>NC_134354.1:677088951-677423682 GCF_048569485.1 Anomaloglossus baeobatrachus
CTTTAAAATTTGGTATAAAATAATTGTCATTTTGACCTCGATTCTTCAAAAGCGGTGATTTTCTTGCCGGTCTTGATTGGAGTGCGTGTTGATGTCAGACACTTCTGATTCACGAAGATGTGCAAGCTCTTCATGAATCAGGCGTGTCTAACGAAAAGTGTGCTCCTCCGTGACCGGTGTAAGATTCGTTGTGTAAGTAACACTACAGCTCATCATGAGTTAGCCGAGCCATGCCATTACGCCTCATCCTCCGCCGTGTCCTATCACACCCCAACTCTGCTCATTAGAAAACACCGAAAGTCACAAAAGTTTTCTGCAACTCCAAATTGCGCCAAAGCTTGTGACTTTTCAGAGCAATTTACTAATTTATTATATATATATATATATATATATATATAACATTTTCCATTCATGGATCTTTTTATTTATTTGCCATATCACTCTATCATTTTTTTTCGTCTTATAACATTTATCATCTTGAAGATTGGAGAGCACTCACAGAGCGGCTGCATCTTTGTAATAACGCTACTATGGTGAGAGGCAGCTGAGGTTCTTTTATTTGATGGCGGATTTCTTCTGTTCTTTCAGTCGTCCTTTTGATGATCTTCAATCTCATTACAGATGAGTGATATTTAGTATAAAAGGCGTTACTTAGTGAAGATGTACACTGATCTCATATACTGTGTATTCTGCTGCTCTGGACATAGTGGCCTCCATTACATGTAGATCACCTATAGCCAGAACCAGATAGATGTATTACCAGGGACGAACATATCATTGGTGCAACCTATGCAGCCGCACAGAGGCCCAAGAGGTAAGGTGGCCCATTTCCACCTGCAAGGCAGGTGAAATTTTGGATTTTGATGAGCTCTTGGGTTACAAAGGGTCTATATATTGTTCTTGCACAGGGGCCCTTTTCTGTCTGTCTGCCAGTGTCTACTACGTCAGACCAGGGGTGGATATATTATTTTTGTGGTCTGTTCAGCCACACAGGAGCCCAGGAGGTTTGGGGTCAATTTCTACCTCCAAGGCAGGTGCAATTGTGCATTTTGATGAGTTCTTGGGCTGCATGGGCCCATATATTGTTGTTGCAGAGGACCCTTTTCTGTCTGTCTCCACCAATGTGTATTACGTCAGACGTTTGTAGCATATGTAACTTACTGTACTGGAGTCTTATCAATGATTCCTTATATATTACTCTTGGACTTTGATCAGTTGTTATCTTTTATTATACCACTGCATTTTTTTTTCTGCCAAGAGCGTATAGTCTACCTCATGGTATATCATGGGGAAGCTTCTTCATTGTGGTTTATTCATGTCAGGACATTCGGCATGCATTACATTCTAGGGAAAAAATCTATGGCATGCCCGATCTATTGCGGATTTCTTATGGCTTTGCCATGGATTTCTCTCACTGCAATGCTGAGTTTATCATTTGCTGTACATTATAGTGCAAAATCTATATGTTCAACTTAGAGCTGCACATTCCATATGGGCTGAAGGCAGACATATACAATTGGGCATAGAACAGGTGACAACAGGAGAAAAAACAAGTAAATTCTTCTATTTTCCTTTTGGCTGGGTTTCCTTATATAGGTTGTGTCTAGTCAGTAATTTTATGCCTTACACAAACAAAAATAATGCAAAGTTTTGCATGTAAATAAAGAAGAGGACACACAGCACAATAGGGTCTTAACCGGTGAATATCAGTAAGGTGAGAAATAAGGAGTTGCTCTCTTATTTGGGTTGTTACACCCACAACTAAGAATGTAAGGTAGCACAGCTGCTACAGTACTCTTAAGCCAGAGAGCTCGCCATGAAGACAAAGTACTGGAAGTATAGGACTAGTAGACGATTACTCCTATCCTTCTACTACGGGTATGGTTCCACTTGCATTTTGCATGGGCGAGTGCAATCCGATAGAACATCAGATTGCTTTCACTCTAGTGCAAAACTATGGGGCAGTATTAATCTGCAATTGATTTCTCATGCCATAGCGGCATGCGAAATGGATCGCAGCATGCTGTGTTTGGCAGCGAGTATCGGCTCACGCACCTCCATACAAGTCAATGGATGCGTGTAAAACATCGCACTGTACTTGCATGTAATCCGATTGCAGTGCGATATATGCAGAGACAGACAGCGGAGGAGATGGAGAAAGTGCTCCTCCCCGCTTCTCCACACCTGTGAGGCAATCGCAAGATCACATCACAGTTGCATGACCCTCGGCTGACACCCGCAGCAGAGGGTCTATTAGCATATCGCTTCCCATACTCTCGCATCGGAGGCTGTACACTAGTGGAACCGTACCCTACTTTAAAGTTCTGCTTGTAGCATTTTCTGATCCAGCTCTAGCATCCGTCATGTGCATTAGATGAATATGAATGATCTATTAAAAATGTGTGACTGAAAAAATGGAAATGAGCCCTAAAGGCTGCGTTACACGCATCAATTTCATGAGTGATCGCATGTGCGATCGCACCCTCCCCCATTGTTTGTGCGGCATGGGCAATTTGTTGCCCCTGTCACACAAAGTGAGTAACCCCCATCACACGTACTTACCTCCCGAATGACCTCGCTGTGGGCGGCGAACATCCTCTTCCTGAAGGGGGAGGGACGTTCGGCGTCACAGCGACGTCACACAGCGGCCGGCCAATAGAAGCGGAGGGGCGGAGATGAGCGGGACGTAAACATCCCGCCCACCTCCTTCCTTCCGCATTGCCGGCGGAACGCAGGTAAGCTGCAGTTCATCGTTCCCGGGGTGTCACACGGAGCGTTGTGTGCTGCCTCGGGAAAAATGAACACCCGGACGTTCGATTTTTTTGAAAATGAGCGACGTGTCAACGAGCAACAATAAGGTGAGTATTTTTGCTCGTTCACTGTCGCTCATTTGTGTTACACGCTACAATATGTTAAACGAGGCCGGATGTGTGTCACTAACGACGTGACCCCCGCTACATATCGTTAGATATATCGTAGCGTGTAAAGCGGCCTTTATCCTCATTTCAAATTTGGATGATTTTTAACTTGAAAACTCACGGGTTTTAACATATGTTTTGAATGCATTTTTCATCGACATGAATATCCGTTTTAGGTCTCTATGTCTTATTCCTCTTATGAATCTAAGATGTGATTACTTTATGAGTGATGATTGTTCTCCTGATGTAATACGTGGCTCTTATGGCCGCCATACACAACTGTCCAAACCCAACTATATTGGTTGAAGGTCTAATGTGTTTGCTGGCTTCTCATTGCTATCCGACAGATGATTTCCAGCGAGAAAAAGATCCGACTGTTGGAATTTCAATGCCTGAGCCTTATATTCTGCACTGCATTAAGCCACAGCCAGAGAAATCGGGCAGCAAATCTCATAGAAAAGTTGGGAACACTTGGCCAAGCCCAATGTTTGTGAACGTCGGCGTAGGGGGAGACAACTATCTAATGTCTATGGGCCTATGAAGGCCTTAAGTATAGCCCAGTATTGGGTGCCAGTAAGACATAGTTCACAAATCCTGTAAAAATTACACATGGAGCCAGGTGAAAAATTCTACACCAAAATACAATTTACATGTCTATGCAAAGTTTGTTGTTTATTTTGCAATAAATTTCATTTTTTTTAATTTTTTTGCAAAATCCACACTGTAACGCAAATGCCAAGTTGAAAATTTCCAAAATGTCTTCAATATGTAGTGGAGATTTCCGCTGTGAGGGAAATGGGTTGGTTAAATTTCACCAGTTGGTATGAGGAGAGCTACAGCCGGGTTCACATGAATATACAGTATATCATGGTTTGTATATGGACTTCAATGCTGGGTCTGGAGGAACTTACAGCCGCATATGTTTCTATAAGGCCTCATTCACATATCCGTGTTTAAACATCTACATGAAATGATCATACCAGTGTCATCAATGGTTTGGATCATTCATTTTTACTATCAGTGTGTCAGTGTTTTTCACAGTTTGATAAATAAGTTGCAAAACGTCTCTTATCCTTTGTAATATTAAATACACGGATGGCACACAGATATGACCCATGTGCTGTACGTGTTTTTCACGGACCTACAGACTTGTATTGGCTCTTTTCATAAGTAATACCGGAAAAGAACAAATGTCTCCTTGGGTTTTGCACAGAAACACAGACTTGTCAATAGCACTATAGATTATGATGGGTATGTGTTTTATCTGTGAAAAATGGTTAGCTACAACACATAAATGCAAAACGGATGTATGAATGTGACAGATGTGAGAAAAACACGGATGACATGACTACCATTTTTTCACACATGTTTAAACACTGACGTATGAATGAGGCCTTATTCTGGATTCACACGATCGTATGAAAAAATGGTCCCATTCTCTTCCAGGAGAGTCGGACGAGTGGTATCCGTGTGCTAGTACATGTGTACTGCTAGTGCTATGCGAGTGGGAGCTTTTTCCCTCACATGCCATTCATGTGCTGTCAGTGTGCTGTCCGTGTGCAATCCGTATTTTTTCTCAGCAGCTATTATTTATTTAGTCATTTACAGGACCATTTACAGTGTTCTGTGCTACATGATAGTAATATATCCATAAAAACGGATGTCACTAGGATGGTCTGTGTGGCGTCTGTGTTTTTTTTTTCTCGCAACCATTGACTTGTATTGGAGAGTCTCGTACGATTTCGGTATCCATCCACTCGCAGCATGTTGCCACTTTTCGCTCATTCAGAATCTGGATGAGAAAAAAAACTTATCATCTGCTCTGCCTCATTGACTTACATTGGTCTGAGTACAATCAGAGATTTTCTCACATTGCACTTGTGCGAGTCATACGCTTGTGTAAGCGTACTCTAAGGCTGTAAGTTTGGGTTGGAAGATCCGTGATCAGTCCGGGCATTGCGGTCGTTATACGAATTGTGAAATACGCTCATGTGAAAATTTTAATTGGATTTTATTGCTCAATTAACCCATCAGATCTATTTACCAATCATGGTGTATTTTTGCTTTTTTGAAATTGGAGTGGGCAACTGATGAGAACTATGCTGAAATAATTAAAAGGAGTATTGTATTCGCCTGTTAATTTTTTTATATATACCATGCACTTGTGCCAATAATTTAACCTTTGTCTACATCAGCTCTATAGTGTACATGGATGAGGATAGTAACACTTATAAAGAATACCTAGGGCCTCTTTCAGATGTCTGTGAATCAGTATTTACATGGATAGAACGCATACAGTAACTATTATACGTGGGTGTTCACATTCCCATGATTTTTTTTTTAGCAGACTGGGTGTCCGTGAAATCTATTGGTCCTTGCAAAATCACTAACAGCACACTGAAGTTAGTGGGCAATTGTGAGCTGGCAGTTTTCACATTGTAGAGGATAGGAGAGGCTTTGTAATACCATAAACATTTTTTCCTACTAGAAAATCACTGATGGGTGGACACTGACAGAGTACCCAAACTGATGAAAATCTGATTCAAAATACTGCTGAAAATTTCTCAATTTTTTGCATACGAGGAAAATCATTGACGTCTGAATGAGGCCTTCTCTGCAGCTTCACTGCTACTGCCTGCTTTATGGGGGAAGATCAGTACTCTTAAGGCCACGTGCACACATTGAGTATTTGGTGAGTTTTTACCTCAGTATTTGTAAGTCAAAACCAGGAGTGGATCCATCAGAGAAATAGTATAATAGAGGCACGGGTATGTCTTCTCCATTTTTTACCCACTCTTGGTTTGGGCCTATAAATATTGAGGTAAACAACTCACCAAATAAGGGTATTAGTCTATGAAACACTTTTCTTCCCTAGATTCCCTCTTAATTACAGCTTCCTGCACTGTATACAAGGAAATGTGTGCCGAAATATACAAGTACAACTATAAATTTATAGCTACAATGTAAAAAAAAAAATAATAAATGCCATACATCTCTTCTATGTGCTTATATCTGATACATTCCCTTTACTACCACTACCTGTACATGCGATCATAAAATATTTTTACTAAGAACTAGTTTACGGTCAAAAGACTATACCATGAGTTAATAATGAACACGACTGTAAGGTTTGGTAAAACACTCACTAGAAAGACAAAATATCGTGCTAAATAGAGGGAAATTGACACTTTCTGTTATCCATTGATGAACTTCGTGACAGTCAGACCACTTTTTGAGGAAACCCAATGAAATATACTTTAGCTTTCTATCCGTGTATGACTTATTTATTATTCAGAGATATATAAATGATATAAATAATGTACAGTACTGTATATGTATCGCTCTTTTTCTAGTTTCTTTGGGTAGGTTTAACTTGGTCATCGCTGTTTTATGGCAGCCTGTGTCAGCAGTTCTATAGACCGAATCCTTTACTTATTGAGCAGTTGAAAGGAATTTTAATCCTCTGTCACCAATAGATGAGCAATTCTATTTGTGCTACATTGGTCCATCATCAAGTACAGTCACTAAGGCGTGGAGAGGAGTTTCCCATCTTCTTCTTTCAAAGACCAGCATTTTGGGTGTCTTCGGTGCTGACTGGTCTCAACAGTCTCGTGATGTTGTATGAGGCCTAGTTACTAAGCTTTACACAATGTCATGAGCACAAGAAGCTCCCAAGATGTGAGGCAGAAGAATCCGGGCGCAGAAGTGAACACCAGCTCCGACAGAAGACCAGACTGGATGCCAGACAAGGGCAGTACAAATTGAGTCCCTCATCTACAGTGCTTCTCTATAAATTTTATATGAAAATGCTTCTACTTTAAAAGAAAATTAACATAATAGGGGTTTGCTACACTCTAAAAAAAAAAAAAAGTGAAATCTCTGGAGCGCTTGCTTCCTATAGAAACTCTTGGACAGCTCATGGAGTGACAATTCAGCTGCAAGATCTTATTCATCTTAGGAGTCATTCTTCATGTTTTTCAGCCTCTCCATTTATAATGTAACACAGGAGGGTAGGAGAATCATTACAATGATAGGGTTTACATATAGTATATATAAGATTGTTTCTTAAGGGATTATGTTAACAGAGAAACCTCATAATAGTTCACAAAATCTATTAATGATGACTAAGTCAATTGTGTATGAGAATTACATTTTTTATTCTGCCATATGGTTACCAAGATATGGGCCTTTTTAATTCAGGGCTAATTTCTAGGGTCTTTATTAAAAGGGCCGTGCTCACAGGATAATAATACAGAACAGTCTAAAGATACATCCACAGGAATCCTGAGAGCAATGACACCTTGGTAAAGAGCATAAATATTTCTATGTAGATCAGCAGCAAGAAGACCAGAACGATCACTAACCATTTTTGACGAGGTGATATGTCCTCTCTGAATAGGCATATACACCACTGTAGTAATTACTGTAAATGGAATGTAATCATTATTTTCTACTTCATTTGGCTAAAGTGGCAAATATAGATAAAACCAGATAAAATGTGTTACGACAGTTAAGCTGGTGTCACACATAACGACAACGACGTCGCTGCTACGTCACCATATTCTGTGACGTAGCAGCGACCATAGATGATCGTTAGTAAGCTGTCAAACATGTTATATAAAGCAACGACGGAGCAGCGATCAAAGCGACGTAGACGGTCGTTGTGTGGTTTCAGGCGTAGCATAGCGATCGTCGCTGCTGCGGTGTCAAACACAAGGATTATCAGCTTATCAGCATGGCGCAGCGGGATAGCAGCGATAAAAAAATGACCTGGAACATTCAGGAGCGAGCAACGATTTCGCAGCAGGGGTCTGATCGTTGTTATGTGTCACACACAGCGACGTCGCTGTTGAGGTGGCTGCTACGTCACAGAAAATGGTGACGTAGCAGCGACGTCGTTGTCGTTATGTGTGACACCAGCTTTAAGTCCATGGGTTGTTAATTTTAGGGAAGATTACCCTGACACTTAATAAATCTTAAATAGCCTCAAATGACCTATTAAAGCCATCAACTGATTAGTTTTATTTAGAGTTCAATATCCTATACAGTAAATTGATAATAAGAAGGTGTAAATCGTTAACCGAATCAAAAAATGAATAAGTAAAAAAAACATCAATTGGTTGCCTGAAGAAATGTTAGTGATGTCTTGGGCTTGGTATTCTTAGTAAAATAATGAATGCAATATATACAAGTAATTTTTTTTAAGACTTGTTTTTCACTATATTTTCTTTTTTGAGGTTTGTTTGTTTGTTTTCTTTAAAGTAGAGACATGGCTGTAATGGTGCTGTAATACTGATTAAGTTGATAATTTTGGGGGAAAATATTCGCTTTCTAGGTCTTTTTATATCACGATTTAAAGTTTTCTGCTAATGCGGTGAACAGCTGCCGGACTGCACATTGGATCCTCTCCTCCCTGTCTGTGATTCCCTAACCCTTCATCTGCCTCCAGTTTGTGAATGATCTGCCTCCTCTGTTTGAAATATCAGCAGTGATTGGTCATTCACAGATTGGGGCAGGCGGAGGGGTCAGGGAATCACAGACAGGGAGGAGAAGACCCATTGTACAGTCCGGCCCCATAGCACCAAAATCTAATTAGAAGAAAACTTCAAATGGTGATTAATGAAGAACAACAAAGTGGATATCTTCACCAAAAGTATCAATTTAATTAATATTACAGCGTTATTACAGTCATGGCTTTGCTTTACAAAATCATAATGACTGTTCTCTTTAAATCACACAGTATGGTAAAAGAAAGAAAAAATAGAAAAAAATTCTAGTTAATTTGTAGTCTTTCTTTTTGGTCGCGCTTCTGTTGTGTTTTATTTTTTACATTACATCTTGTGACTGTGAGAGGCATCTTGGAAAAACATGATCTATGAATCACATGATTTCTATAGTTAACAAAAGCAACTACCATAAATAAGAAATGCAACCAAAACATGTAGGTAATACAATTCTTTAAAAAAGCTAAGCTGAGTACAAATTCACCAGTAACACAGCAGAATCCGTGTTTTTCATGTAAAAAAAACTGTCCATTATAATCTATGGTGCTTTTTACACGTCCATGTATTTTCACGAGCCATGCATCAGCAAAAGAAAATGCCAGAGACATGTCCATTTTTTTTTATCCTTGTCACATCAACCATACAAGTCTATAATCTATGAAAACCGTGGACCACACATGGGGCCATACATGTGCAATCCCTGTGCTTTCTATTCTTAACTTTGTAGTGGGTAGGATAAGCTCTTTTTTTTTTTTTTTGCACATAAAGAATCATTGATTGTAAAAACGGACATAGTGATGGAAATCTGATCAAATTTGAAATAAAACAAAAACATGTCTGAATGAAGCTTAAAAGTATAGGAATCACCCCCTATAATTCATAGAACATACCAAAGGTAAAGACAATGCTGGCTATAAAAACCTAAATGTATCCATCCTTCAATAAAGAAAGTAATGTAAAAGAATTAAAGCATATTTCCAGCAATGTCAATGTGTAGACTTATACAACATCCACAGCCCAGTACGTTTCACCTATAAGCTTCTTCAAGGGGGTACATGAGGCCAATATTCATAATAATTGTAATGGGATTGAGGTGTCAGTCAATGCTGAGATGACACGAGAGATGAAAGTGAGATTAGAGATTATGTAGGATATGTCGCATACACATTGGTAGATCATTATTCTGTCTAAGGTGTGGTAGGTGTCATAATGTTCCTTGTAAGACCTTGAGTATTATGGCTCCTGCGCTGCTTTCAACTCCCAGAAATAAAGACCGTCCTTTACATCTCGTTCTGAAATGTTTTAGAAGCAAATAAAACTCACATTATTTTGTACAAATGCAAAATGCGTCTTACAATCCAGGTAGAATTTGTTGTTCTGTTTGTATGTAAATGTATTTTTGAAAAATTTACTGTGATAAAAGGAAAAAAAAGTCTATTTTGGTGTTTTAGATTGTATATGCTCTAATGTTATGCACTTTATACAGAAAAGATTGAATATCTATCTATAGATGTTTTAGTTCTGGTTAAAGAAATATGAAGTGTTTTATTTGCCTTTTCCAGCTGTGAATGTGACATGTTTTTATAGTCTAAACCAACAATAAAAGGGACCTGACAAGCCAAGGCCTGTGCCCTTGATGTTTAGAATAAACTGTGTTTAGTTTGTGGCTTTAGTCTCTTGTCCTTTATTATTTCTTGCTTGTGTATCTCTCCATTGTCTCACATTGGAAACTCTAAAGGTCCAGTCACACATAACGAGATCGTTACTACGTCACAGTTTCCGGATCGTTAGTGAGATGTCACAGTCATTTTCCCAACGGCTTTAGTAACGATGCAGCAACCTGCATAACGATCTCGTTGGTTGTTGGGACCCTGTCACATAGCAGCTATGTAACGATTCCGACCTCGAATAGGGGCATAGTGTTTGATGCTGTAAGCCATGTAGGCGTGCATATGCGTCGCCTTTTCCACACCCCTCCGCTCTGATTGGTGGTAAATACTGTGTTCTGATTAGGCGGCCGGCCTAGAAGGCAACTTTGTATTGCTTCATCCTTTGTCCCTTTTTGAGCCTTGCTTTGAGGATAGAACCTGCGACTTCAGCTTCGATCCGAAAAGCAAGCAAGCAATTGGGAACAAAGTACAAATTCTCAAAGCAAGGCTCAAAAAGGAACAAAGCATGAAGCGATACCCAATCAGAACGCAGTACTGTTCTCAGCGCCAACCAATCGGTGCAGAGGGGGCACGGAAAAGGTGACGCAATTACACACCTACATGTCACACTTTAAGTTCTCATCTAGGCCATTAACACTAGAACTACTGAGGTAGTCATTTTGACTACTTTGCACCATGTATTTCTATATAGGTGTCACGAGTCCAGTAGTTCTAGTGTTAACGAGATCGTTGGTAGGTGTCAAACATACAGATCCACCCTGCCCAGCAGGACTCCAACGAGTCAAAAATGGCCCAGGACATTCAGCAACGACCAACGATCTCACAGCAGGGGGCGGATCATTGGTACGTGTCAAACATAATGAGATCACTGGTGAAGTCAGAAACTGTGACGTAGCAACGATGTCGTTACCGATTTCGTTATGTTTAAAGTGGCCTTAACGTTCCAAGACTTAATCAAACGTCCTTGCATATAGTAATAAAAAAAAATGTGAACAGAGGAAGCATTGCAATTCAATGATCTGTTTTTTTTCACGCATTGCAACATTTCTGTTCAATGTGTCTGGAGACTTTCTTAGGCAATGTGGTAGTTTTTAAAAATAGATACAATAATGGTGTGCAATGCTTTGTCCTAAAGTTGAGGTGGAGAACCTTGTGGCCTGCAGGCTGTTTATGGCCCACAATGTCCACTTTCATGTCAAGAAGGGGTTAACAAAGTCTATCCACCCTTGCAGCTCCCTCTCCTCTGGGAAGGCTTTTCCCAAGATTTTGGATTGCGTCTGTGGACATTTTTTCCAGTCATCTAGAAAACCATTTATGAGGTCAGATCTTGATGTTGGAAGAGAGGGCCGTTTTACAATTGAATTCTTGTTCATCTCAAAGTGTTTGATAGCGTTGAGGACAGGTCTCTGTGTGGCAAGTCTAGTTTTTCTTCACCAGACTCTGCCAAACATGCCTTGATGGACTTTGCTCTCTGCACTGGAGCACAGTTATGCTAAAATTGAAAAGGACTTTCCTTTCCCCAAATTGTGTCCAGTTGGGAGCATACAGTTGTCCAAAATGTCTTAGTATGCTGAAACACTAAGAATTTCCTTCATTGGAACTAAGTGGGCCAAAATGAACCCTGAAGAACAACATCAAAGGAATATCCCTCCTCCACAAGATTTTACAATTGGCACAAAGCAGGTATGAAGGTAACATTTCCTTGGCATTCATAAAATTCATGAAGCCTAGACTCAACCATCAGATTATCAGATTCGAGATAATGGAACCCCCAATAATCCCAAGAATGGGGACCTGTAGCCCAGGACCTGGACCCTGCAGGACCCTGTCTTAAATAGAGTGAAGTTGCACATCCCATTTATTTTCTATAGGACTTCCGGGGAAAGCAGAGGCTGGAGCATGTACATCACAGGAGACGCTGGGGCATATACTGTACATCACAGGAGGAGGGGGTTGGGTAATATAAATCACAATAGTAAGCTGTGGCATATACAGGTGCTGGGGCATCTTTACATCACAGGAGGTGCTGGGGAATTTAAATCACAGGAGGGAGCTGGAGCATCGATGCAACACAGGAGGTGCTTGGGCATATACATAACAGGAGACACTGGGACATCTATACATCACGGGAGGTGCTGGGGCATATACAGCACAGCAGATGCTGAGGCATACATGTCACAGGAGGTGGCTGGGGCATATACATCACAGGAGGGGGCTGGGGCATTTATGCATCACAGGACTGGGGATGGGGGGTCTATATATCACTGAGGAGGTCTATATATCACTGGGGAGGCTGGGAGCCTATACATCATTGGAGAGAGCAGGCGGCACATACATCACTGGGGACCTTGGGGGCCAATATACCACTGGAGACGCTGGGTGCATATATTTCATTGGGAAGGCTGGGTGCCTTATGTCACTGGAGAGGCTGGGGGCCTATATAGCCCTAGGGAGGGCTGGGGGCACATACATCACTGGGGGCAGTGGGGCTGCTGCTGCTGCTCTGGTCATCTGTGGGACGGGAGCGCATAGACGCTATGGCCATCCACAAAGTATGTCTTCACGCTGGCATGTAATCCTTCAATGCCTGTGCACACATAATTTAGTAGTGAACATTGTGTGCACGTTCTCGCAGTGCAAATGGGGGTTTAAAGCTTCGGCAGCTGGAAAAATGCAGCTGCTGGCCCGAAGACTGTGGTCCCTGGGAGTCTGCGGGGGACTGCAGAAAAGGTCTTCGTGGACCACATGCGACCAGTAGACCAGGTGTTCCTCACCCCTGGTGTATGCGAGTGACTGTAAATCCTGAATTCAATGTGTGTCCCAATACTTTTATCCGTATAGTGTATCATTCTACCATTTTATTATCGCCATCTAGGGGTGAAAAATCAGTAATACAATAATATTACTTAGTTTAACCTCTTTCATCCAATTTCCCATCTGAATCGTGGCTTAGTGATATATACAGGTGCATCTCAATAAATAAAAATATCATCAAAAAGTTAATTTATTTCAATAATCAAATACAAATAGGGAAACACATATACAGCTCTAGCAAAAATTAAGAGACCACTTCCAAATTGTCAGTTTTTCTGATTTTTCTCCTTATAGGTATATTTTTGAGTAAAATGTAAATTGTTCTTTTATTCTATAAACTACTGACAACATGTCTCCAAATTTCCAAGCAAAACAATTTTGTTTTTATTTTCTGAAAATGAGAACTGGTCAAAATAACAAAAAAAACCATTGCTTTCAGATATCAAATAATGCAAAGAAAGCAAGTTCATAATCATTTAGAAACAACAATACTAATAATCTTTTAACTCAGGAAGAGTTCAGAAATCAATATTTTGTGGAATAACCATGATTTGTAATCACAGCTTTCATGCGTCTTGGCATGCTTTCCACCAGTCTTTCACTCTGCTGTTAAGTGACCTTATGCCCCTCATGGCGCAAAAATGTAAGCAGTTCTTCTTTGATGGCTTATGACTATCTATCTTCCTCTTGATTACATTCCAGAGGTTTTCAATGAGGTTCAAGTCTGGAGATTGGGCTGGCCATGAGAGGGTTTTGATGTGGCGCTCCTTCATCCACACATTGATTGACCTAGCTGTGTGGCATGACACATTGTCCTGCTGGACAAACCAGTCCTCAGATTCGGGGAACATTGCCTGAGCAGAAGGAAGCAACTGTTTTTCCAGGATAATCTTGTACGCAACTTGATTCATACAGTCATATGAAAAAGTTTGGGCACGTTTACGACAAGGTAATCTCTAATTTTTCGGGAACTTAACATTAGTGTCTCCATGTGCTATTACAGTTATATGAAAAAGTTTGGGCACCCCTATTAATGTTAACCTTTTTTCTTTATAACAAATTGGGTTTTTGCAACAGCTATTTCAGTATCATATATCTAATAACTGATGGACTGAGTAATATTTCTGGATTGAAATAAGGTTTATTGTACTAACAGAAAATGTGCAATCTGCATTTAAACAAAATTTGACCGGTGCAAAAGTATGGGCACCTCAACATAAAAGTGACATTAATATTTTGTAGATCCTCCTTTTGCAAAAATAACAGCCTCTAGTCGCTTTCTGTAGATTTTAATGAGTTCCTGGATCCTGGATGAAGGTATATTTGACCATTCCTGTTTATAAAACAATTCCAGTTCAGTTAAGTTTGATGGTCGCCGAGCATGGACAGCATGCTTCAAATCATCCCACAGATTTTCAATGATATTCAGGTCTGGGGACTGGGATGGCCATTCCAGAACATTGTAATTGTTCCTCTGCATGAATGCCTGAGTAGATTTGGAGCGGTGTTTTGGATCATTGTCTTGCTGAAATATCCATCCCCTGCGTAACTTCAACTTCGTCACTGATTCTTGCACATTATTGTCAAGAATCTGCTGATACTGAGTTGAATCCATGCGACCCTCAACTTTAACAAGATTCCCGGTGCCGGCATTGGCCACACAGCCCCAAAGCATGATGGAACCTCCACCAAATTTTACTGTGGGTAGCAAGTGCTTTTCTTGGAATGCCGTGTTTTTTTGCCTCCATGCATAACGCCTTTTTGTATGACCAAACAACTCAATCTTTGTTTCATTAGTCCATAGGACCTTCTTCCAACATGTAACTGGCTTGTCCAAATGTGCTTTTGCATACCTCAGGCGACTGTTTGTGCCGTGCTTGCAGAAACGGCTTCTTTCCCATCATTCTCCCATACAGCTTCTCCTTGTGCAACGTGCGCTGTATTGTTGACCGATGCACATTGACACCATCTGCAGCAAGATGAAGCTGCAGGTCTTTGGAGGTGGTCTGTGGATTGTCCTTGACTGTTCTCACCATTCTTCTTCTCTGCCTTTCTGATATTTTTCTTGGCCTGCCACTTCTGCGCTTAACAAGAACTGTACCTGTGTTATTCCATTTCCTTACTATGTTCCTCACAGTGGAAACTGACAGTTTAAATCTCTGAGACAACTTTTTGTATCCTTCTCCTGAACAACTATGTTGAATAATCTTTGTTTTCAGATCATTTGAGAGTTGTTTTGAGGAGCCCATGATGCCACTCTTCATAGGAGATTCAAATAGGAGAACAACTTGCAAGTGGCCACCTTAAATTCCTTTTCTCATGCTTGGATACACCTGCCTATGAAGTTCAAAGCTCAATGAGGTTACAAAACCAATTTAGTGCTTTAGTAAGTCAGTAAAAAGTAGTTAGGAGTGTTCAAATCAAGACATTGATAAGGGTGCCCATACTTTTGCACTGGTCAAATTTTGTTTAAATGCAGATTGCACATTTTCTGTTAGTACAATAAACCTCATTTTAATCCAGAAATATTACTCAGTCCATCAGTTATTAGATATATGAAACTGAAATAGCTTTTGCAAAAACCCAATTTGTTATAAAGAAAAAAGGTTAACATTAATAGGGGTGCCCAAACTTTTTCATATGACTGTATGTCCTTCGCAAACATTAACCTGCCCAATTTCAGCCTTGCTGATGCATCCCCATATCATCACCAATCCTGCACCAAATTTCGCAGTGGGTGCAAAACACTGTGGCTTGTACGCTTCTCCAGGTCTCCATCTAACCATTACTACCAGGTTTTGGACACAGCTGAAAATTATGTAAAGAAAATTCAACAAACATCTTTGCGAAAACTTGCAAAATCAGCAGTGTATGAAATATTTAGTTTCTTCACTATATATGCAGATGACATGAGGTGCATATAACAGGTACAGATACAAGAACATTGTGGGTAAAATAAGTTAATAAAAGTTAGGTGCACATGCTAAGAGGGTGATCAATGCATTAAGTGCTGGACATTAGTGTACAAAGCAATTATCTGCAGATGGAAACTTTCACCCTGCACTGATAAGATTTCATATAGCACCACTGTGGGGGAAAAAAACCACAGGATACCAACACCTTTCTCCAGACAATCTGCCATACATAGGCCCACAGTTGCCCACTCTGAAGGGGTCCCGAGCTGCTGCATCTGCACACAATGTCCTGCATGCATGTTACACCATGTCAGATACAGTGCCTTGCGAAAGTATTCAAAGGCTTCAAACATAAAGATAAAAATTTTAATGTTATGGTGAAGAATCAACAACAAATGGGACACAATTGTGAAGTTGAATGAAATGTATTGCTTATTTTAAACTTTTGTAAAAAAAGAATAAACTGAAAATTGGGGCGTCCAATATTATTCGGGACCTTTACTTTCAGTGCAGCAAACTCACTCCAGAAGTTCATTGAGGATCTCTGAATGATCCAATGTTGTCCTAAATGACTGATGATGATAAATATAATCCACCTGTGTGTAATCAAGTCTCCATATAAATGCAGCTGCTCTGTGATAGTCTCAGCATTCTGTTTAAAGCACAGAGAGCATCATGAAGACCAAGAAACACAACAGGCAGGTCCGTGATACTGTTGTGGAGAGGTTTAAAGCTAGATTTGGTTACAAAAAGATTCCCACAACTTTAAACATCGCAAGAAGCGCTGTTCAAGCGATCATATTGAAATGGAAGGAGTATCCTACCACTGCAAATCTATCAAGACCTGGCCGTCCCTCAAAAATTTCATCTCAAACAAGGAGAATACTGATCAGAGATGCAGCCAAGAGGCCCATGATCACTGTGGATGAACTGCAGAGATCTACAGCTGAGGTGGGAGAGTGTGTCCATAGGACAACAATCAGTTGTACACTGCACAAATCTGGCCTTTATGGGAGAGTGGCAAGGAGAAATCCATTTCTCAAAGATATTCATAAAAAGTGTCATTTAAAGTTTGCCACAAGCCACCTGGAGACACCAAACATGTGGAAGAAGGTGCTCTGGTCAGATGAAACCAAAATCCAACTTTTTGGGCACAATGCTAAGCGATATGTTTGGTGTAAAAGCAACACAGCTCATCACCCTGAACACACCATCACCTCTGTCAAACATGGTGGTGGCAGCATCATGGTTTGGGCCTGCTTTTCTTCAGCAGGGACAGGGAAGATGGTTAAAATTGATGGGAAGATGGATGGAGCCAAATACAGGACCCTTCTTGAAGAAAACCTGTTGGAGTCTGCAAAAGACTTGAGACTGGGATAGAGATTTGTCTTTCAACAAGACAATGATCCCAAACATAAAGCAAAATCTACAATGGAATGGTTCACAAATAAATGTATCCAGGTGTTAGAATGGCCAAGTCATAGTCCAGACCTGAATCCAATCGAGAATCTGTGGAAAGAGCTGACAACTGCTGTTCACAAACGCTCTCCATCCAACCTCACTCAGCTCGAGCTGTTTGCAAAGGAAGAATGGGCAAGAGTTTCAGTCTCTCAATGTGCAAAACTGATAGAGACATACCCGAAGCGACATGCAGCTGTAATCGCAGCAAAAGGTGGCGCTACAAAGTATTAACTTAAAGGGGACGAATAATATTGCACGCCCCAATTTTCAGTTTAAATTTTATAAAAGTTTAAAATAAGCAATAAATTTTGTTCAACTTCACAATTGTGTCCCACTTGTTGTTGATTCTTCACCATAACATTAACATTTTTATCTTTATGTTTGAAGCCTGAAATGTGGGAAAAGGTTGAAAAATTCAAGGGGGCCGAATACTTTTGCAATGCACTGTATATGCAAAGCATTATTTCACAGGGTTTTCCATCTCAATACAGGTGTGGCCTACTGGGAAACTGCCATGTTGGGCAGCTTGAGAATTCAGGCCTAACCATACATACTGTACACAAAAATCATGCATACGGTGCTTTGAATCTGTGGCAAGATTTGAAAATTGCTGTTCACAGATGCCTCCATCTAATCTCACTAAACTAAAGCTATTTTTTAAGAAGAATGGGCAAAAATGTCAGCCTCAAGATGTGCATATAATGTATACCATATGCACAGTCATATACACTATATACTATTATATGCACTATTTATAAACAGGGAACTGTAAAGTTCAGGGTCCGTACTGGACACCTTGTGTCCAGTGGTGAACCTCGAACACAGAAATTTTACTGTTTGTTCGGCTCCTGTTCGGGTTTGGCCACCAAGATAAAAATAAAAAAAAAAATTAAGAGGAAGAAAAATCATTATCATATTATCATTATAATCATATCTTTATCATTAGTGGGTCTCAGTGAGCATGAACTGTAGTCTGATTCCGCCCCCCCTCTTTGACTAGCAGCTTCTGCCTATATAAATGTAGACTGAATGTCTGGGGTGGGGGCTGCTCTCCCAGCACTGCTACATACAAAATCTAAAATCTTTCACTGTGTCAGAACGGCTGCACACAGAAATATAAGGCTGCGTTCACACATCCAGTTTTTGCTGTGCGGCACAATCCGGCTCTTTGCAGAAAAAACGCAACAGGTTTTTTTTGCCGCCGGTTGCGTTTTTTCCGCATAGACTTTCATTAGTGCCGGATTTTGCCGCATGGCCTGGCGTTCGGTCCGGTTTTTGCCGGATGCGGCATATTTAGCCCATGCGGCGGCCGGATGGAACGTTGCCTGGCACGTTTTTTTGTCCGGCAAAAAAAACGCATCGCGCCGCATGCTTTTTCCAATGCATGACTATGGATGCCAGATGCGGCAAAACCCGCATCCAGCTGCAGCATGCGTTTTTTTGCACTGCGCATGCTCAGTAGCATGCCACAACCGGCAAAAACCCGGACGGGCCGCATGTAAAAATGTATGCAAAGGATGCGTTTTTTTCGCCGCATCTGTTGCATAGGTTTTAGAGCCGGAATTAGCCGCACTGCTAAAACCGGATGTGTGAAAGCAGCCTATGTGATACCTTGTTGAAATCAGGTCCTCTTTGCCTACATCATGCTGTTTTTATATGAGGTAGCAAAAACCTGCTGACATATTCCATTTAAGGTTGAGTTCACACCAGGTTTCCAATGAGTGTTTATGTTTCTAATGTGCCTACAGATTATTAGCATTAAACATATGCTGAAAAGTGATTTTTTTTCAATGGTTCACTTCAAGATATTATATTCTCAGTTGTATTCAAGAGAGCTTTTGCCAAAAAAACTCCATTAATATCGATGGGTAGTGACATGCATAGATAACTAAACAGACATACAGATATATACAGTTTTATCCTTTCACAGATTTTCGGTGCAGAAAAATGATCTTTGTTGCTCTCTCAATTCCGAGATCTTTCCTTTTGTTCTTTTAACTTCTCACTGACATTTTGAAATGTTTGTATCTAATATGCTTTTATTCTTGTGACATAGAAGTTGTTGAAGAACTGATTGCCTTTTCTGGTGTGTTACTTTCATCAGCTCCTGAACCTTGTGCTCTGTAAGAGATCATAAATATCCAATCGCAATAAACTCCGCAGTTTGTATGAACTCAACAAACACCATAATCTGCACTTCGTCTGTCTGCAGGCAGCTGATGGCCAGCGTTTTGTATTAACAGCATCTCTCCATCAGCCCCACAAACAATCTAACTCCAGTGGTGAAAAAAATCGTTATGACCTCCACCATGACCTAACATAAACCCAAGTTTAAGTTCTAAACCATTGTTCTTATGATTTAAATCCTGTTTCTAACCCAGCCATCGGCATATCTCATTTAGTGACACACATAGCCAGCTCACCGAAGCGGCTGGATACAGTTGGAGCACAGACAGCCGCTGTAAAACAGCATGGAAAATCTAGGGAAGATGAAACAAGGTCCAACTCTAAAATATATTAACATTTTTTTATATCTTTCTTGAAATATTAAAATCCATATTCAAGATAAAAACAGTGAAAATTGTCTTTTTGACCCAATTGTTAGTGGTCACAAGTGGTTCCAACCACAAGTGGCCTTAGCTACGCATTTCAGATGCACTCCGGCATCCATTGTCCAAGCTAGTATGCCCACTACTGATTTAGGGAGTCTATATAAATGTAATGAAGAAGACAAATCTGACGTGTGAAAAAGGTCACGTGCTTCACACCATCATTTAACAACATGTGTGATAATAAGAATTATAACATATAATCTATGGACATTTGAAAATGAAAAGAATTACAACAATGATTGAATAGATGATGACATTTTTATGAAAACTAATAATAATCATACAAATCTTTTCTGTATCAGCATATCTCAGGCTGTCTGGACACTTGTTATGTTGATAAATGTTCAAGAATGTCATATATAGACTAGTAAATGCAACTGGAAATCTGTGACTTGTCTTGACCTTTCTCCAGGGATGGACATATGGCCAGTGCAGATGGTGCAACTGGACATTGGCCTAGAGGTGATGGAAGGCTCTTAACAACTGCAATTAGAGAAGAAATAGAGAAGAAATAGAGAAGAAATAGACTGTAATATCTGTGCCTTGCCCATTACACTAAGCCCAAGGAAGTATACTCATCCGGCTGGAATCCTTCGCAGGACATAGTGCTGTTATTAAGCAGTGTTAAACTGTCAGGGTGGGACTTTCCATGTGCAAGGTTCAGCTTGTGGAACATGAGCACTAAATCTCGTAAACAAGGACCCAGGCAGTTCAGACACTGTGTGCCCCCCAGTCACTTTACATGTTGTGTCAGGTCACCTGACAGGGATATAATGTGTCAGGTGTCACATGATGGGTCATGTTAAGGACACATGATTGCTCAAGAGAGACAATGAAAGGTTGGAGAAAATATGTGATGATTGTATGCGATAACATAAGGTGCTATACATGACAAGGGAGGACACTGTCCCTACTACACTACATAGCACTTTATGTAATAAAGGAGATACTATATAATAAAGGACGGTGCTATACATGTTAAGAAAGAGCACTATGTAATAAGGGATGGTGATATGCATAATAATGGTGTTATGTACATAAACATTCTCACACACCAGTAACAGAAAAGGACAAGACTTACTGGAGGGAGACAATGCGCTCACACAAAACCGATCCCTGTGCAGAGTAGAAAGACCCTAGCTGCACAACTAACAGACCTGAATCATTAAAAAAAAAGATGTTAAGGGTTTTCTTGTACATCCTGAATAGAGATGAGCAAACTTGTTCAAAAAACGTTCGCCAATTTCAAATGCGTCCCGAGCCCTGCCCATACAGATTCCTGTTCAGATGGCCAAGCACTTGTGATGCCCTGGACTAGCCAGGTAGTCACAGACACAACATCATACACCCCCCCCCCTTCCCTGGACAGGTCACACCAGTCAAACATTAAATCCTTGTTGCCACCCTCCAGGGTTGATGTCCACATCAGGTGCGGCGGAGCAAGGTGGTTGGCCCCGCCCACCGAGGAGTTCACAGTCCTGGAGGCGGGAAAACACAGTAGGCAGTCCAGTTGTGGTCAGTGGAGAGTGAGGAGTGAAAATGTTTGTGTCTGGGTTGGAGCCCAGGCACTTCCAGCAAGGTCGGCAGACGGTGGTGGCCGTCTGCAGGAGTTGGTGACGGTCAGCGGAACCGTAGGACCGGGGTCGGGCGGTGGGCCGCCGGTACCGAACCGGGGAGACAATTGGAGCCAAGCACCAGGCAGGGTACTCAGACCGCAACTAGGCTTGAAGCCATCCTTTAGTCAAATTTACTGATTGCGGTCTGGACCTCAGGGGCTCATTCCCACCAAAGTCCCGATTGAAGGCAACAGCCCAACCGTTCCGGATAAGCGCCACCGCCAAGGGCCAGAGATCCATAGGGCCAGCGTCTGCGGGCAAACGGGCTCCTCCGACCCGTATACGCCAGGGTGCGGACTACCGGTGCCCAGGCATTGGAGTCAAGATACACAACACATGTGCAGGAAATGACAGCCACCATCAACCCATCCAGGGAGAACACTGCAGCCGGCTGAGGGCCCTGTCCATCCAGCCGTTTGGTTTACCAGAGACTCTGTCCATCTGTGTCTGAGTGAGTACACCTGTTAGTGTATATTGGGGTTCATCAGGAGTTTAAAGGCACAATCGCCTGTGGAATAAATAATTCAATTAAAGATCTTGTCCCAAAAAGATACCTCTGCACAGATGGAGGTACCTGGACACAATTCTCAGACCCTATGTAGTATCTTTGTCCTCCTATCTACGTGACACAAGTGATCTTCTAACCCAGATGAATGGTGTTATGATTGAAAAAGGGACCATCTTTGCTTCAATAGACGTTGAAGCACTGTACAGCTCAATACCTCACAATCGCCTGTGGAATAAATAATTCAATTAAAGATCTTGTCCCAAAAAGATACCTCTGCACAGATGGAGGTACCTGGACACAATTCTCAGACCCTATGTAGTATCTTTGTCCTCCTATCTACGTGACACAAGTGATCTTCTAACCCAGATGAATGGTGTTATGATTGAAAAAGGGACCATCTTTGCTTCAATAGACGTTGAAGCACTGTACAGCTCAATACCTCACAACTTGGGCCTACAAGCAATAAACTACTTCCTTGGTATGAGAGGGACACATTTTGATAACCATAATAAATTCGTTATCAAACTAATGGAATACATTTTGACCCACAACTTTTTTGTCTTCAATAGAAAATACTACCACCAGCTCAGGGGCACCGCGATGGGGTGTTCTTGTGCCCCGTCGTACGCAAACTTGTTCCTGGGCTGGTGGGAAGACACTGTGGTATTTCATGAACCATGCTTAAAGTGGGCGGAGCACATAACGTATTGGGGCCGATATATAGATGGCGTCCTGGTCCTATGGACCGGGACTGTCAGCTCTTTTCATGAGTTTGTGAAACATCTGAACACCAACAGTATCGGTCTGTCCTTCACATGTGAAGTCGGCATGGATAGTTTGGCATTCTTGGACGTACTACTCACAAGAGGAGCCGAGGGACAGATTGAGACTCAGGTATATAGAAAGAGCACGGCAACAAATAGCCTCTTGCATTGGACAAGTCATCACCCCGAACCCCTTAAAAGAGGGATACCAAGGGGGCAATATTTAAGACTAAAACGTAATTGCTCAAATAATCAGATCTTTCATAAACAAGCAGAGGATCTCTGTGAAAGATTTACCAATAGAGGTTACCCCTTTGATACCTTAAAACGAGCGTACAAAAATGCGGTCCAATGCAAGAGAGAAGAACTGTTGATACCCAAAACAAAAGATGATCCAGATGGAATCACAAGGATTATCGGAACCTTTGATAACCATAATCGTGAGATCTATACGATTTTGGAGAGACACTGGGGTATTTTAAGAGCAGACCCTAATTTGAGGGATTTCATTGGAATTCGCCCCACTATTACATTTAGGAAAGGGCGATCCTTGCAAGATAGACTAGTTCATAGCTTCTATAAGGCACCCAGCCAGGGAGGTACCTGGTTGGATAGGAAGATTACGTACGTTTAAGTGTGGCCACTGTAAATTTTGTAAATGGATATCATAGGGTAAACAGACTGTCTGCTCTGCCACAGGACAAAGCTATGAGAGCCGTGATTTCGCTAATTGCGGCACGGAAGGAGTCATATATGTTGCAACCTGTACATGCCCCCTGGATTATGTCGGCAAAACAAAGAGGGAGTTGCGAAAACGTGTGGAGAACACCTAGGAGATGTAAGAAATAATAGAGACACCTCGGTGTCAAGGCATATTCGACAAATCCATGGGGGGGGACACTAAGTCCATTGTATTCAGGGTCCTTGAGGTCGTTCCTGAACCAGAAAGGAAAGGAAATTGGAACCAGCTGCTCTTACAAAGAGAGAGCAGATGGATCTACAGATTTGACTGTACAACCAAGGGGACTGAATGAGCAACTCACATTTGGTTGCTTTTTGTAGATGTAAGGAATTTGAGTTCAGAAATACCTTTACTGCTTATAGCATTAAATAATACCTGCCTGGCTAGGATAGTCCCGTGAAGGGACAGGCCCGAATAACGATATAGAGGTGATACATCTGTTCACCCTTTTGTCAATTATTTTTCTTTTTGACCGATTTTTTATCCCAGTCGATATCTTTGCCTTGATTCACGTGATGGAGATATTAGTTTGATTATGTTTGATCCTTCTTTTAAAGGATGAAACTAGAATAAAGGGGTTCCCCTCCCCCCCTTGCTTAAAAAGGCCCTCCGTCTTAGATAATGCTGACGCTCGTATACTTCACTAAATTAAATATACGAGATGAGATGTACTATTGTGCGGTGCTATCTGAAGTAGGACAATATATTGAAGAATGTTGATAAGTGACAGAGAAGCTCTTACATAATAACGTTAATATCGGATGCTCTTCTTTTAGAAAATGGCATACTTCCCAGATCTTCCTCCTGGATCGAACGCTATCATGAAATAAATTATGATATAAGATCTCTACAACTGATGATGTAATGGGGTGGGACTGGGTGGTCACATGTTTGGTCATGGGATAGCATCTGATCGGCCCCCCTGGAAACTCTATAGCGCCCCACTATAATAGCATGAAATACGAGTATGAATATAGCGCTAGCAAAGGAGGTCAATACCACTCAGTTTAGGCTGATTACAAGTACAAAACATCTTACGATATAATGTAATCATGGTGGATGACGTAATGGGGGGGGACCGGACGGTCACATGTCCGGTCACATGATACCGCCCGGCCGGTCTCATCTCTGAAATCATACAGCGCTCCACTATGAGAATACAAAATAGGACTATGGATATAGCACCAGCAGAGGAGGTAAATGACAGCCTGAATAGGCCGGTTATTAACATAAAATAACTTACGATAGTACATCAGCATAGTGAATGACGAAAGGGGGCGGGACTGAGTGGTCACATGTTTGATCATGTGATACCACCCGGTCGGCGTTCTGTTTGAGACTCTGGTGGAACGGGGTGCTCTGACATATAAACAAACCAGGTATCCATGGAGAGTGGGCGGCCTGGATCCAGGTGGGTTGTATCTTGCCATTAGGGAATGTATTTAAGAGCTTCAGGTCATGATATGACTTGGTCTGCCACAAGCACCATCTTTGAGGGACTCTTGCTGCCACATGTGCAGCTGAACATCAGAACGGTACGTAATAAGATATGGGGAACCTCCATCTGTGCAGAGGTATCTTTTTGGGACAGGATCTTTAATTGAATTATTTATTCCACAGGCGATTGTGCCTTTAAACTCCTGATGAACCCCAATATACACTAATGGGGGAAACGCGTCGAGTTTTCTTTTTGGACTCATTGCGGACTATATTTATATGGAAAAGCTGCTGTGAGAACTTTTAAGATAAGTGACCATCTTGAATAATTATTTAAATATCTGAACTGCCTTTATCTGAACTAGTGAGGGAGTTTAGGGGCAGCTTTCAAGGGCTAGCCGCCGCGGAATGGGGGCACCTATTTAACTTTAGGGTGCGTGTAACGAAAGTTATATCTCCATTGACAGGTAGCGGACAGACTGTTGTAGGGTGTATTTAGATCCTTTTGCCCTGATCTTTATAGACAGTACTTAGGTTTCCCACAATAACTCCGCATATGAAGAGGTCTCCAATTGTGGCCTCATGAGTTTTTCTTTGGACTCATTTGCGGATTGTATTTGTGTTAGCAGCCGTGAGAATGTTTATGATAAGTGACCATTTTTGAATAATTATTTATATACCTAAACTGCCTATATCTGTACTAGTAAGGGAGTTTAGGGGCAGCTTCCAAGGGCTAGCCGCCGTGGAATGGGGGCACCTTTTTAACTTTAGGGTGCGTGTAACGAAAGTTATATCTCCATTGACAGGTAGCGGACAGACTGTTGTAGGGTGTATTTAGATCCTTTTGCCCTGATCTTTATAGACAGTACTGAGGTTTCCCACAATAAGCCCGCATATGAAGAGGTCTCCAATTGTGGCCTCATGAGTTTTTCTTTGGACTCATTTGCGGATTGTATTTGTGTTAGCAGCCGTGAGAATGTTTATGATAAGTGACCATTTTTGAATAATTATTTATATACCTAAACTGCCTATATCTGTACTAGTAAGGGAGTTTAGGGGCAGCTTCCAAGGGCTAGCCGCCGTGGAATGGGGGCACCTTTTTAACTTTAGGGTGCGTGTAACGTAAGTTATATCTCCATTGACAGGTAGCGGACAGATTGATGTAGGGTGTATTTAGATTTTTTTGCCCTAATCTAGATATATAGTACCGAGAATTCCACAATAACTCCGCATATAAGGAGGTCCCCAACTGTGGCCTCATTGTGTCTGAATTTTTTCGTTTATGTTGGTTGTGTGTATTTACTCACGGTGTGGAATTATTTTGTATTTTTAAACGTATCTAATTAAAATTGATGTTTTAAATATTTAATGAAGGTAGGATTGCTAGTAAAAATTTGATATACTGCCTCTAAAAACAATTCTTTCTAGTTTGAGTACACCTGTGCCATCCGGCACTGCGCTGCGCTGCACCGCAACACTGCACCCTGCAAACCCATCCTGCGGAACCCTCCCTCCTACCGGGCCCCAGGACCAACAGCCCCTACCCACGGAGGGGTCAACACCTAGCTGCTCCCCGCCATCGCTCCCGGGAACCCCGTCACCAGCAGCGGTGGTGCCCACCATCACCACAACCCGTGGGTGGCGTCACGAACTCTATCCCAAAAAAAACCAACAAATCCAATTCCCCTTTTCACTCGTAGGCGAGGAGCGCTGCTCGAGCGTGATCTCCCCAAGCAGCCCCCGCAACGGGGAAGCTGGCCCCCGCCCCCGACAACTTGGTGTGACGAACAGGATTGAACCAGTCTACTTACCGGTAGACGTGCGCCTTGTGATTCCTGTCAGCGGCGTCCCGCTGAAAAATCTGAAGATCCGCCATTGTGGGTGCGAAGATTTCCTGCTTGAGTCGTCTTCTCGAGCAGTGAGGGCGCGAAAAGTGAAGCCCCACCCCTAACAAGGTGAAGTGCTGTAGAAAGACCAAGGGGGGGCGGGCGAAGATTTGGCCCATGTGATCCTGGGGATAAGAAGCGGGGACGCCAGGACTCTGCAACCCATCCTGTTCCTGGAACCCGTGCGTGCAACATGTCTGCCCCGTCCGGAAGGCCCGAATTCCCAGAGCCCGCCCCTTGAACATCGGCGTGGGTGGAAGCCCGGATGACCCTCATGTGCTGCCGGTTGCAGGTCCAGGTGAGGTACCTAATGGAGAAATGGACGGCCGAGATGGGGGAGATCGCAGCGGCCGTGCGGGCGCGCGAGATGGGGATGGTTTTGGAGGAGAGGGCGAGCGACCCACGCCCCTATGTCCTTGAGGGACTGGCCGCTGTGGCTGAGGCACCCGGTCTGCCCCCGATTCTCCTGTCACCCCCTCCGCTCCCAGTGTCGGCCCCGGCTACTCCCCTGCTTGGTCCGCCGCCCCCAACACCGGCGGCGGAGTCCGGCCCAGATGCCCTGAAGAACCCGCCTGTGGAAGCAGCCCGTGGGCGACCGTATGCATGGCCCGCTCCCGTCCCACTTCCGTGGAAGGAAGGTTCCCGGAAGAAGCCCATTCCCGAGGAGCCCCACTGCTCCCGGAAGCGACCACACCCGAAGAGGTCCAGGCCCCGGTAGCCAGCCCGGCCAAGACGGAGGTGCCCGGTACCCAGAGGTCCGCCCGGCGGGCAAAGCTGGCCGCTCCCCAAAACCAGCGCGGCGCAGGGTTGTTGCTGCAAAGCAGCATCTCAGGCCACGACACAGCGGGGTCCCCAAAAGAAGGTGCTGATCGTTGTTGGCACGAGGGAACTCCAGCTAGGCCCAACCCACGCGCCTGAGGGGCAGGCAGTCGTCCCTTATTGGGAGCGGCAGCGGAGCCAGCCGGGTCGAGAAATCGAGGCGCGGGAAAAGAGGAGCGCCGAGGTCCTGGCCCTCACAATTAAGGAGAAAGACAATCTGAGGTGTGCCACCTTCCTTGTGCGGGGCCCGAGGTACGGGTGCCAGGTCCGGCGCTTTGACCTCGACAAGGGGTGGGGATTCCTGTATGAGCCCGGCTTGGAGAAGGAAGTATTTGTGGCCCATCGGGACATATACCCTCACTTGCCTTTGGGCCACCCGGATCGTGACCTAATCCCCGGTGAGTTGGTCACCTACACCCGCCACTGTGGAGAGAGGGGCTGGTTTGCCCTGAATGTACAGAGAAGGGCACGGCAAGTAGGACCACAGCACTCCCGGACCCCTCCCCCACCGTACAGCCCAGATGTGGAGCTGGAGGAGGAATACGAAGAGGGCAACCTGAAATAGGCAGCGGATCCCCGTTGCTAAAGTACTATCCCCGTTGGGACCCTACAGCAAGTCCCCGTTGGGACCTACAGTTGTTTGTGGCAGCTAAAGGCTATTGAAGCGCCCGTCCCCGTTGGGACTGATGTTGTCACCTTTACCCCTTAAAGAACAAGGCTGAGAACTTTCAGGCCACCCAAAAACTATTGGGTTTGTAAATATTCTGCCCCAATTGCCCTTCCCGCCACTGCCAGTCTCCGGAGAGGCTGGTTGGAGGAAGGACCCGCAGCAGAGCAGGCTGGGGTCCGGTCACCACCAGGACAGGTGACCATCCTCCGAGTCAGGGGTCCCCTTGGACATGGGGCCCCTGAGTGACTGCCGGGTGCAAGACACCGTACCCGTTCCTGCTTGGGTAGCCTGGGCCAGGTTCCTGTTTCCGGACTGGGGAAAATGGGTGCTGTCCATTTCTTAGGGGCAGCATCAAGGTCTAGGTTGCTTGGGTGGGAAAGCGGAAGGACATGGACCCGTTCCCTGTTGTTAATAAAAATGTTTCCGTTTGTAACGGTTTAAGAATGTGCCTCCCGTAAGGGAAGAAATGAAAAAAAATGCTTAATGTTTTCATGTTTTGTTTCCAATTGTTTTTATATCTTAAAAATAAAACCGGTGGTGAATGGGCAGCCCGTGGACGGTCTGCAGTAAAGCAAGGGGGAATGTGACGCCCTGGACTAGCCAGGTAGTCACAAACACATCATCATACACCCCCCCTTCCCTGGACAGGTCACACCAGTCAAACATTAAATCCTTGTTGCCACCCTCCAGGGTTGATGTCCACACCAGGTGGGGAGGAGCCAGGCAGTTGGCCCCGCCCACTGAGGAGTTCACAGGCCTGGAGGCGGGAAAACACAGTAGGCAGTCCAGTTGTGGTCAGTGGAGAGTGAGGAGTGAAACTGTTTGTGTCTGGGTTGGAGCCCAGGCACTTCCAGCAAGGTCGGCAGACGGTGGTGGCCGTCTGCAGGAGTTGGTGATGGTCAGTGGAACCGTAGGACCGGGGTCGGGCAGTGGCCCGCCGGTACCGAACTGGGGAGTTGATTGGAGCCAAGCACCAGGCAGGGTACTCAGACTCCAACTAAGCTTGAAGCCATCCTTTAGTCAAATTTACTGATTGCGGTCTGGACCTCAGGGGTTAATTCCCACCAAAGTCCCGATTGAAGGCAACAACCCAACCGTTCCGGATAAGCGCCACCGCCAAGGGCCAGAGATCCATAGGGGCAGCGTCTGCGGGCAAACGGGCTCCTCCGACCCGTATACGCCAGGGTGCGGACTACCGGTGCCCAGGCATTGGAGTCAAGATACACAACACAGGTGCAGGAAACGACAGCCACCATCAACCCATCCAGGGAGAACTGCAAATAGAGGAAAAGTCCTGTACCACCCGCCCTCAGGTTACCTTGTGGTTTTTTTCACACACGTGCAGAGGATGGGGTTGTAGCGCTTAGTAAGCTCCGAGTGCAGCGTGCACGTCAGAAAAGAAGATCAATCTCAGTCATCCAACAAGGAAGGAAGAAAACTGACTGCATTCAGCTGCTGTGTCGGAAGATTTATTTAGGATTTTTCTCCATAAGTGCAGGTAAAAAAGCGGGAGGTAACCTGGATGCGAGTCCCTCCAGGAGGACGACGGCCGTTTCGCCTGTCAATCAGGCTTCTACGGGTCCACACCACAGTGGACCCGTAGAAGCCTGATTGACAGGCGAAACGGCCGTCGTCCTCCTGGAGGGACTCGCATCCAGGTTACCTCCCGCTTTTTTACCTGCACTTATGGAGAAAAATCCTAAATAAATCTTCAGACACAGCAGCTGAATGCAGTCAGTGTTCTTCCTTCCTTGTTGGACCATCCAGGGAGAACACTGCAGCCGGCTGTGGGCCCCGTCCATCCAGCCGTTTGGTTTACCACAGACTCTGTCCATCTGTGTCTGAGTGAGTACACCTGTGCCATCCGTCACTGCGCTGCGCTGCACCGCAACACTGCACCCTGCAAACCCATCCTGCGGAACCCTCCCTCCTACCAGGCCCCAGGACCAACAGCCCCTACCCACGGAGGGGTCAACACTTAGCTGCTCCCCGCCATCGCTCCCGGGAACCTTGTCACTAGCAGCGGTGGTGCCCACCATCACCACAACCCGTGGGTGGCGTCACGAACTCTATCTATCCCAAAAAAAAACAACAAATCCAATTCCCCTTTTCACTCGTGGGCGAGGAGCGCTGCTCGCGCCCCAGGTCCGGCCCGCTCGAGCCACCGAGGAGAAGGCACCGGATTCGAGCGCGATCTCCCCAAGCAGCCCCCGCAACGGGGAAGCTGGCCCCCGCCCCCGACACACTTTTCTCAAAAATCGTCAAAGATTGACTTAGTAACCATTTGCAGTTGCACTAATGCTTTTCTTCTATCTTATTATCACCTTGGTTAGGATAGTGGTGCTGTAGAATGAGCAGGGGGACATACTTGATGAGGGGAGGGTGTAGGGAGAAGTCAGAGAAGCGTTGGACTGTTATGTTTTTTTTCTTAACGTTATGTGTGGATGTTCCCGGCAGTCAATCAGGGTGCAGACAACATCCACAATGTTTAGACATAAGGAGTTGTGTCATAGACTGCCCGAGTCACATGTCCCTCTGCATATGAAAAGCGGACGCATCGGTGCCATTTTGTGATTGCTACAACTTAGCAACGGTGCTGCTAAACAGATAACTTAGCTAGGGGGTTTAATTTTAGCTAGTACAGATTGATAGGAGGGCGATAGTGTAGAATAGAGTGTGGGGTGTGCAATGTAGGGATAGTTGTGTGCCACAAATCGGCATTTCATCAGTGATTGCAAATTATGTGGGCCAGCCCCAAATTGCCATTTCATCATCTAAATAGAGATTGCTACTTCATGGTCCAGGCAGAAATTGATATATCATCTAAATAGAGATTGCAAAATTTGTTGTCCAGCCAAAAATTGCCATTTCATCATCTAAGTAGAGATTGCAAAGTATGTGCTCTGGGCAAAAAATAACATTTCATCATCTAAATCTAGATTGCAAAATCTGTGGTCCAGCCAATAATTGCCATTTCACCATCTAAATAGAAAAAATACCCTGGAGACAGGGAAAGATAGAAGGAGACAAACGCGGCGCCAATCTAAGTGTATTGAGTTGTTTTTATATATAAAGGTGTTGAAATAGTGGAACTCTCACCTGGTTCAGAGGTTAGAAACCCTGGAATAATCCAAGAGGAGTTAATCCACTTTCCAATAGGATTATGGTGCAGTATGCAGCAATCGCACTGGATACTATAGAGGAGCCCTCCAGCAGGTCCACTTTGTGAAAGAAGTTCCAAAGGCAATTACCGGTCTTGCGGCGCTCCTGCTACCAATGGTGGAACATATTGGATGATTTTCGGTAATATGACTAGACCAATATACAAATAAGTAAAGAAATATTTTATTTGTACATTAAAATATGGTTAATTATACAACGCGTTTTGGCTCAGTTGTTTTATCCTTCAGCCTTCTTCAGATTTAATTCAGAGAAAAAAGATGTATACATCTGAAAGATTCTCAAATAACCCGTTCTGCAGTCATCAACACAAAAGCTATAAAAAACAAACTGCAAAATATTTGATAAAACTCTAACAAAAATGATTTTTTAGGCTGGGATACATGCATTTAAGAAGACAAAAAAAATCCCAACAGGTGGACAACTCCTCTTTTAAAAACTGTAAAATGCCAAGCAATATATTTATGTAATGAAGACAAATATTTGAAAATTCTTTTTCTTTTTGACTTTCAGGGCAGGGCCGCCATCAGGGCATTACTACTGTGCCTGGTGTACTGGGCCCGGTGAAGAGGGGGGGACCCGGAGGCCCAGCTGAGCTAGGGACAATTACTTAGTTTTATTAAGCCCCGGGCCAGCCGGGGCCCTCCCCCCTCTTCACCGGGCCCCAGTCACAGTCACAGCAGAGGGGCCCGGCAGTGCTGCTTTTGCCGCTATACACGTCGCTAATTTGCATCGCATGCAAATTAGCCACGTGTGCTGGAGATACCGCTGCATCTGCACTGTGCCCAAGGTTCAGGGGGACTTTTCCTGACCTGTCAGGAATGAGGACAATCTGACCTGTAGCTGAAGCTGTAGCTCTGGGGGCTCCTGGCCAGATTGCCCTCATCGCATGCAGCGTGCTGGGCAGGGAGCGATACGCAGCTCTGTACAGTGTAGAGAGCGGAATTCAGGAGTCCGTCCTCTGCTCCCTGCCCTGCACTTTTCTGTGTGACACAGGCGCGCACTCCTTGATGAGGGGATTGAGAGGCCTCCAGCAGCATTCACACACATTATATAATATTATATATATACATACACAGTATATATATATATATATATATATATACATATTAGCTATACTACCCGGCTTCGCTCGGGTTAATAACTGTTAACAAAATAGAATGTATTAACATTCCCGGGATAGAATGTATAAATAGAATGTATTAATGCCTGGGATAGTAACTGTCTCTCTCTTTCTCTCCCATTCTCTCTCTGTCTGTCTACCCCTCTGTATACATCTCTGTCTCTCTCTCTCTATTTGTTTGTCTGTCTCTTTCACTGTCTGTCTCTTTCTCCGTCTGTCTCAATCTCTTTCCCTGTCTGTCTATCTCTTTCCCTGTCTGTCTATATCTGTCACTTTCCCTGTCTGTCTCTTTCCCTGTCTGTCACTTTCCCTCTCTTTCCCTGTCTGTCTCTTTCCCTCTCTTCCCTGTCTGTCTCTTTCCCTCTGTCTCTTTCCCTGTGTCTGTCTCTTTCTCTGTCTCTTTACCTGTTTTTGTCTGTCTCTTACCCTGTCTGTCTCTTTCCCTTTCTTTCCCTGCCTGTCTGTTTCCCTGTGTCTGTCTCTGTCTCTTTGTGTGTGTCTGTCTCTTTCCCTGTCAGTCTGTCTCTTTGTCTGTCTCTTTGTGTCTGTCTCTTACCCTGTCTATGTCTGTTTCTTACCCTGTCTGTGTCTGCCTCTTTCCCTGTCTGTGTCTGCCTCTTTCCCTGTCTGTGTCTGTCTCTTTCCCTGGCTGCATTGTGACACGCCAACATTCCATATAAGGGGTGGCTGCGCATTCTTCTGAAGTTCTGGCTGCACTGTGGCTCCCAGCTTTATTTGCTTTAATGGAGGCAGATTTTTTGGCAAATAACTGTAAAGCGCGGGGTTAAAATTTCCCCTCAAAACATAGCCTATGACGCTCTTGGGGTCCAGACGTGTGAGTGTACAAAATTTTGTGGCTGTAGCTGCGACGGTGCAGATGCCAATCCCGGACATACACACACATACATACACACACACATACACACACACACACACATACACACAATCAGCTTTATATATTAGACTAGCTGTACTACCCGGCTTCGCCCGGGTTAATAACTGCTGTTAACAAAATAGAATGTATTAACATTCCCGGGATAGAATGTATAAATAGAATATATTAACGCCCGGGATAGTAACTGTCTCTCTGTTTCTCTCCCATGCTCTGTCTGTCTCCCCCTCTGTATATATCTCTCTGTCTCTCTCTCTATCTTTCCCTGTCTGTCTCTGACTGTCTCTGTCTCTTTCTCTATCTGTCTCAATCTCTTTCCCTGTCTGTCTATCTATCTCTGTCACTTTCCCTGTCTGTCTCTTTCCCTGTCTGTCTCTTTCCCTATCTTTCCCTGTCTGTTTCCCTGTGTCTGTCTGTCTCTTTGTCTGTGTCTGTCTCTTTACCTGTCTGTGTCTGTCTCTTAACCTGTCTCTCTCTTTCCCTCTCTTTCCCTGTCAGTCTGTTTCTTTGTGTCTGTCTCTTACCCTGTCTATGTCTGTTTCTTACCCTGTCTGTGTCTGCCTCTTTCCCTGTCTGTCTGTCTCTTTCCCTGGCTGCATTGTGACACGCCAACATTCCATTTAAGGGCGTGGCTGCGCATTCTTCTGAAGTTCTGGCTGCACTGTGGCTCCCAGCTCCATTTGCTTTAATGGAGGCAGGTTTTTTGGTGAATAACTGTAAAGCGCGGGGTTACAATTTCCCCTCAAAACATAGCCTATGACAAAATAGACAGGTCATGTGACTGACAGCTGCCATATTTCCTATATGGTACATTTGTTGTTCTTGTAGTTTGGCTGCTTATTAATCAGATTTTTATTTTTGAAGGATAATACCAGACTTGTGTGTGTTTTAGGGCGATTATGTGGCGAGGTTGGTGTATGTGTGGTGAAATGTGTGCTGAGGGTGGTATGTGTGTTCAAGCACGTGATAGTGTGTGGTGCATTTTGTGTGTGTGTTCATATCCCCGAGTGTGGTGAGTATCCCATGTCGGAGCCCCACGTTAGCAACTGAATGGTATATATTCTTTGGCACCATCGCTCTCATTCTTTAAGTCCCCCTTGTTCACATCTGGCAGCTGTCAATTTGCCCCCAACACTTTTCGTTTCACTTTTTCCCCATTATGTAGATAAAGGCAAAATTGACTGGTAAATTAGAACCCGCGGGGTTAAAATTTCGCCTCACAACATAGCACCCGGCTCTGCCCGGGATAGTAACTGTCTCTCTGTTTCTCTCCCACTCTCTGTCTGTCTCACACTCTGTATATATCTCTCTGTCTCTCTTTGTCTGTCTGTCTCTTAACCTGTCTGTCTCTTTCTCCGTCTGTCTCAATCTCTTTCTCCGTCTGTCCCAATCTCTTTCCCTGTCTGTCTCTCTCTTTCCCTGTCTATCTATGTCACTTTCCCTGTCACTTTCCCTGTCTGTCTCTTTCCCTGTCTGTCTCTTTCCCTGTCTGTCTCTTTTCTTGTCTGTCTCTTTCCCTGTCTGTCTGTCTCTTTGTCGTGTCTGTCTCTTTGTCTCTTTGTGTCTGTCTTTTACCCTGTCTATGTCTGTTTCTTACCCTGTCTGTGGCGGTCTCTTTCCTTGTCTGTGTCTGCTTCTTTCCCTGGCTGCATTGTGACACGCCAACATTCCACATAAGGGCGTGGCTGCGCATTCTTCTGAAGTTCTGGCTGCACTGTGGCTCCCAGCTCCATTTGCTTTAATGGAGGCAGGTTTTTTGGTGAATAACTGTAAAGAGCGGGGTTAAAATTTCCCCTCAAAACATAGCCTATGACGCTCTCGGGGTCCAGAAGTGTGAGTGTGCAAAATTTTGTGGCTGTAGCTGCGACGGTGCAGATGCCAATCCCGGACATACACACACACACACACACACACACACACACACACACACATACACACACACACACACACACACATTCAGCTTTATATATTATATATATATATATATATATATATATATATATGATATACTGTATATGTATGTATGATATATATATAATATATATATATATATATATATATATATACAGTTAGGTCCAGAAATATTTGGACAGTGACACAATTTTCGCGAGTTGGGCTCTGCATGCCACCACATTGGATTTGAAATGAAACCTCTACAACAGAATTCAAGTGCAGATTGTAACGTTTAATTTGAAGGTTTGAACAAAAATATCTGATAGAAATTGTAGGAATTGTACACATTTCTTTACAAACACTCCACATTTTAGGAGGTCAAAAGTAATTGGACAAATAAACCAAACCCAAAAAAAATTTTTATTTTCAATATTTTGTTGCGAATCCTTTGGAGGCAATCACTGCCTTAAGTCTGGAACCATGGACATCACCAAACGCTGGGTTTCCTCATACTTAATGCTTTGCCAGGCCTTTACAGCCGCAGCCTTCAGGTCTTGCTTGTTTGTGGGTCTTTCCGTCTTAAGTCTGGATTTGAGCAAGTGAAATGCATGCTCAATTGGGTTAAGATCTGGTGATTGACTTGGCCATTGCAGAATGTTCCACTTTTTTTGCACTCATGAACTCCTGGGTAGCTTTGGCTGTATGCTTGGGGTCATTGTCCATCTGTACTATGAAGCGCCGTCCGATCAACTTTGCAGCATTTGGCTGAATCTGGGCTGAAAGTATATCCCGGTACACTTCAGAATTCATCCGGCTACTCTTGTCTGCTGTTATGTCATCAATAAACACAAGTGACCCAGTGCCATTGAAAGACATGCATGCACATGCCATCACGTTGCCTCCACCATGTTTTACAGAGGATGTGGTGTGCCTTGGATCATGTGCCGTTCCCTTTCTTCTACAAACTTTTTTCTTCCCATCATTCTGGTACAGGTTGATCTTTGTCTCATCTGTCCATAGAATACTTTTCCAGAACTGAGCTGGCTTTATGAGGTGTTTTTCAGCAAATTTAACTCTGGCCTGTCTATTTTTGGAATTGATGAATGGTTTGCATCTAGATGTGAACCCTTTGTATTTACTTTCATGGAGTCTTCTCTTTACTGTTGACTTAGAGACAGATACACCTACTTCACTGAGAGTGTTCTGGACTTCAGTTGATGTTGTGAACGGGTTCTTCTTCACCAAAGAAAGTATGCGGCGATCATCCACCACTGTTGTCATCCATGGACGCCCAGGCCTTTTTGAGTTCCCAAGCTCACCAGTCAATTCCTTTTTTCTCAGAATGTACCCGACTGTTGATTTTACTACTCCAAGCATGTCTGCTATCTCTCTGATGGATTTTTTCTTTTTTTTCAGCCTCAGGATGTTCTGCTTCACCTCAATTGAGAGTTCCTTAGACCGCATGTTGTCTGGTCACAGCAACAGCTTCCAAATGCAAAACCACACACCTGTAATCAACCCCAGACCTTTTAACTACTTCATTGATTACAGGTTAACGAGGGAGACGCCTTCAGAGTTAATTGCAGCCCTTAGAGTCCCTTGTCCAATTACTTTTGGTCCCTTGAAAAAGAGGAGGCTATGCATTACAGAGCTATGATTCCTAAACCCTTTCTCCGATTTGGATGTGAAAACTCTCATATTGCAGCTGGGAGTGTGCACTTTCAGCCCATATTATATATATAATTGTATTTCTGAACATGTTTTTGTAAACAGCTAAAATAACAAAACTTGTGTCACTGTCCAAATATTTCTGGACCTAACTGTATAATATATAATCTATATCTATCTCAGAATTCCCTGCCTCGCCAGCTTTGATAGCAGCAGTTTCTGCGCTAATTAGGCCTATGACTAGTTGCAGGGGCCGTTGTTTCCCCAGACTAGTCGGCCATCTTTCCATGCTATCCTACCTCTGTGGGCATAACATCATGATTTCCACAAGTCGGCGTCACTGCTAGCTCCTGGAAATTTTGTGCATACGCGCCGCTGTGCTCACTCACCCACACGTCCCGGCTACAGAGAGGCGCACTGAGCATGGTCAGAGGAGCAGAAGCTGTTCCTCCGATTATGTACAGTGCGCCTCTCTGAAGCCAGGACGTGTACACCCAACTTCAGATGAGGCTCAATGTGAGAGAACACAGCGGCGCATGCGCAAAATTTCCTGGGGCTGGTGAGGCTGGGTATTTAACATACAGACGTGAATGCTGCTGGAGGGCATAGAGGACCTGACAGCAGGTTTCCTTTAAAATGAGTTGGATGGTGGGTGAGGATGCTAAGTTCCTCATAGCTTCCGCTCCAAACTTTATTATATGGCCCTGATAACCTCCTACCCAAACTAAAATTCATTATATAGCCCTGGTTCTGTCTTGTCCCCCCCACAATTCATTGTGAAGCTATTATGGACGTATGATAAATTGAGGGGGGAGGACACATGACAGGGACTAAAGCGGGCTTTACACGCTGAGACATCGCTAGCATCGGCTAGCGATGTTGAGCGCGATAGCACCCGCCCCCGTCGTACGTGCAATATTGTGTGATCGCTGCCGTAGCGAACATTATCGCTACGGCTGCGTCACAGGCACATACCTGCTCTGCGACGTCGCTCTGGCCGGCGAACCACCTCCTTTCTAAGGGGGCGGTTCGTGCGGTGTCACAGCGACGTCACACGGCAAACGTCCAATAGAAGCGGAGGGGCGGAGATGAGCAGGACGTAACATCCCGTCCACCTCCTTCCTTCCGCATTGCCGGTGGAGGCAGGTAAGGAGATGTTCGTCGCTCCTGCGGTGTCACACACAGCGATGTGTGCTGACGCAGGAATGAGGAATAACATCGCTAATAAGCAGAAAACAATTTTTTGTTACAGGACGACCTCTCCGCGGCAAACGATTTTGACCGCTTTTGCGATCGTTTAAGGTCACTCATAAGTGTCACACACTGCGATATCGTTAATGAAGCCAGATGTGCGTCACAAACACCGTGACCCCGACGATAATTCATTAACGATATCGTAACGTGTAAAGCTCGCTTAAGGCTTTGTGCCCACATTCAGTATTTGCAGCATAAAATTGTGCTGCAAGTGCTGATGTGTTGGCAGGAAGAACAGTGCATAAAATATGCGTTTTGCTTGCAACTGTAAAATGCTACGTATTTTCCGGTACAAAATCGCAATGTGTGCACATAGCTTTATAATTAATTGGGGGAGTGTCAGAGAGACTGATTAGTTTATATTTATTAGGCGACAGATTATAGCTAATGGGGGGGCACAGTATGGCTTATTTATCACCTTATATTCTGAATGGTGTGGTTCATTGTATAATGTATAGTCTGGTACATATTTATATTCAGGGGCACAGTGTGGGGTAAATGTATGTATACAATATATGTGACCTTGTTCTTTTCAGGGCTGCGGTGATCAATGTGACAGGAAGAGTAGTGGCTGTAAGATGGCGACATGAAGGTCTGACAAGATGGAGAAGAGACAACAGAAAATAACTTACCAGATGAGACGTCAGCGGTAAGTAACTTTCTGAAAACATTTATTCTGTACTGTATGACTTTGAGTATTGCGGTTATTCGTTAAATCCGTTAGCACCATCCCCTATATAGCATATTCTCGTTATTTGGGTTATTCACAGCTCCCTCTCTTTATTATATAATCCTCTCTTGTTAGATATAAAATGACAGCTGATGGAGCAGCATCTGACCAGAAGACCAGTCTATCAGAAAAGAAGCTTTACCATGTTCCATCAACAGTCATATCATTTTACATCTAACAAGAGAGGAAGCTATGAAATAAAGACAGAGCTCTATAAATAACAAAAATGACAAGAGAATCCAATATGTAAGGAATTGTGCTGTACATAACAAAAGAGGGCACTATGTAATACATATGTGTTTTATATACATATAAATCTGCAGCTTTGTCACCATAAAGAAACGGAGGCCCAGCCACAATTTCTTGCACAGCTTTCAGTGTCCGCTCCTGTGCTGGAGGCAGGGGCAGAGCAGGGCTTAGCGTGCAGCAGTGTGATGAGGTCATCACACTGCAGCAGGAAAGCAGAGCCGTGGAGGTGGCGAGGACTCGGCAACCAGTGGAGACAGGTATTCTCTCTGTGAGCCGAAGACAGGTGAGGGACGATCGCCGAGCATGTTGGAGGGGCCCGCCGACATCGGTCCCCACCTTGCTTCAGCTGGATGTGCGTTCAAGGGCCGGATATGCTGAAATGCATCGTGGCTCAGAGAGGACGCCGTGCGACTTGGGAGCCAGGGAGGGTGAGTAAATATATATATATATATATATATATATATATATATATATATATATATATATATATATAATGTTTTTCCAAGAGTAGTGGCAGACTGTGGAAAGTTTGTGGGTGGAGGCGGAGCAGGGGTGGAGAATCAAGGGGGCCCCACAATTTTGCCAGTATGGGGCCCTGAAATTCCTAGTGGCGACCCCGCCGGCAGTGTAACTGCCATTGTGCTTTCTTCTGGTGGAGGAGCCGTGGGAATGTGATCATGTGTTTACTGCAACCAATGTGAATTGTGGTGAAAGGCAGCAAACAAGGGATCGTATATATAACAGAGTGTAAGTAGGGGCAGGGGCTGCAAATGTGCCCCAAGAAGAGTCCCCAGAGCAGGGACCTGGCCTGCAGCAGAGACAATAACTCCAGGACATGGAGCAGAACCTCACATTCACAGAACAGAATGGTGGCTACAGAGTCTCCAGCAGAGTCTCCAGCAGGAGAGCCCTTCAATGTCTCAAACTGGACACAGGGTCTCCACCATATACAGACACTGAATAGGGGGTCTCTGTCTCTGGGGGGAGACTTCAGCCCCCTTGTATTTTTTTTATCAGTTCACAATGATTTCTCAGGCTCGGCTTAGAGATGATAGTTTCCATAAATGTTAAATGGAATAAAAGGTGCACAAATTTCCAATAATGTTTCTATATTAGTTCAGGGTCCCTGATAATTAACGATTGTCTTATACAAGCGCTCCCAGTTCCTCAGCATCCCCCAGCTCCTCAGCATCCCCAGCTCCTCAGCATCCCCAGCTCCTCAGCATCCACAGCTCCTCAGCATCCCCAGCTCCTCAAGGTATATAACAGTTGATCTGTCGTGCATTTATATAGTGGTGTATAAGACTCCTCATAAAGAAGCCTCTGCTCCAGCTCCACACAGAGGTGTACTGTGTGTATGATCCCTTCATTAAACAGTTACAAGGGCCGTCCACAAGATGGCCGCCTCTGCTTCACTCATGAGCTAAGTTACTGTGCTGTCATTTGGCCAGCTACTTGCCAGTATATGATAATCCTGAATACTGAGTAGCCTGAATAATAAGTCTCGCTTTAGGCTGGGTGCACACGTTGCGTTTTTTACCGCGGAAACGCAGCGTTTAGAAACGCAGCGTTTCAGTGGCAAATTGCATGCGTTCAGCTTTCCCAGCAAAGTGTATGAGAAAGCCGAAAAATCAGTGCACATGCTGCGTTTCTAAACGCAGTGTTTTGGATGCCAAAAATCGGTGCGGAAAGAAAAGCAGCATGTCAATTCTTTTGTGCGTTGTGGCTGCGTTCTCCCCCCATTGAAATCAATGATGCGGGTCAGAACGCAGCTACACCGCAGTTCGCTGCTTTTTTGTTGCGGTCCACGGGCTTTGTCGGCATGCCAGAACGCAGGCATTTACCTGGAAGTGAGGTCAAGAGGTTTCCTGTTGACCTCACTTCCTGGCAAAGTTCAGGAAAGCCCCCGGTGTCGCCAAAGTGCCCGCCCCGACCCCCGACCCCCCTCCCGAAAATCCAACATGGCCGCGCGCATAGCAGCTCACCGGCCGCCCTACTCCTGTCGCATGTGCAATAACACATTCGACAGAAAACTGCTCCCCAGGCCCTGCCAGGTCCCCTATTCCCCCCGGTGTCCTCCGGTGTCCCCCGGTAACCCCCGTACCTGTCACAGCGCTGATCCCCCGCGGCACCCTCCTCCTTCACAGTGCGCGCCGGTCACATGTGCCGAGCAGCTGACAGCTTCCTGTGTTCAGTGTGAGCTGCGCTGGCTGCTGCTGCTCGGCACTGTGCAGCTGTGACCCGGGAAGAGTGGGTGCAGAATCTTTGCACCCACTCTCCTCAAATGGAGGGTCTGCACTACTAGAAAATGGGGGACACGTTCCCTGAGCGTGCCCCCCATATTCTAGAAGGTCCAGAGGCGACGTGGGACGTCAAAAATGGATACTGCGGACCCAATTTTTTTTCTTTTCAATAAATTGGTGAAAGAGGATATGTTTTTGGGGAGTGTTTTTTCAAATACATTTTTTTTTGGTTGTCAATTTTTTTTGCTATTACTGTCAATTAGTTATGTCTAGTATCAAATAGACGCCGTGACGTCACTAATTGCTGGGCTTGATGCCAGGTGACATGACACATCTGGTATCAACCCCATATATTACCCCGTTTGCCACCGCACCAGGGCACGGGATGAGTTGGGGCGAAGCGCCAGGATTGGCGCATCTAATGGATGCGCCACTTCTGGGGTGGCTGTGGCCTGCTATTTTTAGGCTGGGAAGAGTCCAATAACCATGGCTCTTCCCATCCTGAGAATACCAGACCCAGCAGTCAACTTCACCTTGGCTGGTGATCTAATTTGGGGGGGACCCCACTTTTTGTTTTTTTTTTAATTATTTATAAATAAAAAAAAAAACAGCTTGGGGAGCCCTCAAAACTGATCACCAGACAAGATGAAGCTGTCAGCTGTGGTTTGCAGGCTACAGCTGTCTGCTTTACCCTGACTGGCTATCAAAAATAGGGGGGACCCCACGTCATTTATTTTAATTATTTTTTTGTGGGCTAAATGCAAGGCTAGGCACCCTTTAGTGCCACATGAAAGGCACTAAAGGGCGCCAGCTTAGAATATGCAAGGGGGGTGGGACGTTATATATATGTTTGACATCCATTGACCCATTTTAGGCTGTGTGCCCACAATCAGGGTTTGCAGCGTTATGGGCGCAGAGTGTTTTCCCTGCGTCCATAACGCTGCGTTGTGCAGTAGAAGCACAGTGGAAGGAATTTTAGAAATCCCGTGCCCACTGTGCTTCTCTTCTCCGCAGCATAAACTGACCTGTGGTGCAGCTTCTCGAGCCTCAGCATGTCAATTTATGCTGCGGAGACAAGAGTGTTCTATGCAGGTAGCATAGAACTAAAGTCCACAGCAGCCTGAACCCAAATCGTGGGCATGGGCAGCTGCGTTCTCCTGTGGACAACACTCACATCTCTGCAGGAAGGCTGGCACTGTGTACTGGATGTACTGTGGCACTGTCACTGGATCATGTGGTCAAAAACCCACCTGAAGAAAACGCATGAAAAACGCACGAAAAACGCATGCGTTTTTGATGCGTTTTTTTCCAAAACACATTGTTTACAATTCTCCCCTCTGCCAGAGGGTGCGTTTTTTTCCGCGCTATAAAAAACGCAACGTGTGCACATAGCCTTAGGGCGGATTCATACACATTCATAGTTTTTCTTTAAAAAAAAAATTAGCAAGCAGAGTTCTGGTAAGTAGTGAGGCATTGAAATATATAATATACTAGCTGTAGTACCCGGCATTGCCCAGTATAGTAACTAAATATCTATCTCTCCCCCGTCTCTCTCTCTCCCCCTCACCCCAGTCTCTCCTCTCTCTCTCACTCCCCCCGGTGTCTCGCTCTCTCTCTCCCCCGTCTCTCTCTCTCCCTCCCCCGTCTCTCTCTCCCTCCCCCGTCTCTTTCCCTCCCGTCTCTCTCTCTTTCATCTCTCTCACTCCCCCAGTCTCTCTCTCCCATCTTTCTCCCTCTCTCCCTTCCCATCTCTCTCTTCCTCCCCCATCTCTCTCCCGCTGTCTTTCCCTCCCCGTCTCTCTCCTTTACCATCTCTCTCTCTCTCCCTCCACCGTCTCTCTCATTCCCTCCACTGTTTCAATCCCTCCCTCCCCCGTCTCCCTCCCTCCCCCATATGTCTCTCTTTTTCTATCTCTCTCTCACCACCGTCTCTCCCTCCCGTCTCTATCCCTCCCGTCTCTCTTTATCTCCCTCATCTCTTTCTCACTCCCCAGTCTCTCTCTCCCTCTTCCGTCTTTCTTCCTCTCTCCCGCTGTCCCTCCCTCCCCGTCTCTCTCTCCCTCCCCGTCTCTCTATCTCCCTCCCCCATATGTCTCTCTCTCTTTTTCTGTCTCTCCCGACTGTCTTTGTCTCTCACCCCCGTCTCTCCTTTCCCCGTCTCTCTCTCTGTCTCCCTCCGCATTCCTGTCTCTCTCTCGCCCTCCCCTGTCTCTCTCTCTTCCCCGGCTCACCGTCTTTCTCTCCCCCGTCTTTCTCTCTTGTCCTCCCCCCTGTCTCTATCTCTTTCCCCCTCCCCATCTCTCTCTCTCCCCCCGTCTCTTTCTCTGTCTCTCTCTCCATCTCTCTCTTTCCCACCTTCCCATCTCTCTCTCTCCCCCCAGTCTTTCTCTCTCTCTCCGTCTCTCTCTCTCTCTCGTCCTCCCCCCGGCCCCCAGTTTCTGGCATTAATGGGACATTAGCATTTGTCGCTCCACCAAAGATGGAGACTGGAATACTGTCCTTCTAGGAATAGTGTTATTTATCCAGTTCCCACATAAATCGTCATTTCTACACTGGATCACTTCATGTACCTTCATCTACCTCTAATTTTGAGGCAGATTTATCAAAACTGTCTAAAAGAAATCCAAAACAACCAATCACAGCGCAGCTTTCATTTTACCAGAGCTGTTTCAAAAATGAGAGCTAAGCTGTGATTGGTTGCTAAGGGCAATGAACAGTTTTGAGAATTGAGGCATAGTGTTTCTCTGTAAATATTGATATGTGCAGAATTTGCCTGAACAGCTGTATATAGAGATTATAAGACTCCTCATAAAGAAGCCTCTGCTCCAGCTCCACACAGAGGTGTACTGTGTGTATGATCCCTTCATGAAACAGTTACAATTGCCGTCCCCACAAGATGGCCGCCTCTGCTTCACTCATGAGCTCAGTTACTGTGCTGTCATGGTGACCTCCACTTGCCAGTATGTGATAAGCCTGAATACTGAGTATTTTTTTCCTGCCTGATCGCGCAATATAAAATGCACTGTGCACAATGGGAGCCATGTGTGAAGGCGTTTTCGACATTCACTACAATAATTGTTTAAAAAATGTGGGATATTTTGCGATTTTCCGCCGCTCTTACCATTCTGGCCCGGTTAGCCATGCAAATAAGTTTAACCCCTTCACCACCTAGCAATTTTCTGCTTTTCATTTTTGTTTTTTCCTCCCCTTCTTCCAAGAGTCAAAACCTGTTTATTTTTTCCATCAACATTTCCATCCGTATTTAAGTTTTATTTGTTTTTCCTTCACACTTTTTAAAAACGTTTTTTTTTGCTTTTTACTGTTTTTACTAATCTCCTTAGGGGACTTGAAGCTGCGATATTCTGATAACTTCTGTCGTACAGAACAATGTATCAGCACTGCTCTGGACTGCTGAAATGATCATCTCCTATGAACGCCAGCTTCAGACATGTTCCACACCGGTATGTGTTTACAGTCAGATCTCTGATTTACCTGCTGCTGTTAGAGGCGAGCACCACCATGCTCGGGTGTTCAGTACTCGTAACTAGTGATGAAGCGGGCACTACCATGCTCGGTACTCGTAACTAGTGATGATCGAGCACTACCATGCTCGGGCGCACTGTACTCATACGTACGCATTTTTCTGGGAAATATTCCGGAAAAATGCTTGAGTTCCCCATTCACTTCCATTATATTTCAGCTCTTGAGTCGCGCCCATCCGAGCATACAACTGTTGTTAACGAGTTCCAAGCATTGTAGTGCTTGCTCATCACTAGTTACGAGTATCGAGCATTGTAGTTCCCGCTCATCAATAGTTATCTGCAAATCCTCTATGTCCTGTTAGCTTTCCCCATCACATTTTCAGACATATTGAACCCACATTGCTCCCTGAAAATGTTAGCCAAAGTGCCCATTATCCTGACAGTCACGAATACCCTTAGACTATGTCAGCCACGATGCCCCAGACCATGCTAGCCACAGAGGATCATGCCATTACTAGTCACAGTGTTACGTCCACACACTGCCCTGCCGGGACCTTATTCTCAGAGGTCTCCTGCTTCTCCTGCGTCAGAACATTGCAGCCTGGTCTGCACAAAAAAAAGCACATCCAATAGTGCAATAGAGTTGGTAATTAGATTCTCTTGAGGATCCCAAACCAGTGGCCCGTGGATGACTGCTCAGGTGAGTTACACTCTCGCTGTTATTAGTAGCTATAGGGACTTTTTTTTACTTGTTGAGGAGGGCACTCATGGCCATTATTAATTTATTAAGGCACCATATTAAAACAGAATAACTGTACAAAAAATGAAAAGTCCCCAATAATGAGAATCCGACCCCAACCACCTTCCACAAGATGGGAAGAAAACCTGTTTGTTTTATTTAATAAATGATGATGGACAGGTGACTGAATCTGGAAAGTGGATGATGGACAGGGGGACTGGATCTGAAATGTGGATGATGGACACGGGACTGATTCTGGAAAGTGGATGATGGACAGGGGACTGGATCTGGAACCTGGTTGATGGACAGCGGACTGGATCTGGAAAGTCGATGATGGACAGGGGACTGGATCTGAAAAGTAGATGATGGACAGGGAACTGGATCTGGAAAGTGGATGATGGATAGGGGACTGGATCTGGAACGTGGATGATGGACTGGATTTTGAAAGTAGATGATGGACGGGGGACTGGATCTTGAAAGTGGATGATGGACAGGGGACTGGATCTGGAAAGTGGATGATGGACAGGGGACTGGATCTGGAAAGTGGATGATGGATAAGGGACTGGATCTGGAAAGTGGATGATGGATAGGGAACTGGATCTGGAAAGTGGATGATGGACAGGAGGACTGGATCTGGAAAGTGGATGATGGACAGGAGACTGGTCAGGAATATGAAGTATCATCGATGTGTCCTGGTAACTGTGAGATATAATAATCGTCGAGAAGAAAAACACTGAGACCGATTCTTGTTTTAAAATTATTTATTAGCAATAGGCAGTGAACCAAAAATTATAATAAGTAATTAATAATAATAATAATTTAATTGTACTAAAATTTTTCAAAAAGGGTTGTTCAGTATTAGAAAAGTGGGGTTGACTTCTTCCTTTGTCTATAGCTTATATCTGCAATTGCAGATCTGTATCATTCTTTTTTAGGCCGAGTTCACTCTTTGCGTATTTGGTGCGGATTTTACAACTGGCTTAATAAAATTTAATCTGCAGTGTATAAACATTTTATTAATGAATGGAAAAAAAATCATCCATATTTTATGCCAGGCCGGCAATTTACCATGCAGATTAAAAGAGCCACATTGAAATGAATATGTAAAATCCGCTACAGAAATTGACACGCTGTAAATAATAAGAAAAAGTATAAAAAAAACAATTTCCATATGGATTCTGCACCACATAGACTTGATTGGGGATGAGATTAAGATAAACTCACCCACTTTCCTGGGTCTGAGAAATAAATTGTGTGTAAAATTCACATCAAACCTGCAAGGTGTGAACTCAGCCTAAAAAGAGCAGAAGTGTTACAGCTTAAATAAATAAATCTAATATATAAAGCTGAGTGTATGTATGTGTGTGTGTGTATATGTATGTATGTATGTATGTGTGTATGTATGTGTGTATGTCCGCTAAAGGAATCCGCACTGTCGCATTTACAATCACGAAATAGACAGACAGAGACAGACGGGGAAAGAGACAGACGGGGAAAGAGACAGGCGGGGAAAGAGACAGGCGGGGAAAGAGACAGGCGGGGAAAGAGACAGGCGGGGAAAGAGACAGACGGGGAAAGAGACAGACGGGGAAAGACAGGCGGGGAAAGAGACAGGCGGGGAAAGAGACAGGCGGGGAAAGAGACAGGCGGGGAAAGAGACAGACGGGGAAAGAGACAGACGGGGAAAGAGACAGACGGGGAAAGAGACAGACGGGGAAAGAGACAGGCGGGTAAAGAGACAGGCGGGGAAAGAGACAGGCGGGGAAAGAGACAGGCGGGGAAAGAGACAGGCGGGGAAAGAGACAGGCGGGGAAAGAGACAGACAGAGACAAACAGACTGGGAAAGAGACCGACTGGGAAAGAGACCGACTGGGAAAGAGACCGACTGGGAAAGACATACGGGGAAAGAGACAGAGACAGAATAGGAAAAAGACAGACGGGGAAAGAGACAGACAGAGACAGACGGGGAAAGAGACAGACAGAGACAGACGGGGAAAGAGACAGACAGAGACAGACGGGGAAAGAGACAGACAGAGACAGACGGGGAAAGAGACAGACAGAGACAGACGGGGAAAGAGACAGACGGGGAAAGAGACAGACAGAGACAGACGGGGAAAGAGACAGACGGGGAAAGAGACAGACGGGGAAAGAGACAGACGGGGAAAGACGGGGAAAGAGAAAGACGGGGAAAGAGACAGACGGGGAAAGAGACAGACGGGGAAAGAGACAGACGGGGAAAGAGACAGACGGGGAAAGAGACAGACGGGGAAAGAGACAGACGGGGAAAGAGACAGACGGGGAAAGAGACAGACCGACTGGGAAAGAGACCGACTGGGAAAGAGACCGACTGGGAAAGAGACCGACTGGGAAAGAGACCGACTGGGAAAGAGCCAGACAGAGATAGACATACGGGGAAAGAGACAGATACAGAATGGGAAAAAGACAGACGGGGAAAGAGACAGAGACAGACGGGGAAAGAGACAGACAGAGACAGACGGGGAAAAAGACAGACAGGGACAGAAGGGGAAAGAGACAGACAGAGACGGACGGGCAAAGAGACGGACGGGCACAGAGACGGACGGGGACAGAGACGGACGGGGACAGAGATAGAGAGACAGACAGACAGACACAGAGACACAGAGAGACAAACTGATACAGAAACACAGAGATAGAGATAAACTGATACAGAGACAGACAGAGAGATAGAAACAGACAGACAAGGAAAGAGACAGACAGAGAGACACACAGACAGGGACTGGGAGATAGACAGTGACAGTTTCTATCCCGGGCAACGCCCGGGTACTACAGCTACTAAATAAATAAAAGACAACAATCTTTTTCCAATACTGATCGCCCCTTTTTGTTGTATGTCTTTGGAGTGTGGGAGGAAACCGGAGACCCCGGAGGAAACCCACGCAAACACGGGGAGAACATACAAACTTCTTGCAGATGTTGTCCGAGGACCCCAGCGCTGCAAAGCACAAGTGCTGATCACTGAGCCACCGTGCCGCCCATACTGCCTGCCTGATGCTGCTGCACATGCAATACAATTTACAATCCAGGAATATTGTCCTTACCTCTTAATGACTTTATGACAAAAATAGAACAAATAAATATGAAAAAAAAATCTATCTGCGGAGAAGCATCTCTACGAGAAAAAGGGCAAAAATATGGCAGATGGATGATAAACGGAAAAACTGGGTCTGGTCATTAAGAGGATAAAGGCTCACAATGTACATAATATACAAATATACACTTTACTAATTGTCTGAAGTGAACCAGCTCTGTCCGTGTATGAGTGTCCATGTAGTGTGACGTCAGTCTGTGAGCATCCATGTCATGTGACGTCAGTCTGTGAGAGTCCATGTCATGTGACGTCAGTTTGTGAGAGTCCATGTCGTGTGACGTCAGTCTGTGAGCGTCCATGTCATGTGACGTTAGTCTGTGAGCGTCCATGTCGTGTGACGTTAGTCTGTGAGCGTCCATGTCGTGTGACGTCCATCTGTGTCTGTTCTGCAATGTTTAAGGAATGTTCACACTGTCTTTTTTTTCCCGCCCCTAAAACCGTTGAAGATTAAGCGCTCGTGAATATTTTATTTTTGCGTTTTCCAGTTTTATCCATCGGATTAAAAAGAAGTCAGAAAAATGCTAATAAAATGTAAAATAAAATCCGGAAAAAAAGGGATAAAATTCACACTGAAAGATTATCGTGAACAAGCGAGTGTTCGCTCACGACATCTTTGCATGCACACTAGCTATCATTCGATGATCAACCAAGATGCTCGTTTGTAGGGTGAAACAATTTTGTGCACCAAAAAAGCTCTTCATTGTTCATGGTGGTGCATCGTCCTGTGTAAACAGGAGTCACACTGCCGAGAACAATGGCAGCTTATGTGCCCTAATCGATCTATTACCGATCGTTCAGGGTGCATTTTCTAAAGGCCCCGTTACACGCAATGACATCGCTAATGAGATGTCGTTGGGGTCATGGAATTTGTGACGCACATCCGTACTCATTAGCGAGGTCGTTGCGTGTGACACGCACGAGCGAAAGCTAACAATCACAAATACTCACCTAATCGTTGATCGTTGACACGTCGTTCAAATCCCAAATATCGTTGAAGGTGCTGGATGCAGGTTGTTCGTCGTTCCTGAGGCAGCACACATCGCTTCGTGTGACACCCCAGGAATGATGAACAACACCGTACCTGCGTCCTCCAGCAACGAGGTGGGCATCCCTTTCCTGCGGCTGTTCTCCGCCCCTCCTCTTCAATTGGACGGCTGCCTTGTGACGTCGCTGTGACGCCACACGAACCACCCACTTAGAAAAGAGGCAGTTTGCCGGCCACAGCGACTTCGTTAGGCAGGTAAGTGTGTGTGATGGGGACTAACGATATTGTGCGCCACGGGCAGCGATTTGCCTGTGACGCACAAACGACGGGGGCGGGTGCTTTCACGAGCAACATTGCTAGTGATGTCACTGTGTATTAAGCCCCCTTTAATCTTGGGATATGGTAAGGTTTGTTACACTGCGCCGCATAATGAAACTGGTGTAACTCCAACATGCCCCTCATCAGAACAGGCGTAAACAACACTAGTCTTGATGAATTGGGGCCACGCTACAAAAACTCTGTATATATAATACACAATTAGATAAAAAATACGCCCCGATGATGCCTTTTTTCTTCGTTTTGTGTTTTCGGCCGAAAAATGCCCATAAAAAGTTGTCAAAAAAATTATTAAAAAAATCGTTACTCAAACACGGAAAAAGCATCGTCAAAGCGCTTCAGGAAAAAACAAAAAAAATGTTCAGACGCCGAGAAAACACTCGAAATAAGTGATCGGCCATTTGAAAAATGGATGATCACATAAGAGAAAAGACACAATGTGCTCACCCACATAGTGTTATGCTTTCTCTTGTGATGGTCTTGAGGCTTCAGATGGAGACTCTTCGTGGCCCACTCACTAACGGGAACTGAAAACAGAGAATTTTTATTAGGAGAAATGAAAAAATAGTGTTATTAGCACAAAAAATCCCTGAACATGCCCTAAGAATAGTAACTGAGACCCCTCCATACATACCTGCTGGTGTCGTCCTCATTGCTTTGTGAGTTTTATACGAGAATGGAAGGTCCAAAAACCAAGTCGACACTTCTATAAGAAAAGATTACTTATATCAGAACAAGATCACAGATTCAGTGAAGAAAGAAGTGACGGGAGGAGAGAGATGGAGGAGGAACGATGGTACAACCGGGAGAGATGGAGGAGGAACGATGGTACAACCGGGAGAGATGGAGGAGGAACGATGGTACAACCGGGAGAGATGGAGGAGGAACGATGGTACAACCGGGAGAGATGGAGGAGGAACTATGGTACAACCGGGAGGGATGGAGGAGGAACGATGGTACAACCAGGAGAAATGGAGGAGGAACAACCGGGAGAGATACACACTACAACGACATTGTACTGTCCCTCACATGTAATATACAGGACACACGTATATATGATTCACACTACAAACACATTGTACTCCCCCTCACATATAACATAACCCTAGCCTTGCTTAAACTTCCCCAGATCATCACCGATCCTCCGCCATATTACACAGTCGGTGCAAGACACTGTGGCTTGTACACCTCTCCAGGTCTCCGTCTAACCATTAGATGACCAGGTGTTGGGCAAAGCTGAAAATTAGACTCATCAGAGAAGATAACCTTACGCTAGAAATTGGGCAGGAATTGGGCAAATTAAATTTTGCGAAGGACGTATGAATCAAGCCACATACAAGGTTATCCTGGAAAAACAGTTGCTTCCTTCTGCTCAGGCAATGTTCCCCAACTCTGAGGATTGGTTTTTCCAGCAGGACAATGCGCCATGCCACACAGCTAGGTCAATCAATGTGTGGATGAAGGGCCACCACATCAAAACCCTGTCATGGCCAGCCCAATCTCCAGACCTCAACCCCATTGAAAGCCTCTGGAATGTAATCAGGAGGAAGATGGATACTCACAAGCCATTAAACAAAGAAGAACTGCTTACATTTTTGCACCAAGAGTGGCATAAGGTCACCCAAAAGCAATGAGCAATGTAAAAGACTGGTGGAAAGCATGCCAAGACGCATGAAAGCTGTGATTAAAAATCATGGTTATTCCACAAAATATTGATTTCTGAACTGTTCCTGAGGTAAAACATTATTAGTGTTGTTGTTTCTAAATGATTATGAACTTGCTTTCTTTGCATTATTTGTGGTCTGAAAGCAGTGCATTATTTGTTATTCTGACCATTTCTCATTTTCAGAAAATAAATACAAAATTTTTTGCTTGGAAATTTGGAGACATGTTGTCAGTAGTTTATAGAATAAAAAAACAATTTACACTTTACAAAAAAATATACTTATAAAGAGAAGAATCAGAAAAACTGACAATTTTGCAGTGGTCTCTTAATTTTTGCCAGAGCTGTACAGTATATGAGGATGGTGGGGGTGTCGCTGTCGTACATACCTTTTAGGAGCCTTTTAGGCTAGAGTCACACTAGCATATGGCATCCAATGCAATACCATCCGATACGATCTGCCAATGACAGAGTGTCATATGAGTGTGTTCTGATCTTGTGAGCAGATCACAGCTGCAGAGGAGCTCCTCCATAGGCAGCCTATACGTGAATCGCACTGCACTGGACATAAACCATGTTCAGTCCTATGTTTCTTACGCACTCACATTGTGACTCTAACCTTACCACGAATCGTCTCCATCTTCGGCATGTGTCAGTGTGAATGTGCAGATCTGACTGCGGGTGACGTTCTTATGGAACTATATGATTGTGATGTCGTAGCATAGAACATTTGGATGCTCGTGATGTCATAGAAGGTAGTGATGTCATCTGACTTTTTGATGCCACAGGGTCTTTTGATTTGATAACAGAAAATAGGGAATAAAAGACAAGTAAATAAATCTAGTTAAATATCTTGAAAATAAAGAAATATACCCCCTATAAAGAAACCATGAGATATCAATTCATATAAAAGAAAAAAGTGCACAAAGAACCAAAAAAACAGATGACTCCGATGGCCTCCCCCACGATGAACCCTCAGTCCCCAAGTGTAAAGGAAAGGGTCAGAGACTAAGGTAACAGGACCCCTAACGACCCCCCTTTCCAATGGACTCCAATGGGTCAGGTACAAGCTCTGACAACCACATCCACTAGTATTGTGACCTTTTTAATAAAAATACCAGCAAGAATAATAAAAATGGTGTACTTTAGATGTGAGGCTCAATAGGGAGTGATTTGCAAAGTTAGAGATATAATCATTCATTCTTTGTGGGACATTTACACAATACCAGGGACCAGGGCTGCCACTAGGAATTTCAGGGCACCATACTGGCAAAATTTCGGGGCCCCCTTGAGGCTCCACCCCAGCCCCGCCTTCACCCCTCGAATCTTCCACAGTCTCACCGCCACTCTTCGAAAAACTTCACTTCTGCACTACAACCTCACCAATCACACATTAACCCTTCACATTGAACACCGTATCACACACACAGCCATCAGATTTTGTTTTGGCCAAAAGATTGTTTTTAAGCCTGCCACCACAACAAGGTAGACTCTTTTGGCCGGGCCCTACTCTATTCTAACCTTTTTTTTTTTTTTTTTTAAATCTAACTTTTTTGGTATACATTTATTTTTGGTATGTCTACTTTATTCTTTAAAGGAATCTGTCCCATACAGTTTTTAAGCTAATTGAAACCAAATTGTGATAATGCAGACTTGTGGATTTAGACCTAACAACCCCTTCAAAGGGAATCTGTCACCAGGTTTTTAACACCTAATGTGAGCGCAGCATAACGTAGGGCAAGAGATCCTGATTCCAGCGATTGTCACTTATTGGGCTGCTTAGTGTAGTTTTGATAACATCACTAGTTAATCAGCAGGAGATTATCATTACAGGGCTTCTTGTCATGCTGTAGGTAGTCCAGCATATTCATGAGCTTTGTATAATTGCTAGATCTGCAGCAGAGAAAACATGGATTTTATCACAATGAAAGCAAACAGCCCAGTAAGTGACTCATCGCTGGAATCAGGGTATCTGTCTCTACATTATGCTGCTCTCAGATGGGGGAGCAAAAATTTGCTGACAGATTCACTTTAAGGCTACATGCGCATGCTGCATCTTTTTGTGTTCAGAAACTGCAGCTAAAACTGCACGTTATCAGGCCTAAAACACACTTCCGCAAAAAAAACGTCCGTGTGACACGGTCCGTTTTTCGTGTCCGTGTTCCGTTTTTTTGGGGCGTTTCTCCGGTACGTATCGCATCCGTGTGATGGCGTATGCGAGCCGTGTGTACGTGTAAAATGTCCGTGTTTGTGTGTAAAATGCCCGTGTATGTGTACGTGGAATGTCCGTGTGGAATGTCCGTTTGTGTGTTGCACAATGTCGTTGATACATGTCGGCTGACAGCAGACAGAGTTGCGCGATGAGAATGAACTCGGGTGAACTTCACCCGACTTCATTGTCATGCCGCGGCTCTGTCTGTGTGCCGCGTACTGATTAGCGGTCACCTGTGAAGGATTCACCAGTGACCGCTAATCCCCCAAGTGACTGAAGTGAGCAGCCCTCTCTCATACTCACTGATCCCCGATGAGGAACAGCTGTGCAGAGAATACGCGGCAACAATTACTTTGAATATGCAGGCCGCTCATTAATCAATCTCGTATTCCCTGCTTTCCCCACCCACAGACGCCTGTGATTGGTTGCAGTCAGACACGCCCCCACGCTGAGTGACAGCTGTCTCATTGCACCCAATCACAGCAGCCGGTGGGCGTGTCTATACTGTGCAGGAAAATAAATAAATAAATAAATAATTAAAAAAAACGGCGTGCGGTCCCTCCCCATTTTAATACCAGCCAGATAAAGCCATACGGCTGAAGGCTGGTATTCTCAGGATGGGGAGCCCCACGTTATGGGGAGCCCCCCCAGGCTAACAATATCAGTCAGCAGCCACCCAGAATTGCCGCATACATTATATGCGACAGTTCTGGGACTGTACCCGGCTCTTCCCGATTTGCCCTGGTGCGTTGGCAAATCGGGGTAATAAGGAGTTATTGGCAGCCCATAGCTGCCAATAAGTCCTAGATTAATCATGTCAGGCGTCTCCCCGAGATACCTTCCATGATTAATCTGTAAGTGACAGTAAATAAACACACACACCCGAAAAAATCCTATATTAGAAATAAAAAACACAAACATATACCCTGGTTCACCACTTTAATAAGCCCGAAAAAGCCCTCCATGTCCGGCGTACTCCAGGATGGTCCAGCGTCGCTTCCAGCTGTGCTGCATGGAGGTGACCGGAGATGCAGAAAACACCGCCGCTCCTGTCACCTCCACGCAGCTAATGAAGGCAATTTCAGCTGTTCCTCGCCGCGCTGGTGATCGGGGAGCGGTATGAGCCGGGGGAAGAAAAAAAACGAGCGCCAATGTAAGTATGACTGAGAACAGCAGAAAAAAAGGTAAGTATACTGAATTTAACCCCTTAACGACCTTTGACGTACTGAGTACGTCATGGTGACATGGTGCTAAACGACCCATGACGTACTCAGTACGTCATGGCGAAATTGCGGTCCCGGAGCCCCGGGGAGTGAAATTTGTTTAATTAAACGGTAGATTCGGGAAGGAGGGGACCTCTGCCTGACCTCAGGAGGGGTGGTGCCTCCTCCCCGAACCTACAGAGGCTATGATTGGCTGACGAACGCCGCTCAGCCAATTACAGCCACTGTAATGTTCCAGCCATTGAAAATGGCTGGAACATTGAAATCCAGCCCTGATCAGTGCTGCTGTAGCACTGGCCATTGGCTGGAGCTGGGTGATCGATGCTTCACCCGCCCCCAGCTCTGATTGGAGAGACCGGTCTTGTGACCGCTCTCTCCAATCAATGTGGATCTGCGGCCTGTGACCGTCCCTGGAAGCCGAGGAGAGCGGTAAGTTGTCCCCGCCGCCCGCCCCTGTCCCCGCCGCCCGCCCCTGTCCCCGATCGCCCCGCCGCTGCTCCCGATCCACCGCTGTCCCCACTGCTGTCTCCGATCGCCCCGCCGCTGCTCCCGCTTCACCGCTGTCCCAGCCGCTGCTCCCGATGCACCGCTGTCCCCGATCGCCCCGCCGCTGCTCCCACTTCACCGCTGTCCCCGCCGCTGTCTCCGATCGCCCCGCCGCTGCTCCCGCTTTACCGCTGTCCCCGCCGCTGCTCCCGATGCACCGCTGTCCCCGCCGCTGTCTCCGATCGCCCTGCCGCTGCTCCCGCTTCACCGCTGTCCCCGCCGCTGCTCCCGCTTCACCGCTGTCTCAGATCGCCCCGCCGCTGCTCCCGCTTCACCGCTGTCCCCGCCGCTGCTCCCGATGCACCGCTGTCCCCGCCGCTGTCTCCGATCGCCCTGCCGCTGCTCCCGCTTCACCGCTGTCCCCGCCGCTGCTCCCGATGCACCGCTGTCCCCGACACTGTCTCCGATCGCCCCGCCGCTGCTCCCGATCCACCGCTGTCCCCGGCGCCATGCTCCCGCTCCACCGCTGTCCCCGCCGCCGCTCCCGATCCACCGCTGTCCCCGGCGCCATGCTCCCGCTCCACCGCTGTCCCCGCCGCCGCTCCCGATCCACCGCTGTCTCCGCCGCCATGCTCCCGCTCCACCGCTGTCCCCGCCGCCGCTCCCGATCCACCGCTGTCCCCGCCGCCATGCTCGACACTGTCCCCGCCGCCGTCGCACCCACCTTTTTCAGCCGCTGCTGCCCCCGAATCGGCCCCCACTGTTCCCGATCGGCGGCCGCCGCCGCCTCCTTCATCGGCTGCCCCTTCTCCATCGCCACACCTCCTATCCCTCCATGTGCTGCAAGCCACCCTCCCCCCACGTGGGGGGAGGGTGGCTTGCAGCACATGTGGGGGGAGGGTGGCTGGCTTGCAGCAAATGTGGGGGGAGGGTGGCTGGCTTGCAGCACATGTGGGGGGAGGGTGGCTGGCTTGCAGCACATGTGCTGCAAGCCACCCTCACCCCACATGTGCTGCAAGCCACCCTCCCCCCACATGTGCTGCAAGCCAGCCACCCTCCCCCTACATGTGCTGCAAGCCAGCCACCCTCCCCCTACATGTGCTGCAAGCCAGCCAACCTCCCCCCACATGTGCTGCAAGCCAGCCACCCTCCCCCCACATGTGCTGCAAGCCAGCCACCCTCCCCCCACATGTGCTGCAAGCCAGCCACCCTCCCCCCACATGTGCTGCAAGCCACCCTCCCCCCACATGTGCTGCAAGCCACCCTCCCCCTACATGTGCTGCAAGCCACCCTCCCCCCGGGGCCCCCCCTCCTCCATGTGCCATCTCTCTCTCCCATCAGACTCTGCCCCCCTCCCCGATCTGCTGCCTGCTCTCTCCGATTTTCCATCTACTGCCCCCTCTCACCCTCCTCGATCTGTTGCCTTCTTCATCTGCTGCCTCTTCTGTCTGCTGTGATCCTGCTGCCTAGATCCATCCTGTAAGGTAGGTATCCCCATCTCACCTCCCCCCCCCCATCATCTGCGCCATTTCCCATCCATCCGCTGCGCCATTTCCCATCATCCATCCGCTGCGCCCTTTCCCATCCTCTGCCGCTCCTCCACCCACTGCGCCCTTTCCCATCTTCCATCCGCTGCGCCCTTTCTCATCTGCCGCCCCGCCCTCTCGCATCGCATTATCCAGCGCAGTTGCTCGCTTCCAGACTGCAGTGGATGATGCGATGCGAGACTCGTGCATTGCTCTCACGTTTGGCACTGGTCTTAGTGGCAGGCGCTCTTTTTTTTTTTTTTTTTTTTTTACTGATGTCTGTATTTTTTATTTCGCCAAACTAATTTTTTTTGTATGGGGGGGGTCTAGTTTCCAAAATGGGATCACATGTGGGGGAGCTCCATTGTTTAGGCACCTCAGGGGGTCTCCAAATGAAACATGGCGTCTGCTAATAATTCCAATCAATTTTACTGTGAAATGGCGCTCCTTCTCTTCTGAGCCCCGCCGTACGCCCAAACAATTGATTTCTACCACATATGAGGTATCGTCGTACTCAGGAGAAATTGCACAATACATTTTATGGTGCATTTTTTCCTGATACCCTTGTGGGAAAAAAAGCTACCTGTTTGAAAAAACAATTTTGTGGTAAAAAAAAGAATAAAATATTTTCACGGCTGAACATTACAAACGTTTGTGAAGCCTCCAGGGGTTCAAAGTGCTCACTAAACAGCTAGATAAATTCCATGAGGGGTCTAGTTTCCAAAATGGGGTCAATTGTGGGGGAGCTCCATTGTTTAGGCACTTCAGGGGGGTCTCCAAACGCAACATGGCGTCCGCTAATAATTCCAACCAATTTTGCTGTGAAATGGCGCTCCTTGCCTTCCGAGTCCTGCCGTGCGCCCAAACATTTGATTTCCACCACATATGGGGTATCTGCGTACTCAGGAGAAAATGCACAATACATTTTATGGTGCATTTTTTCCTGATACCCTTGTGATAAAAAAAGCTACCTGGTTGAAGCAACAGTTTTGTGGTAAAAACATTTTTTTTTCTTTTCACGGCTCAATGTTATAAACTTCTGTGAAGCCCCCAGGGGTTCAAAGTGCACATCAAACATCTAGAAAAAATATTTGAGGGCTCTAGTTTCCAAAATGGGGTCATTTGTGGGGGAGCTCCATTGTTTAGGCACCTCAGGGAGTCTTCAAACCCGACATGGTGTCCGCTAATGAGTGCAGCTAATTTTGCACTCAAAAATTCAAATGGCGCTCCTTGCCTTCCGAGTCCTGCTGTGTGCCCAAACATTTGATTACCACCACATATGGGGTATCTGCGTACTCAGGAGAAAATGCACGATACATTTTATGATGCATTTTTCCTGATACCCTTGTGAAAATACTAATTTTTATGGCTAAAGTAACATTTTTGTGTTAAAAAAGTAAAATTTTCATTTTTTCGTCTACATTGCTTTGGTTGCTGTGAAGCTCCTAAAGGGTTAATAAACTTCTTGGATGTGGTTTTGAGCAGAGTGAGGGGTGCAGATTTTAGAATTGGGTCACTTTTGGGTATCTTCTGTCGCCTAGGTTTCTCAAATCACTCCAAATGTGATGTGGTACCTAAAAATTTTTTTTTGTAAATTTTGTTGGAAAAATGAGAAATTGGTGATGAACTTTGAACCCTTCTATCTTCCTAACGGAAATTTTTTTTTTTTCAAAAATTGCGCTGGTGTAAAGTAGACATGTGGGAAATGTTATTTAGTAACTTTTTTGTGTGACATATCTCTCAGATTTATGGGCATAAAATTTCAAATTTTGAAAATTGCTAAATTTTCAAAATTTTCGCCAAATTTCCGAAATTTTCACAAATAAACGCAAAAAATATCGGCCTAAATTTACCACTGACATGAAGTACAATATGTCACGAAAAAACAATCTCAGAATCGCCAGGATCCGTTGAAGTGTTCCAGAGTTATAACCTGCCAAAGTGACACTGGTCAAAATTGCAAAAAATGGCCGGGTCTTTAAGGTGAAAACAGGCTGGGGGCTGAAGGGGTTAATTAAAAAAAAAATAAAAATAAGATCGCTAGTGTAAAAACACACACGCACGAAACGTGCTGAACACGGACATACTCCGTGTGCGGTACGTGCAGGCATGGACCCATAGACTAAAGCGGGTCCGTGCCTGCGTGCTGCCGGCCAAAAACGGACATGTTGTCCATGTAGAAAAGCGCACACGTACTTACCTCATGGACACACGTTCCGTGCAATTTTACGTGTGTGTGCCATCTACCATAGAACAACATGGGTCTCCGTGTGTACGTATCTCCGGTACGTGCAAATACGTACCGCACACGTACAAATTAAACGGATGTGTGTTGCGGGTCTCAGAGAGCCTGGAAATGTCACAAAAAATGCTTGTAATTGTAGGTGCATTTTCGTTGCGATTTCACAACATGCGTTTTTGCGACAAATGTTGACAAAAACGCAGGAAGAATAAACATGCTGCATTTTTTTTGTCACAAACTTTTGACAAATAAAACACTGACAAACTGCAATGTGCGCACAGCAAATCTGACTTCTCATAGACTTTGCTGGGAAGTCAAATGTCAGAAAGTTCTAACAACAAAACTGCAGCCAAAAATGCAGCGTGCGCATATAGCCTAATGCGGGCGTCACACAAGACGATCTATCGTGCGATATGTCGTCGGGGTCACGGTTTTAATGACGCACATCCGGCATCGTTTACGTCGTCGTCCCGTGTGACACCTACAAGCGACGCAGAACGTTCGCAAATCGTGTATCGTTGACACGTCGCTCATTTTTAAAAAATCTTTATTTTTCTTTGCGCCGGTTGTTCATCGTATCCGTGGCCGCACACATCGCTCCGTGTGACACCCCAGGAACGATGAACACAGCTTACCTGCGTCCCGCGGCTCCCGCTGGCTATGCGGAAGGAAGGAGGTGGGCGGGATGTTTACGTTCCGCTCATCTCCGCCCCTCCGCTTCTATTGGCCGGCCGCTGTGTGACGTCGCTGTGACGCCAAACGTCCCACCCCCTTCAGGAAGTGGATGTTCGCCGCCCAGAGCGACGTCGCTCAGCAGGTAAGTACGTGTGACGGCAGTTTAACCGCTTTGTGCGCCACAGGCAACTAATTGCCTGTGACGCACAAACGATGGGGGTGGGTACGATCGCTCGTGCGATCACACGATAGATCGTATCGTGTGACGCCCGCATAAGGCTCTTTCAGCAGATAGATGGCTAGATAGATAGGTAGAATAATAGATAGATGGATATGTGGCGCCCCTGTGGCTTCAGTCACCACAGGGTACTGCAACTCACTTAAGGTGCAGTACTCATCCTGGATCCAGAGGAGGTCAGTACCAGTTCCACAACACAAACTCATATACACAACCAGGTTGCCCTCCCCATTGGGGACCGGGCTAGGGTCGGGTCTTAAGGTAGTCACCAAACATGGGGGGCAGCCACCCACTAGTGACAGGGAACCGGGGGAGGAGCAGCCACCAGGGGGAGTTAGGACCTTACACAACAGTTAGTGTGTTCTCCAGCAGGAGAGAACAGGAGCGGGACCGGTGCGGTTCAGGGTGCAGAGCTTTAGGGTGAAACAGACTTCATGTTGTATCACCAGAGTCTGCAGGATGGGGGATTGCATGTCACTTTGGCCACCACGAGATCCCAGAGCACAGTGCCACATAGGGTCCGGAGTCGTGATTACAGTCAAGCCCCACAGCGGCCCCGCGTCACCTACACACGGGACAGGAGCTAACACTACACAAACCGGGGTCCCCAAGCAGCTTCAGGCCACGGCTGGAACCACAGCAGCTGATTCAGCCTTTTGATTGTCGTCGCCACGCGCTTCGGCGCCAAGGGCCACTACTCTCCTCATCATCCTCCCTGGGGCCCCGCTCTACCTGTGGGGAGCAGAAACATCCTTACTGCAACACCATCCGCCCCGGAGGACAGCGACAGCAGCAGCGGCTAATCCCTGGCCACGTACCACAGGTGGCGTCACAAGACTATCATCCTCATCATTCCCACACCATCATCTCCTTATCCCCTCTTTATTGTACACCTCGGGGCCACGAAGCCAGGCAGGGCCACCTGTGACATCCCTGACCTGACATCACCGGCCCGGCGACGAGAAACATTTAACCCCTGCCCGTGGGTGCTACAGATAGAAGGAGGGATATATAGAATAATGGATAGATAGAGGAATAGATAGATAGTGGGGGAGGGGGCTCAGCAGGTGGGGAGGGGGCTCACAGCAGGTGGGGAGGGGGCTCACAGCAGGTGGGGAGGGGGCTCACAGCAGGTGGGGAGGGGGCTCACAGCAGGTGGGGAGGGGGCAGCAGATGAGGGAGGGGGGCAGGGGCTTATCAGGGCACTTGCAGGGATAGCTCTCCTTAGACAACTTCCACAGACGCCGGAGTGAAGCTGAGGGGGCGGTCTCTGGCTCCAGTTCCACAGTGATTGGACAGATCGGTCACAAGGCCGGTCTCTCCAATCAGATTTGGGGGCGGGTGAAACTGAGGTCACCCAGCTCCAGCCAATGATCCCTGCTACTGTTGCACTGGTCATGGCTGGATTTCAATGTTTCAACCATTTTCAATCGCTGAAACATTACAGTGGCTGTGATTGGCTGAGCGGCATTCGTCAGCCAATCACAGTCTCCTTAGGTCCGAGGGGGAGACACCACCCCTCCTGAGGTCAGGCAGAGGGCCCCTCCTTCCCGAATCTAAGATATCTGCAGCGATCGCAGCCTCCGGGGCCGCGATCTCGCCATGACGTACTGGGTACGTCATGGGTCCTTAAGTACCAAGGAGCCATGACGTACCCTGTACGTCATAGGTCGCTAAGCGGTTAACACGTTTTCAGGCTCTAGGGGCCAGCTCCTGCTTAGGGCCCCTGTGCGACTGTAGGAGCTGCACCGCGATATATCTGCCAGTGCAACGTCCCCACGCCCTGCCCATGGGGCCCGGTGAGCAGATGAATGAAGGCGGAGGGGCCCGGGCTGTCAGCCGGACCCCCCTCCTGCGTGCTGCTCACCGGGCCCAGTACAGGAGTCCCAGTAGTAATGCCCTGATGGCGGCCCTGCTCCATATGAACTGTTAAGGGGGCACTCTTATATAAACTGCTATGGTGGCACTCATCCACTGTCATGGGAGCACTCCTATGTACTGTTAAGGGGGCACTCTCATATACACTGTTAGGGTAGCACTCATATGCACTGTTATGGGGGCACTCATATCCACTGTTAGGGTGGCACCCATATCCACTGTTAGGGTGGCACCCATATCCACTGTTAGGGTGGCACCCATATCCACTGTTAGGGTGGCACCCATATCCACTGTTAGGGTGGCACCTATATCCACTGTTAGGGTGGCACCCATATCCACTGTTAGGGTGGCACCCATATCCACTGTTATGGGTGCACGCACTCTCATATATCCTTATGGGGCACTCATATCCACTGTTATGGGGGACACTCTCATATGCACTGTCAGGGTGGCACTCTTATGCACTGTTATGGGAGCACTCATATGCACTGTTATGGGGGTACTCATATATAGTTATGGGGCAATCATATCTACTGTTATGGGGACACTCTCATATGCACTGTTATGGGAGAACTCTCATATATAGTTATGGGGCAATCCTATCTACTGTTATAGGGCACTCTCATATGCACTGTTATGGGGGCACACTGTATTTAAGGTTATGATATATACATACTGAGTCAGTGGCGTAACTAGAGTTGGATGGGCCCCGGTGCAAAGTTTAGACCTGGGCCCCCCCTCCACATACACAGACACTTGGGGTAGGGGATAATGACACTGACACTCGGGGTACAGGATAATGATGCTGACACTTGGCTCTCACCCACAGCACCCTGAAATCCCTCTATCAGCACCCAGCTTTCCTATGTTCTGATATTTATCTTGTCCTCAGCACACAGCTTTCCCATATCAGAGCATGAGAAAGCTGGGTGCTGAGAGATGTATATCAGAACATGGGAAATCTGGGTGCTGAGAGATGTATAGCAGAGCATGGGAAAGCTGGGTGCTGAGAGATGTATAGCAGAGCATGGGAAAGCTGGGTGCTGAGAGATGTATATCAGAACATGGGAAAGCTGGGTGCTGAGAGATGTATAGCAGAGCATGGGAAAGTTGGCTGCTGAGGGAAAGAGCCTTTTTCCCTCAGCACAAAACATTTCCATCCCATACTTGTATCTTTGTCCCCCCTGTATAAAGTTCTCAAAATACTATAACAGTCCCCACATAGCCTTCCAAATAATTGTATAAAGGGTCCCACATAACCCTTCATATATTAGAATGCAGATACATAGCCCTCCATATATTATAATGCACCCCCATAATCCTCCATGTATAAAGTAGCCCTTCAATTATAATGCATTTCCCATAGTTCTCCATGTATTAAAATTCACCCCATAGTTCTCCATATATTATACTGCACCACATAGTCCTCCATGTTTTATAATGCACTTCCATAGTCCGTGTATAAGGTAGCCTCCATAGTCCTCCATATATTATAATGTAGCCCCCATAGTCCTATATGTATTATAACACAACCCCATAAAACTTCAGATGGTATTATGCAGCCCCATACTCCTCCATGTATAATTCACCCCTATATTCCATGTATAAGGTGTCCCTTCATTTTGTATTATACAGCCCCCCCCGACCTCCATTTTAATGCAGCCCTATAGACCTCCAGTATAATGCAGCCTCATAGACCTCTACGTATATTACACCTCTATATTCAATGTATAAGGTGTCCTTCATGTTTATTATGCAGCCTCACCAGGCCTCCATATATAATAATGCAGCCAACCTCTCCAGGCCTCCATGTATAATAATGCAGCCAGCCTCCCCAGGCCTCCATGTATAATAATGCAGCCAGCCTCCCCAGGCCTCCATGTATAATAATGCAGCCAGCCTCCCCAGGCCTCCATGTATAATAATGCAGCCAGCCTCCCCAGGCCTCCATGTATAATAATGCAGCCAGCCTCCCCAGGCCTCCATGTATAATAATGCAGCCAGCCTCCCCAGGCCTCCATGTATAATAATGCAGCCAGCCTCCCCAGGCCTCCATGTATAATAATGCAGCCAGCCTCCCCAGGCCTCATGTATAATAATGCAGCCAGCCTCCCCAGGCCTCATGTATAATAATGCAGCCAGCCTCCCCAGGCCTCCATGTATAATAATGCTGCCAGCCTCCCCAGGCCTCCATGTATAATAATGCTGCCAGCCTCCCCAGGCCTCATGTATAATAATGCTGCCAGCCTCCCCAGGCCTCCATCTATAATAATGCTGCCAGCCTCCCCAGGCCTCCATGTACAGTATCATGCAGCCTCCCCACCCCAGGCCTCCATGTACAGTATCATGCAGCCTCCCCACCCCAGGCCTCCATGTACAGTATCATGCAGCCTCCCCACCCCAGGCCTCCATGTACAGTATCAGGCAGCCTCCCCACCCCAGGCCTCCATGTACAGTATCAGGCAGCCTCCCCACCCCAGGCCTCCATGTACAGTATCATGCAGCCTCCCCACCCCAGGCCTCCATGTACAGTATCAGGCAGCCTCCCCACTCCAGGCCTCTGACCACCGTGCACTCACTTATATATATATATATATATATATATATATAAAAAAAAAAAAAACAAGTACTCACCGCTCTCCTCCTTCCACTGCTGCTCTGTCCTGACGTCTCCTTGTTCCACTGCTGCTGTACTCCCTGCTCTCCTCCTTCCACTGCTGCTCGTCCTCCCCTCTCCTCGTTCTCCCGGTGCTGCGGTCGGCGTCCTCCCTCCCTGCACTCTGTGCACTCAGCACAGCAGTCGCACAGTAGTGACGTCACCGCGCAGGCACAGGGGGAGAATGATGATGCAGAGCGGCGCTGGCCGCTCTATGCTTCATTATTACTGTGCGCGGTGACGGGGGAGGGGGGCCCCGGTGCCGCCGCTGACATCGGGCAGGGAGGGCCCGGTGTCGGGGGCGGCAGCGGGTCATATAGTGGGCGCGTGCACTGTGACAGATCAGCGCAGCTTCTCTCTCACTGAGAGGAGCTGGCTGCTGATCTGTCGGGTCCCCGCGGACCCCAAACCGCCTGGGCCCGCTGCGACCACGGTAGTTACGCCACTGTACTGAGTGGATATAACCCATGTGATACAACATATACAATAAGCGCAGAGCTGATGGCTTCCTATAGTGAATGTTTCCTCTCCTACCTACTGTCTCATTTCCCAGCACAACTGCCGCCCACAGCACTAGCAGCGCTCCCCTCAGGAGGTTGTCCATGTTATGGCGTCATAGGCAACAATCAGTCCAGACCAGCAGGTGGCGCCAGAGGGAGGAGCTGGTACCGCGCACCGTACTGCTCCTGTGATGCGGCCCTAGGGGTTAGACCAGACGTGGATTCACAAAGGTGCAGTCCGTAGTGACGCTGCGCTCCTCAGCATCCCCAGCTCCTCAGCGTCCCCAGCTCCTCAGCGTCCCCCAGCTCCTCAGCATCATCAACTCCTCAGCGTCCCCAGCTCTTCAGCGTCCCCAGCTCCTCAGCATAAACAGCTCCTCAGCGTCCCCAGCTCCTCAGCATCCCCAGCTCCTCAGCATAAACAGCTCCTCAGCATCCCCAGCTCCTCAGCATCCCTCAGCATCCCCAGCTCTTCAGCGTCCCCAGCTCCTCAGCATCCCCCAGCTCTTCAGCGTCCCCAGCTCCTCAGCGTCCCCAGCTCCTCAGCATCCCCAGCTCTTCAGCGTCCCCAGCTCCTCAGCGTCCCCAGCTCCTCAGCGTCCCCAGCTCCTCAGCGTCCCCAGCTCCTCAGCATCCCCCAGCTCCTCAGTCCCCCAGCTCCTCAGCATCCCCAGCTCTTCAGCGTCCCCAGCTCCTCAGCGTCCCCAGCTCAGCATCCCCAGCTCCTCAGCGTCCCCAGCTCAGCATCCCCAGCTCCTCAGCATCTCCAGCTCCCCAAGGTATATAACAGTTGATCTGTCTTGCATTTATATAGTGGTGTATAAGACTCCTCATAAAGAAGCCTCTGCTCCAGCTCCACACAGAGGTGTACTGTGTATGATCCCTTCATTAAACAGATACAAGGGCCATCCACAAGATGGCCGCCTCTGCTTCCCTCATGAGCTCAGTTACTGTGGTGTCATGGTGACCTCCACTTGCCAGTATGTGATAATCCTGAATACTGAGTAGCCTGAATAATAAGTCTCGCTTTTGGGCGGATTCATACACAATAGTTTTCTTTAATAAAATATATTAAGGTTTTACGATATTACTATTTTTTTTCCTGCCTGATCGCACAATATAAAATACACTGTGCACAATGGGAGCCATGTGTGAAGGTGTTTTCCACATTCACCACAATAATTGTTTAATAAATGTGATATATTTTGCGATTTTCCGCCGCTCTCACCATTCTGGCCCGGTTAGCCATGCAAATAAGTTTTAACCCCTTCACTACCTGGCGATTTTCTGCTTTTCATTTTTGTTTTTTCCTTCCCTTCTTCCAAGAGCCAAAACCTGTTTATTTTTTCCATCAACATAGAAGTATTTAAGTTTTGTTTTTTCTTCACATTTTTTAAACACTTTTTTTTTCACTTTTTACTGTTTTTAATCATCTTCTTAGGGGACTTGAAGCTGCGATATTCCGATAACTTCTGCCGTACAGAACGATGTATCAGCACTGCTCTGGACTGCTGAAATTATCATCTCCTATGAACGCCGGCTTCAGACATGCTCCACACCGGTATGTGTTTACAGTCAGATCTCTGATTTACCTGCTGCTGTTAGAGCCGAGCGCCACCGTGCTCGGGTGTTCAGTACTCGTAACTAGTGATGAGCGAGCATTACCATGCTCTGGTGCTCAGTAATTGTAACTAGTGATGAGTGAGCACTACCATGCTCAGGTGCTCTGTACTGGTAACTAGTGATGACCGGACACTACCATGCTCAGGTGCTCGGTACTCGCAACTAGTGATGAGCGAGCACTACCATGCTCAGGTGCTCTGTACTCATAACTAGTAATGAAGCAGGCACTACCATGCTCGAGTGCTCTGTACTCGTAACTAGTGATGATCGAGCACTACCATGCTCAGGTGCTCTGTACTCATAACTAGTAATGAAGCAGGCACTACCATGCTCGAGTGCTCTGTATTCGTAACTAGTGATGATCGAGCACTACCATGCTCAGGTGCTCTGTACTCGTATCTAGTGATGAGCGAGCACTACCATGCTCGGGCGCTCTGTACTCGTTAAGAGCAGTTGGAAGCTTGGATGGGCACGACTCGAGCACCTGCGTATTATTAAAATCAATGTGGGCCTCAAGCATTTTTCTGGGAAATATTCCGGAAAAATGCTTGAGTTCCCCATTCACTTCCATTATATTTCAGCTCTTGAGTCGCGCCCATCCGAGCATACAACTGTTGTTAACGAGTTCCAAGCATTGTAGTGCTTGCTCATCACTAGTTACGAGTATCGAGCATTGTAGTTCCCGCTCATCAATCGTTGTCTGCAAATCCTCTATGTCCTGTTAGCTTTCCCCATCACATTTTCAGACATATTGAACCCACATTGCTCCCTGAAAATGTTAGCCAAAGTGCCCATTATCCTGACAGTCACGAATACCCTAAAGGCTGCTTTACACGAGTCGATCCATCGTGCGATTTATTTTGCAAAGTCTTTTTTTTTTTTTGTTTGTATCGCTGATAGGTAGTTGTCCATGTGTCACACGTTGAGTGTTGTCAAACGACCACAAAGCGCTCATCGATATATTGATTGGCCATGGCAGACGTCCAAAAGGCTTCACACATGTTTTCCTTTGGTCAATCTGTCTTTTGTATGGGCGTAATTAGGCAAACTATACACCCCTCCGTGACGTTGTCTGGATTGTTGCACTCCCTGAATTCTTCTGACCTGCTCAATCCAGTTCTGCTAATGTGGTTGATTGGTTACATCCCATATATATAGTTTCTCTTCTGCGTCTGTCTTTGTTGCCTCGTGTGTCCTTAGCATCATTCTTGTTTATTGTTTGTGGTCTGGTTAATGTCGATTTTGATCCAAAAAGGAAATATTGGCATATAACAACTTACCACAAAAAAGTGATAACAAGGAGTGAGGGCGGAAAATCCAGCGAACAAACAAACGTAAGAAAAATTAGGAGTAATGCACTATAAAACACTGTGCATGACGCCAAGGCTGAATGTTCACACATCATGACTACAGCTCCGTATTTTATAACAGTAATAACCAATCAAAACGCATCTGCTACAACCAATCCGATTAGATTAGGCGTGATTATTTAAAACCGCAAATACGCCCTGAACGTTTAATGACGTCACAAATAACTACGAGGATGGCCGATTACACAGTGTCACACTTTGCAATGCGTCGTTCATTAAGACTAAACTGACCGATTTTATGGAATTAAACGATGAGTACACGATGGCCGAATTTCAAACGATTAAGCATCGGTTGGACTCGCAAGGAGCTGTCACATGAGGAGATGTCGTTACAAATGACGGAAGTGCGTCACAAAATCCGTGACCCCAACGATGCATCGCACAATAGATCGACTCGTGTAAAGCAGCCTTTAGACTATGTCAGTCACAATGCCCCAGACCATGCTAGCCACAGAGGATCATGCCATTAGTAGTCACAGTGTTACGTCCACACACTGCCCTGCCGGGATCTTATTCTCAGAGGTCTCCTGCTTCTCCTGCGTCAGAACATTGCAGCCTGGTCTACACAAAAAAGCACATCCAATAGTGCAATAGATTTGGTAATTAGCTTGTCTTGAGGGTCCCAAACCAGTGGCCTGTGGATGACTGCTCAGGTGAGTTCCACTCTCGCTGTTATTAGTAGCTATAGGGGATTTTCACTTGTTGAGGAGGGCACTCATGGCCATTATTCATTTATTGAGGCACCATATTAAAACAGAATAACTGCACAAAAAATGAAAAGACCCCAATAATGAGAATCCGACCCCAACCACCTTCCACAAAATGGGAAGAAAACCTGCTTGTTTTATTTAATAAATGATGATGGACAGGGGACTGGATCTGGAAAGTGGATGATGGACAGGGGACTGGATCTGGAAAGTGGATGATGGACAGGGGACTGGATCTGGAAAGTGGATGATGGACAGGGGACTGGTTCTGAAAAGTGGATGATGGACAGGGGACTGGATCTGGAAAGTGGCAGATGGACAGGGAATGGATCTGGAAAGTGGATGATGGACAGGGGACTGGATCTGGAAAGTGGATGATGGACAGGGAACTGGATCTGGAAAGTGGATGATGGACAGGGAACTGGATCTGGAAAGTGGATGATGGACAGGGGACTGGATGTGGAAAGTGGTTGATGAACAGAGGACTGGATCTGGAAAGTGGTTGATGAACAGGGGACTGGATCTGGAAAGTGGATGATGGACAGGGGACTGGATCTGGAAAGTGGATGATGGACAGGGGACTGGATCTGGAACCTGGATGATGGACAGGGGGACTGGATCTGGAAAGTGGATGATGGACAGAGGACTGGATCTGGAAAGTGGATGATGGACAGGGGACTGAATTTGGAAAGTGGATGATGGACAGGGGACTGGATCTGGAACGTGGATGATTGACAGGGGGGACTGGTCAGGAATATGAAGTATCATCGATGTGTCCTGGTAACTGTGTGATATAATAATCGCCGAGAAGAAAAACATTGAGACCGATTCTTGTTTTAAATTTATTTATTAGCAATAGGCAGTGAACCAAAAATTATAATAAGTAATCAATAATAATAATATTTTCATTGAACTAACATTTTTCAAAAAGGGTTGTTCAGTATTAGAAAAGTATGGTTGACTTCTTCCGTTGTCTATACCTTATATCTGGAATTGCAGATCTGTACCATACTGTTTTAGGCCGAGTTCACACTTTGCGTATTTGGTGCGGATTTTACAACTGGATTGATAAAATTTAATCTGCAGTGTATAAACATTTTATTAATGCATGGAAAAAAATCATCCATATTTTATGCCAGGCCGTCAATTTAACATACAGATTAAAGGATCCACATTGAAATGAATATGTAAAATCCACTACAGAAATTGACATGCTGTAAATAATAAGAAAAGCATAAAAAAAGGCAATTTCCATATGGATTCTGCACCACGCAGACTTGAATCGGGATGAGATTAAGATAAACTCACCCACTTTCCTGGGGCTGAAAAATAAATTCTGTGTAAAATTCACATCAAACATGCAAGGTGTGAACTCAGCCTATAAGAGCGGAAGTGTTACAGCTTAAATAAATACATCTAATATATAAAGCTGAGTGTATGTATGTGTGTGTGTGTATATGTATGTATGTATGTATGTGTGTGTGTATGTCCGCTAAAGGAATCCGCACCGTCGCATTTACAATCACGAAATAGACAGACAGAGACAGACGGGGAAAGAGACAGACGGAGACAGACGGGGAAAGAGACAGACATAGACAGACGAGGAAAGAGACTGACAGAGACAGACGGGGAAAGAGACAGACGGGGAAAGAGACAGACAGAGACAGACGGGGAAAGAGACAGACGGGGAAAGAGACAGACGGGGAAAGAGACAGACAGAGACAGACGGGGAAAGAGACTGACAGACAGACGGGGAAAGAGACAGACGGGGAAAGAGACAGACGGGGAAAGAGACAGACAGAGACAGACGGGGAAAGAGACAGACGGGGAAAGAGACAGACGGGGAAAGAGACAGACAGAGACAGACGGGGAAAGAGATAGACGGGGAAAGAGACAGACAGAGACAGATGGGGAAAGAGACAGACAGAAACAGATGGGGAAAGAGACAGACGGGGAAAGAGACAGACGGGGAAAGAGACAGACAGAGTCAGACAGACGGGGAAACAGACAGACAGGGACAGACGGGGAAAGAGACAGACAGGGACAGACGGGGACAGAGACAGACAGGGACAGACGGGGACAGAGACAGACAGGGACAGATGGGGACAGAGACAGACAGGGACAGACGGGAAAAGAGACAGACAGGGACAGACGGGGAAAGAGACAGACAGGGACAGACGGGGGAAAGAGACAGACAGGGACAGAGAGGGACAGACAGGGAAAGAGACAGACAGAGACAGACGGGGAAAGAGAAAGACAGACAGACAGAGACAGACGGGGAAAGAGACAGACGGGGAAAGAGATAGACAGAGACGGACGGGCACAGAGACAGACGGGCACAGAGACGGATGGGCACAGGGACGGACGGGGACAGAGATAGAGAGACAGACAGACAGGGAAAGAGACAGATAGAGACAGATAGGGAAAGTGACAAACAGAAACAGATGGGGAAAGAGACAGACAGAGACAGACGGGGAATGGACAGACGGGGAAAGAGACAGACGGTGAAAGAGACAGACGGGGAAAGAGACAGACGGGGAAAGAGACAGACAGATGGAGAAAGAGACAGACAGATGGAGAAAGAGACAGACAGAGTCAGACAGACGGGGAAAGAGACAGACAGGGACAGACGGGGAAAGAGACAGACAGAGACGGACGGGCACAGAGACGGACGGGGACAGACGGGGAAAGAGACAGACAGGGACAGACGGGGAAAGAGACAGACAGAGACAGACGGGGAAAGAGAAAGATAGACAGACAGAGACAGACGGGGAAAGAGAGACAGACAGACGGGGAAAGAGACAGACAGAGACGGACGGGCACAGAGACGGACGGGGACAGAGATAGACAGACAGACACAGAGATAGAGACAAACTGATACAGAAACACAGAGATAGAGATAAACTGATACAGAGACAGACAGAGAGATAGAAACAGACAGACAAGGAAAGAGACAGACAGAGAGACACACAGACAGAGACTGGGAGAGAGACAGTGATAGTTACTATCCCGGGCAACGCCCGGATACTACAGCTACTAAATAAATAAAAGACAACAATCTTTTTCCAATACTGATCGCCCCTTTTTGTCGTATGTCTTTGAAGAGTGGGAGGAAACCGGAGACCCCGGAGGAAACCCACGCAAACACGGGGAGAACATACAAACTTCTTGCAGATGTTGTCCGAGGACCCCAGCGCTGCAAAGCACCAGTGCTGATCACTGAGCCACCGTGCCGCCCATACTGCCTGCCTGATGCTGCTGCACATGCAATACAATTTACAATCCAGGAATATTGTCCGTACCTCTTAATGACTTTATGACAATAACAGAACATATAAATATGAAAAAAAAATCTATCTGCGGAGAAGCATTTCTACGAGAAAAAGGGCAAAAATATCACAGAAGGATGATAAACGGAAAAACTGTGTCTGGTCATTAAGAGGATAAGGCTCACAATGTACATAATATAGAAATATACACTTTACTAATTGTCTGTAGTGAACCAGCTCTGTCCGTGTATGAGCGTCCATGTAGTGTGACGTTAGTCTGTGAGCATCCATGTCGTGTGACGTCAGTCTGTGAGAGTCCATGTCGTGTGACGTCAGTCTGTGAGCATCCATGTCGTGTGACGTCCATCTGTGTCTGTTCTGCAATGTTTAAGGAATGTTCACACTGTGTCTTTTTTTTCCCGCCCCTAAAACAGTCGTGGAAGAAGCGCTCCGGAATATTTTATTTTTGCTTTTTATTAGCGTTTTCCCGTTTTTTCCATCTGATTTAAAGGAAGTCAGAAAAATGCTAATAAAAGGCAAATAAAAATCCGGAAAAAAAGGTATAAAATTCACACTGAAAGATTATATTGAACAAGCGAGCGTTCGCGCACGACATCTCTGCATGCACACTGGCTATCATTCGATGATCAACCAAGATGCTTGTTTGTAGGGTGAAACAATTTTGTGCAGCAAAAAAAGCTCTTCATTGTTCATGGTGGTGCATCGTCCTGTGTAAACAGGAGTCACACTGCCGAGAACAATGGCAGCTTATGTGACCTAATCGATCTATTACTGATCGTTCAGGTTGCATTTTCTAAAGGCCCCGTTACACGCAATGACATCGCTAATGAGATGTCGTTGGGGTCATGGAATTTGTGACGCACATCCGTCCTTGTTAGCGACGTCGTTGCATGTGACACGCACGAACAAAAGCGAACGATCACAAATACTCACCTAATCGTTGATCGTTGACACGTCGTTCAAATCCCAAATATCGTTGATGGTGCTGGATGCAGGTTGTTCGTCATTCCTGAGGCAGCACACATCGCTTCGTGTGACACCCCAGGAATGACGAACAACACCATCGCTTTGTCCTCCAGTAACGAGGTGGGCATCCCTTTCCTGCAGCTGCTCTCCGCCCCTCCGCTTCAATTGGACGGCTGCCATGTGACGTCGCTGTTACGTCACACAAACCACCCCCTTAGAAAAGAGGCAGTTTGCCGGCCACAGCGACTTCGTTAGGCAGGTAAGTATGTGTGATGGGGAATAACGATCGTTGATCGTTGACACGTCGTTCAAATCCCAAATATCGTTGATGGTGCTGGATGCAGGTTGTTCGTCATTCCTGAGGCAGCACACATCGCTTCGTGTGACACCCCAGGAATGACGAACAACACCATCGCTTTGTCCTCCACTAACGAGGTGGGCATCCCTTTCCTGCAGCTGCTCTCCGCCCCTCCGCTTCAATTGGACGGCTGCCATGTGACGTCGCTGTTACGCCGCACAAACCACCCCCTTAGAAAAGAGGCAGTTTGCCGGCCACAGCGACTTCGTTAGGCAGGTAAGTATGTGTGATGGGGAATAACGATATTGTGCGCCACGGGCAGCGATTTGCCCGTGACGCACAAACGACGGGGGCGGGTGCTTTCACGAGCAACATTGCTAGTGATGTCGCTGCATATAAAGCCCCCTTTAATCTTGGGATATGGTAAGGTTTGTTACACTGCGCCTCATAATGAAACTGGTGTAACTCCAACATGCCCCGCATCAGAACAGGCGTAAACAACACTAATCTTGATGAATTGGGGCCATGCTACAAAAATTCTGTATATATAATACACAATTAGATAAAAAATACGCCCCGATGATGCCTTTTTCGCTCGTTTTGTATTTTCAACCGAAAAATGCCCGTAAAAAATTGTCAAAAAAATTATTAAAAAAATCGTTACTCAAACACGGAAAAAGCATCGTCAAAGCGCTTCAGGAAAGAACAAAAAAACATTCAGACGCCGAGAAAACACTCGAAATAAGTGATCGTCCATTTGAAAAACGGATGATCACATAAGAGAAAAGACACAATGTGCTCACCCACATAGTGTTATGCTTTCTCTTGTGATGGTCTTGAGGCTTCAGATGGAGACTCTTCGTGGCCCACTCACTAACGGGAACTGAAAACAGAGAATTTTTATTAGGAGAAATGAAAAAATAGTGTTATTAGCACAAAAAATCCCTGAACATGCCCTAAGAATTGTAATTGATACCCCTCCATACATACCTGCTGGTGTCGTTCTCATTGCTTTGTGAGTTTTATACAAGAATGGAAAGGTCCAAAAACCAAATCGACACGTCTATAAGAAAAGATTACTTATATCAGAACAAGATCACAGATTCAGTGAAGAAAGAAGTGATGGGAGGAGAGAGATGGAGGAGGAACGATGGTACAACCGGGAGGGATGGAGGAAGAACGATGGTGCAACTGGGAGAAATGGAGGAGGAACAACCGGGAGAGACACACACTACAAAGACATTGTACTGCCCCTCACATGTAACATACAGGACACACGTATATACGCATACACACTACAAACACATTGTACTTCCCCTCACATATAACATAACCCTAGCCTTGCTGAAATTTCCCCAGATCATCACCGATCCTCCGCCAAATTTCACAGTCGGTTTAAGACACTGTGGCTTGTACGCCTCTCCAGGTCTCCGTCTAACCATTAGATGACCAGGTGTTGGGCAAAGCTGAAAATTAGACTCATCAATGAAGATAACCTTACTCTAAAAATTGGGCAGGAATTGGGCAGATTAAATTTTGCGAAGGATGTATGAATCAAGCCGCATACAAGGTTATCCTGGAAAAACAGTTGCTTCCTTCTGCTCAGGCAATATTCCCCAACTCTGAGGATTGGTTTTTCCAGCAGGACAATGCGCCATGCCACACAGCTAGGTCAATCAATGTGTGGATGAAGGGCCACGACATCAAAACCCTGTCATGGCCAGCCCAATCTCCAGACCTGAACCCCATTGAAAGCCTCTGAAATGTAATCAGGAGGAAGATGGATAGTCACAAGCCATTAAACAAAGAAGAACTGCTTACATTTTTGCACCAGGAGTGGCATAAGGTCAACCAAAAGCAATGTAAAAAAACTGGTGGAAAGCATGCCAAGACGCATGAAAGCTGTGATTAAATATCATGGTTATTCCACAAAATATTGATTTCTGATCTCTTCCTGAGTTAAAACATTATTAGTGTTGTTGTTTCTAAATGATTATGAATTTGCTTTCTTTGCATTATTTGTGGTCTGAAAGCAATGCCATTTTTTTGTTATTCTGACCATTTCTCATTTTCAGAAAATAAGTACAAAATGTTTTGCTTGGAAATTCGGAGACATGTTGTCAGTAGTTTATAGAATAAATGAACAATTTGCACTTTACAAAAAATATACCTACAAAGAGAAAAATCAGAAAAACTGACAATTTTGCAGTGGTCTCTTAATTTTTACCAGATCTGTACAGTATGTGAGGATGGTGGGGGTGTCGCTGTCGTACATACCTTTTAGGAGCCTTTTAGGCTAGAGTCACACTAGCATATGGCATCCAATGCAATACCATCCGATACGATCTGCCAATGACAGAGTGTCATATGAGTGTGTTCTGATCTTGTGAGCAGATCACAGCTGCAGAGGAGCTCCTCCATAGGCAGCCTTTACGTGAATCGCACTGCACCGGACATAATCCATGTTCAGTCCGATGTTTCTTACGCACTCACATTGTGACTCTATCCTTACCACGAATCGTCTCCATCTTCGGCCTCTGTGTCAGTGTGAATGTGCAGATCTGACTGCGGGTGACGTTCTTATGGAACTATGTGATTGTGATGTCATAGCATAGAACGTTTGGATCCTCGTGATGTCATAGAAGGCAATGCTGTCATCTGACTTTTTGATGCCACAGGGTCTTTTGATTTGATAACAGCAAATAGGGAATAAAAGACAAGTAAAGAAATGTAGTTAAATATCATGAAAATAAAGAAATATACCCCCTATAAAGAAACCATGGGCATATAAAAGAAAAAAGTGCACAAAGAATCAAAAAAACAGATGACTCCGATGGCCTCCCCCACGATGAACCCTCAGCCCCCAAGTCAGGGTACACTGTCAATTAGTCTTGTTTTTATGCTGAAGATCCTACTGAATACAGTTTAATGTTTATACCTACAACAGATCATACTTGTGAATGTACATAGACAATTTTTATTTTTTTACATTATCTTATCTGGTTTATCTACCAGGGCCAGTCACCACTCGTTTATGCTACACCCCTTTCCCATAATGGTAAAATCCGGTTATGGGGAGACGGTTACCGTTATCCTACCTACAGGTTTTATCGTGTCTCCAGCTGTCACACTACACAAAATATTTGGATTTTTCTTTCTCCTTCATTGGACTGGCCTTGTATGGCCCAGCTCATGATTATACTGCACTCTACACTGAGCACTTACACCTAGGATTTCGTGTAAATGTTTGAAAAATGTGATTTAGACAAAATTATCATTATTATGCCTCAGGAAATAAATATACAAAAACACAAGTCAGCGGCTGCAGATATAAAAGTTGCGGAGGTCAAAATAGCTTCACCCTCCCATGAGGAAAATAATGATAGTGTCCAAATACAAGCAGAGGATTACTGGTTGGGCTGTCATCTACAGGAGATAGCTCCTTTTCTTCCTGCCAGGGTAACTTCAGAAGAAGATACACACAACCAACAAGAACAAACAAAAAATTCGGACACAATGAGGCCACAATTAAGGACCCCTAAATATGCGGAGTTTATTGTGGAAATTACGGTACTGTTTATCTAGATTAGGGCAAACAGATCTAGATGCGCCCTAAATCTATCTGTCCGCTACCTGTCAATGGAGATATAACTTGTGTTACACGCACCCTAAAGTTAAAAAGGTGCCCCCATTCCACGACGGCTAGCCCTTTATAGCTGCCCCTAAACTCCCTCACTAATACAGGTACAGGTAGTTTAGATATTTAATTAATTTCGTTCAAATAAGGAGATCACTTATCTTAACGTTCTCACGGCAGCTCTTTACATAAACACAGTCCAGAAAGAGGAGAAAAGAGCTCATAAGGCCACAGTTGGAGACCTCTCCACTTTCTGAACTTCCAGCATTGTCTATTCAGACTAAGGCACCGGAGTCTGGTAGCTGACCAAGGGCTAGCCGCCGTGGAATGGGGGCACCTATTTAACTTTAGGGTGCGTGTAACGAAAGTTATATCTCCATTGACAGGTAGTGGACAGATTGAGGTAGGGTGTATTTAGACTCCGGTGCCTTAGTCTGAATAGACAATGCTGGAAGTTCAGAAAGTGGAGAGGTCTCCAACTGTGGCCTTATGAGCTCTTTTCTCCTCTTTCTGGACTGTGTTTATGTAAAGAGCTGCCGTGAGAACGTTAAGATAAGTGATCTCCTTATTTGAACGAAATTAATTAAATATCTAAACTACCTGTACCTGTATTAGTGAGGGAGTTTAGGGGCAGCTATAAAGGGCTAGCCGTCGTGGAATGGGGGCACCTTTTTAACTTTAGGGTGCGTGTAACACAAGTTATATCTCCATTGACAGGTAGCGGACAGATAGATTTAGGGCGCATCTAGATCTGTTTGCCCTAATCTAGATAAACAGTACCGTAATTTCCACAATAAACTCCGCATATTTAGGGGTCCTTAATTGTGGCCTCATTGTGTCCGAATTTTTTGTTTGTTCTTGTTGGTTGTGTGTATCACTCACGGTGTGGGATTAATTTGTGCTTTTAAATTTATCTAATAAAAATTGATGTTTTAAATATTTAATGAAGGTAGGATTGCTAGTAAAAAATTTGATATACTGCCTCCAAAAATAATAATCTCTTCTAGTTTGTAACTTCAGAAGAAGACAAATATACAGATCTAATTTACCACACTAATATATCCGATGTAGCTAACAGAGAGGAACCCAAGACTAATAGGGAAATTTCCACCCCTTCAACTGCATCTATCAGCTCTGAGAATCTTCAATTCACAAGAGACAGCTTTATGAGTTCAAAGGATTCCTTATGGGAAATAGACTCTCTAACATTAAGTAATATCCCTGCTTCTAACTCCCCAAACACCAGATCATATTTAATAAAGTTATGTCAAGCCTTTCAGGACAATATGGATAAACATCTCAAAAACATGAATGATATAGTTAAACGTACCATCAATACTAGATTGTGATGATGCCTACAGCCCAGATACCCATATTTCTGAATTATCTGGTAAGGATTTTAATTCACCTTCATGCAATAGTACAAAAGACTGTAAAATATTCTATTGTGATGATACCTTCTGCACAGACACACATGTTTTAGAAATGTTTGCTGAAAATCATAATTACCCCTCAAGCAATTCTACAGAAGAAAATTTCAACTCTCTGGACACTTATATATCAAGATTGTCTGCTGAGGATGGTAATTACCCTCCAAGCGATTGTACTGTGGATTCAATAATACTGAACTGTGATGATACCGACTGCTCAGACACCCACATCACAGAATTATCTGCTAAGAAAATCTTCAATGAAATGCTGGCCTCTATCAAAGAAATATTTGCCCTATAGATTACAGATTTATCTACAGAAATCAATAATATCCAAAGGAAAACTGAAAATATGGATAATGCAATTCTGGTTATACAACAAGAAAAAGAAGATTTAAATAATTCCATCAATTTAATACGTAAAGACATTTCAACTTTAAAAATGCAAAAGGCAAATTCTGAGGATTATGCTAGACTAAAAAATCTGAAGATAAGAGGCGTTCCAGAATTGGTAATCCCAACTGATTTAAAATATTACCTTAAGACAATGACAAGCACACTGATACCACATCTTTCAAATAACGAACTTGTGTCTGATGCCTATAGAATTCCAAAACCTTATCTCCCCAAGGAGACCCCAAGGGATATAATTGTCACCTTCTCCGTACTCTACGTAAGGAATTAATTGCTGTCACTAACGAGAAACTCAATGAAACTCCCTAGACCTTTCGACTCTATCTCATTATTCAAAGACCTTTGTAAGTCAACTTTACAAGCCAGGAAAATTTCTAAGAACTTCACAAAAGAACTTATCAACAGTGGAATAAAATATAAATGGTCACAGTCCGCAACCATCAAGCTATGTTTAAACAACAAGTCCTTTTTTGTTTCATCACCGGAGGAAGGATTTCAGTTACTTCAACGCTTTAACATAAACATTGATCAGAATGGCCATCATATCTACTCCACTTAAGAATTCTTTTTACATGGTCTCTGATCAGTTGTAGTCTGAAAATATGGATCTTGATCTTAGGAGTTTTTAACTGAAAAGAATACTAAATCTTTCAGCCCTACTGGATCTACCATTTATAAGGCTACTGTATGATTACAATGGATACTCCACCACTAACTTTATACTTTGTAACTATTACTCTTTTCTTGGACCATCCGTTAGTACTTCTTCATTTAATGGTGGACTAAGGACCTTAATTCAGGAACTGTTCATTTGACCTAAAGGCCGAACTCTTTAGGTCCAGTCACACTAAGCAACTTAGCAAAAAAGAGTTTTTGGATCAACAAACGTCCCGGGAATATTAGAGTTATACAAATATTACCAAATATTCCCAATATAAACAGTTATTTATTCAATAAAAAATTCCACACCACAGTGTAAGTAAACAAGTGATCACAAGATCACATTGCTGATCCTGTCTATCTGGTGCCATGGACCTGTACACCTAACCTTCATTTTGGGCAAGTACCTAACTATATTGTTGGCTTTCTATTTGTTCGATACTACTGTGATAATGTTTTTTAAAACTGTGTATCCTTGGATATTTTGATGCTGATTAAATGTATTTAAACTCATAGCCTCCTGATGAACCGCACTATCCGTGTGGGGAAACGCGTCGAGGCGGAGGAATTAAGAAGGGATAATTATATGACACCTAAGTGGACGATTCACCTCTATTAAAAAGACTTCTGAAAGAGCAACAGCATATATGTGCCTGGACCTTATGGACTGTTAGACTCCAAAGTCTGGATGTTGAATATTGCCATTTTTTCAGCCTAAGTTAAGTCCTATGCTCGAAGTTTCTTGTGAATCTTGTCTGCCTGTTTATATTTCATTGTCATCTGGAATATATTTTATATGTACATGATCTTGTGATCACTTGTTTACTTACACTGTGGTGTGGAATTTTTTATTGAATAAATAACTGTTTATATTGGGAATATTTGGTAATATTTGTATAACACTAAGCAACTTACCAGCGATCCCAACAACGATAGGGATCGCTGGTAAGTTGCTAGGAGGTTGCTGGTGAGATGTCACACTGCGACGCTCCAGCGATCCCACCAGCAACCTGACCTGGCAGGGATCGCTGGAGCGTCGCTACACAAGTTGCTGGTGAGCTCACCAGCAACCAGTGACAAGCCCCCAGCGCCGCGTGGAAGATGCTGCGCTTGGTAACTAAGGTAAATATCGGGTAACCAACCCGATATTTACCTTGGTTACCAGCGCACGGAGCTACACGTGCAGAGAACAGGGAGCAGCGCACACTGAGCGCTGGCTCCCTGCTCTCCTAGTTACAGCACACATCGGGTTAATTACCCGATGTGTGCTGCAGCTACATGTGCACATAGCAGGGAGCAGCGCACACCGCTTAGCGCTGGCTCCCTGCTCTCCTACTTACAGCACACATCGGGTTAATTACCCGATGTGTGCTGCAGCTACATGTGCACAGAGCAGGGAGCAGCGCACACTGAGCGCTGGCTCCCTGCTCTCCTGGCTACAGCACACATCGGGTTAATTAACCCGATGTGTCCTGCAGCTACATGTGCACAGAGCAGGAGCCGGCACTGACAGTGAGAGCGGCGGAGGCTGGTAACAAAGGTAAATATCGGGTAACCAAGGACAGGGCTTCTTGGTTACCCGATGTTTACATTGGTTACCAGCCTCCGCAGAAGCCGGCTCCTGCTGCCTGCACATTTAGTTGTTGCTGTCTCGCTGTCACACACAGCGATCTGTGCTTCACAGCAGGACAGCAACAACTAAAAAATGGCCCAGGACATTCAGCAACAACCAACGACCTCACAGCAGGGGCCAGGTTGTTGCTGGATGTCACACACAGCAACATCGCTAGCAACGTCACAAAAGTTGTTCGTTAGCAGCGATGTTGCTAGCGATGTTGCTTAGTGTGACGGGGCCTTTTCCCCCCAGAGTTGAGGTTTAATCTCAACCTGGGCAAGCATAGTAAACATCGTGAGATAAACATTGCTTGATATGTATTATTAACCTGACTTTTTCTCCCTTCTAGCTGTTGACCTTTCTCCAAGGAATATATTTTACTGTACTCTACTTTTAGCAAGTTATATTCAAGACTTTACATAATCCTCCGCTACTAAATCTACGCATTAATATTTAGCACGACTTATCCAAGAACTGAATTATAATATAATTGAAGATGTTTAGATGATTGTCATCTTTCCCTTTTTAAGGGATTTCCCTCTCCTTCCTGCTCTTTACCTCTTCCCCAATAAATATTTCCTTCCCTACCTTTCTCTTTCCCTTCCTCTTCTCCCTTATGTTTCAGTTCTTATGTGTTAAATGTTTATGTACAATATGAGTGAGTAACTAGGTTATGGCAAGCTTTTAATTGTTATTTATGGTAATGTACTATATTGTACTGTATATACCCAAATTATCCTATAAAAATATTTTAACCCCTTCAGCCCCGGGGCACGTTCCGTTTTTGTTTTTTGCTCCCCTTCTTCCGAGAGCCGTAACTTTTTTATTTTTCCGTCAATCTTGCCATATGAGGGCTTGTTTTTTGCGGGACAAGTTGTACTTTTAAATGAAACCATAAGTTTTACCATATGGTGTACTGGAAAACAGCAAAAAAATTCCAAATGCGGAAAAATTGCAAAAAAAGTGTGATGGCCCAATAGTTTTTGGGATGTTTTATTCACGGTGTTCACTATATGGTAAAACTGATGTGTGGGTATGATGCCTGAGGTCTGTGCGAGTTTGTAGACACCAAACATGTATAGGTTTACTTGTATCTAAGGGGTTAAAAAAAATTCACAAGTTTGTCCAATAAAAGTGGTGCACGTTTTGCGCCATTTTCCGAAACACGTAGCGTTCTTATTTTTTGGGATCTATGGCTCAGTGATGGCTTTTTTATTTCGTCTCAAGCTGACGTTTCTAATGGTACCATTTTTGCGCAGATGCTACGTTTTGATCGCCTGTTATTGCATTTTGCGTAAAACTTGCGGTGACCAAAAAACGTAATTTTGGCGTTTGGAATTTTTTGCCACTACGCTGTTTACTAATCAGATTAATTGATTTTATATTTTGATAGATTGGGCATTTCTGAACGCAGTGATACTAAATATGTGTATATTTATTTATTTTTTAACCCTTTAATTTTCAATGGGGGGAAAGGGGTGATTTGAACTTTTAGGTTTTTTGTTTTTCTTTTTATTTTTTAAAACTTTTTTTTTTTACTTTTTTTTTTATTTTACTAGTACCCCTAGGGGGCTATAGCGATCAGCAATCCGATCGCTATTATCTATCTGCTGATCACAGCAACACAGCTGTAAACAGCAGATACAGTCACTTTCTTTTTCCCTCTGCTCCGTGCCGAGGGAAAACGAAAGTGAAACATCATAGCTGCAGGCGTCATCACATAACCCTGTGCTACGATGGCAACCACCGATAGTCACGTGATCACACACGTGACTTCCGGTGGGGGCGGCGGTAAGTAAAAAACATGGCCGCGCGCATTTAGCTCTTGCTGCCAGACTTTGGCAGCAAGATTTAAGGGGTTAGTGGCCGCGGGTGGAAGCGATTCCACCCACGGCTAGCAGGCACACATGTCAGCTGTTGAAAACAGCTGATATGTGTGCCGACCGCCGCCGCCTGCCTGCGGCAGGGGGTGGGGCTTAACGGGACACACTCCATGACGGATATATCCGTCCATGGTCGTGAAGGGGTTAAAACAAAATTCAAATGGTGCTCCTTCTCTTTTGAGCCCTCCCATTTGTCCAGAGGTTTCTGACCATAAATTTCTTGTAAAATTTTTTTGTAAAAGTGAATAAATTGGGACTAAAGCAACATTTTTAGATAAAATGTGCATTTTCATTTTTTTCCATTCCACTTTGTATTAATACATGTGAAGCACCTGAAGGGTTAATAAACTTCTTGAATGTGGTTTTCAGCACTTTGAGGGGTGCGTTTTTTAGAATGGCATCACTTTGAGTATTTTCTGTCACTTAAGCCCCTTAAAGTCACTTCAAATGTGATGTGCTCCCCCATAAAAATGGTTTTGTAAATTTTGTTGGGAAAATGAGAAATTGCCGATAAACCTTTAACCCTTCTAACTTCCAAAAAACTCCAATTATGTTTCAAAAATTGTGCTGATGCAAAGTACACATGATGTATGAAATGTTATTTATTAACTATTGTAACATAACTCTGTGGTTTAAGGGCATAAAAATGCAAAGTTTGAAAATAGCAAAATGTTCTGATTTTTTTCACAAATAAATGCAAAAAATATCATCCTAAATGTATCCCTATCATGATGTACAATATGTCATGAAAAACGTTTCTCAGAATCACTGGGATCCAAAGAAGTGTTCCAGAGTTATTACATCATAAATTAACACTGGTCAGATTTCTAATATTTGGCCTGGTCATTAAGGTCAAAATTGGCACCATCATTAAGGGGTTAAACTTTTTTATTTTTTTTTAAGGTCAGTTCATTCATGCATAGTGCTTCCTGATCATTCAAGATGTGGAGGAAATTAAGAAACATGCAATGCTGAATGCAACCACTAGAGGCCAGTATTGGTCCTTTTTATAAAGAAAATTATAGACTGTAGCAGAGAACAGTATAGCAAAAGTTTTGTGACACATCCTAAATTGCATTGAAAAACTGTCTTATGAAAGTGTCTTCTGTTCCTATTAAAAAAAATGATCAATATGCATAATATATGAGGGAATAAGTGGATGGTGTTCTCAAAGTCGATTTTTTGGAGATTTTTTATAAACTGGCACATTTTCTGTACAGGTAAAATATATATTTGTAGCCAGTAGAGATAAAAAATTGTTTAAAAGAACTGAAGTCCTCAGTGGTTGATACCTTTTAATGCCTAACTGAAAAGATGGTAATAATAGCAAGCTTTCGAGACTACTCAGGTCTCTTCTTCAGGCTCAATATAACACAAAATCTGAAGAGTCACATTTGTATACACAACAGTACATAGAATGGGGCAGTAAATAAAACAAGTTATGTGAAGCAGAACTATCACTATGGCAAGAGAATAGTGATAGTATTGGGCTATTGTTGACCCTGTAATGAACTTTTTTTAATTTGAATTGAAAAATAAAAAATTTTGAATATTTTTAAGAAAACTCTTTTGGACTGGGTTGCTGGAATTTTTCTGGATTTATTGAAATCTAGCCATGTAGTCAAACTGCAAATGTGGCACCCATACCAAAATTTCAAAAAGGAGGATAGTCACTGATATCTGTCATAAAAACACAGCAGGCAGCAAACAGTTGCAACGTGACACGGTGCTGTAGCCGTGAGAGAGGTACTTGTTTCTTACACCTCAGTACGTTACATGAAGTCAGAGTCCTGGCTGAGTGTGTGGACTTGTGCTATGGGGGCATTACACCCTTACAGGCCACATAATGCTGGTGTCTTCGGATGACTAGGACCAAGTGTTGGACAGTTCAATGTGAGAGTCCACGGCTAGAAAATAAACCTTTTACTAAATGATAACTTGGTAGGGATTATACACAGTAGACTGTATACAGCTTCACACATAGTCTCTTTACTTCTTCAAGTTTCTGTCTCAACTAGTCTTGTTTCATTCTTCACAACGCTTCTCAGTACCATAGTCCAGATGGTGAGAGTCCTATTTTCAACCCGTGGTTCTGTCTTCTTCCCTCTTAAAGAAACTGTTTTCCTAATGTGACACCCCTGTGGTAACCAGGCGTCACAAAAATAAGGTAACAGCCCAAATCCAACATAACTGTGCTAGCCACTAGACACACACTAGCACACCAGGAGGATGTGCTGCCCCAGCAGCAGATTGAACCGCTCGGATCCGTGGGCAACGTCCGTTCGTGGCTTGTGGGTCTCCAGACCCAGGGGCTTGGGGCCACACTCCAAAGTAAAACGGGGTATTTACAGGGGAGTTGTACTTCGTGATGCTGCCGTTGTTGGGAGTACCCAGGGTGATGGAATGGGGCAGCAAGGTGTCGTTACCCTCCTCGGGTAGGGGTATGCCCCGGGGCTCTGGGAGATGATACTGGGTGCCGTGACGCGGAGATCACTCATGTACTCACTCAGCCAATAAGCAGACGCTGACAACCGGGTAAACCAAGTCTTTAGGTGCCACTGCCTCTCAAGGGGAGCTTGTCAGGGTCCCGTCCCCTGCAGTGCTGCCTGGTGATTCTTGACCTGCCTCCTGGCACAAAGTTTAGATTTACTATAGTGGCCCGGTAGTCTGGAACTTGCCGGGCCCTGCTCCCCACTGTGGCTAAGTGTGGGAGCCTGCTCTCAGGGCTCACGCTTGGGATTTCAGTGGGCTGCGTATGTGGAAGGCCCTATCCCCCTCGTTGCGCTAGTGCCCTAGTTCTGGGGCTGGTGAGAACAGTCCATGAAGGCTCCGCTCTCCGCAGGTTAATTGCCGGGTTGTCTGAAGCTTCTCCCCGACCTAGGGTCTGTTGTGTACCCCGCCGTGCCTTTGGTCCCGGACCGGTGATAAGACCAGGCAGCCGACCGTTCACTCAACAGGTTCAGGCAACTTGCCTCAATCCCCTGCAACCGGGGGTCCAATTCCTCTAGGTCCAGAGCACCGTCTGCAACCTAGACAGGTACTCCAGGGAGCCACCGCTCCCTGCTTCCTCCACTTCACTTCCCTTACTTTGCTTCACTTCACTTCACTGACACTCTCCTGACCATCCCTTCCTGACCCCTAGGTGGGTGACCCTATTCCGCTCAAGCCGCCCACTGGTGTGTCTGGTGGGTGTGGTGCAGGGTGTTCCTAGGATTTGATTTGCTGTTGGAGGCTGCACCATAAGATGGGGACACAGAACCATGAAGGATTTGAATACTGCACTAAGGTAAAAGAGAGTGCAGTACCCTGTGACGACCTGATAGTCCAGGGGCGTCACAAGGACATTTACACTCGCTGTACCCAGCTGGGAGCCTCACCTAGCCAGATAACAGGGCTGGGCATAGTTAGATAACAGGCAGCCAACTGGGAGGAAAAGACCAGACCTGGGGAAGGAGATAGTGACCTGGAGAGTGTGGGTAGACAGTGAAACAGGTTAGTTGAGTTTAGGAGGAGGAAGTAGTAGGTTGTCAGGAGAGGAGTAGTAAGAAAGGTGTCAAGACAGACCAGAGACTCTTGAGACACAAAGAGAAAGTGGAAGGAAACAAAAAGGAAAGTGAGGAGTAAGAAAGTCGGCGGAGTGGTAGTAAAAGAGACTGCAAAGACCTGAGTAGTAAGAACAGCCACTTAGAGGAGTAAAGTAGCTGCAGAGAGAGAGAGCAAGCCCCGAGGACAGAGGGACCCTGTGGGGTGGACATCCAGGGCTCACAGTGCTTTGCACGCATGGGTTGCAGATCCCAGAACAGACACGGACTTCAAGCCCTCTGTTAACTCTGCCAGGCGGGTAGGTTTCCAGGACTCATGTGCCACCCTTGAACATCCGAGGCATCAGCAGCAAAGTGGGGACTGGGACATATTCCCTTAAATAGTCCAAGCTGCCTGCGGCAGGACCCAGACACCAGAAGGACCTCCAAGTGTTCCACACCAGGGAGGACCCATATACACAGGAGTGCACAGGTGGAAAGTGGCACCAGGTTTTCAGGCACAGCCATCATGACACGGTCGCACCTGGAATCCAGTACGCCTCAGGGCATCGAATCAGTGAGTAAACACCATCAAACTACTCTCCTTGCCTGATCTGCTTCATTGCCGCGCGCCTCGACTTTAACCCTTCACCTACCCCTGGGGAAAAGCCCTGCTCGCGGAGGGCTCCACCATCCACGCTGCCCAATCCATCATCCCCAGTGGGAACCCACACTGGCGGCCTTACTATCTCTGGCCGCAAACTGCGAGTGGCATAGTCGGACTTTATTTTTCTTTTTCATTTTTCATTTAAAATTGTTAGACGGTGCCCCCGGGTCTGGGACCCCTTGAGCCACAGACTGCCCGGATCCGAGCAGCTCGGCTGCCCCGAGGTGCGACACTAACATGGCTAGTAATTAGCTTCTATAACTCTGACACCTTGAAACTCTTGACTGGGGCACTCTCTTCGTCTCGCATTCTCTCTTCCATCCTGGCCCGTTACCCCTCTGAGTTATAAACTTGAGGCCATACTGCTAGGAATCCTGTCCCATGACCAATCTCCAATCGGTCACTCTGTCCTTCGGTCAATTCTCTCTCTTTATCTCTACTCAGGTCTTGCTATTCTCTATTTCTGTATCCACTCATGTCAGGGACACTCACGTCATGCAGGTCTGCTCACTGATCCGACCATAGGTCTGCTTTTACTACACGCTGAGCCCTATCTAACCTCTTGACAGGAAAAATGTCTCTGTCCCTTCACTCTAGCCCCTTCCACTCTGAGGTAGTCTCTTATGCCCTGGCACATTACGTGAGGGTGGGGGTTCCTGGCTGGGTGTATGGACTTGTACTATGGCGGCTCAATGCCCTTGCAGGCCTGTGACTTCAGCTGGCCTGGACCAGATGTTAATCAGTTCAATGACAGAGCACACCACTCAAAGATACATTTTTTACTAAACTTTAACTTGGTGGAGATTACGTATTTTACAGCTTAAAGAATGTTTCCTTCATGATATTGAGTATTTTCTCTCACACACACACACACACACACACACACACACACACACACACACACACACTCACTCTTTACTTCTAAAAGTTTACTTGTTTCTGTCTCAACTAGTCTTGTTTCCTTCACCACAACCCAGCTCAGTACTACAGTCCAGTTAGTGAGAAACCTATTGTCAACCTGCAATTCCACATCTTCTTCCATCTTAATAAAGAAACTGGCTTTCCAACATTACTGGTACTAGGTTCTATACCTCTGATGCCTTTTAACTCCCGCCCAGGGCATTCTCTGCATGTCACATTCTCTGTTCCATCCTTGTCCATTACCTCTCAGTGCCATAATTCTAGGCGTCCTCTCCCAGAAACCATATCCAAATGATCACTCTGTCCTTCAGTCAGTTCTCTCTCTTTTTCTTTACTCAGGATTCTGCTATCTTCTATCTCGGTCTCCAGGGACACCCATGTTATGCAGCTCTGCTCACTAGTCAGACCATAGATCCTCTTTTACTACACTCTGTATCCGATCTAGCCGCTTGAGAGGAAAAGGGTTTGTGTCCCTTTGCTATATTCCATCCCACTTTGGGCTAGTCCCAAACATTAACCCTAACTCACCTTAGTACTGGGCAAAATAAAATTTATCAGTAATAACGCATGTCACAATACACATTATACACCATAACAATGCTCGTGCCTTCAAGGGGGAATTTGAGCAGCATGTCCATCTCCTTACACAGTTTGAGGAGGAATAGAAGAAGACCCAGAAGAAGACCCTATCCCCAGTCACGCACCAATGCACAGAAAAATTATTAGAAGAAAATCTTCAAAAGCTGATTTATCAAGAACCACATATCCAATTCCTTTACCAAAAGGTATCAATTTAATTGGTATAACACTGCAAGTATGGCCTTGCTTTTATTTGCATTGCTAAATCCTACTGATAGGTTCATTTTAATTAGAATCTGTGTGAGCTGCCACTGGAAGTAGGAGACCATGTAATTGAGTGCAACAAGACAACCTGAAGAGCTGAAAAGTTACAGTATAATTATAAGTCTAATCCCTTTGAAGTAGTGAGAGTACTGTAATCCTACAGTACCAGCAGTGGCGTAACTACCGCGGTCGCAGCGGTCGCGATCGCGACCGGGCCCGGGCGGTTTGGGGCCTGCGGGGACCCGGCAGATCAGCAGCCAGCTCCTCTCAGTGAGAGAGAAGCTGCGCTGATCTATCACAGTGCACGCGCCCACTATATGACCCGCTGCCGCCCCCGACACCGGGCCCTCCTGCCCGATGTCAGCGGCGGCACCGGGGCCCCCCTCCCCCGTCACCGCGCACAGTAATAATGAAGCAAAGAGCGGCCGGCGCCGCTCTGCATCATCATTCTGCCCCTGTGCCTGTGCGGTGACGTCACTCCTGTGCGACTGCTGTGCTGAGTGCACAGAGTGCAGGGAGGGAGGACGCCGCCGACCGCAGCACCGGGAGGACGAGCAGCAGTGGAAGGAGGAGAGCAGGGACTCGGGAGTACAGCATCAGTGGAACAAGGAGACGTCAGGACAGAGCAGCAGTGGAAGGAGGAGAGCGGTGAGTACTTGGTTTTTTTTTTTTATATATATATGAGTACACGGTGGTCAGAGGCCTGGAGTGGGGAGGCTGCATTATACTGTGCATGGAGGCCTGGGGTGGGGACTGCTGCATCTGTACATGGAGGCCTGGGGTGGGGAGGCTGCCTGATACTGTACAAGGAGGCCTGGGGTGGGGAGGCTGCCTGATACTGTACAAGGAGGCCTGGGGTGGGGAGGCTGCATGATACTGTACATGGAGGCCTGGGGTGGGGAGGCTGCCTGATACTGTACAAGGAGGCCTGGGGTGGGAAGGCTGGATGATACTGTACATGGAGGCCTGGGGTGGGGAGGCTGCATCTGTACATGGAGGCCTGGGGTGGGGAGGCTGCCTGATACTGTACAAGGAGGCCTGGGGTGGGGAGGCTGCCTGATACTGTACAAGGAGGCCTGGGGTGGGGAGGCTGCATGATACTGTACATGGAGGCCTGGGGTGGGGAGGCTGCCTGATACTGTACATGGAGGCCTGGGGTGGGGAGGCTGCATGATACTGTACATGGAGGCCTGGGGTGGGGAGGCTGCATGATACTGTACATGGAGGCCTGGGGTGGGGAGGCTGCCTGATACTGTACAAGGAGGCCTGGGGTGGGGAGGCTGCATGATACTGTGCATGGAGGCCTGGGGAGGCTGCATTATACTGTACATGGAGGCCTGGGGAGACTCCATTATACTGTACATGGAGGCCTGGGGAGGCTGGCAGCATTATTATACATGGAGGCCTGGGGAGGCTGGCTGCATTATTATACATGGAGGCCTGGGGAGGCTGGCTGCATTATTATACATGGAGGTCTGGGGAGGCTGGCTGCATTATTATACATGGAGGCCTGGGGAGGCTGGCTGCATTATTATACATGGAGGCCTGGGGAGGCTGGCTGCATTATTATACATGGAGGCCTGGGGAGGCTGGCTGCATTATTATACATGGAGGCCTGGGGAGGCTGGCTGCATTATTATACATGGAGGCCTGGGGAGGCTGGCTGCATTATTATACATGGAGGCCTGGGGAGGCTGGCTGCTATATTATACATGGAGGCCTGGGAGGCTGGCTGCTATATTATACATGGAGGCCTGGAGAGGTTGGCTGCATTATTATATATGGAGGCCTGGTGAGGCTGCATAATAAACATGAAGGACACCTTATACATTGAATATAGAGGTGTAATATACATAGAGGTCTATGAGGCTGCATTATACTGGAGGTCTATAGGGCTGCATTAAAATGGAGGTCGGGGGGGGGGGGGGGGGGGCTGTATAATACAAAATGAAGGGACACCTTATACATGGAATATAGGGGTGAATTATACATGGAGGAGTATGGGGCTGCATAATACCATCTGAAGTTTTATGGGGTTGTGTTATAATACATATAGGACTATGGGGGCTGCATTATAATATATGGAGGACTATGGAGGCTACCTTATACATGGACTATGGAAGTGCATTATAAAACATGGAGGACTATGTGGTGCAGTATAATATATGGAGAACTATGGGGTGAATGTTAATACATGGAGAACTATGGGAAATGCATTATAATTGAAGGGCTACTTTATACATGGAGGATTATGGGGGTGCATTATAATATATGGAGGGCTATGTATCTGCATTCTAATATATGAAGGGTTATGTGAGACCCTTTATACAATTATTTGGAAGGCTATGTGGGGGCTGTTATAGTATTTTGAGAACTTTATACAGGGGGGACAAAGATACAAGTATGGGATGGAAATGTTTTGTGCTGAGGGAAAAAGGCTCTTTCCCATGCTCTGCTATACATCTCTCAGCACCCAGCTTTCCCATGTTCTGATATACATCTCTCAGCACCCAGCTTTCCCATGCTCTGCTATACATCTCTCAGCACCCAGCTTTCCCATGTTCTGATATACATCTCTCAGCACCCAGCTTTCCCATGTTCTGCTATACATCTCTCAGCACCCAGCTTTCCCATGTTCTGATATACATCTCTCAGCACCCAGCTTTCCCATGCTCTGCTATACATCTCTCAGCACCCAGCTTTCCCATGTTCTGATATACATCTCTCAGCACCCAGCTTTCCCATGCTCTGCTGTACATCTCTCAGCACCCAGCTTTCCCATGCTCTGCTATACATCTCTCAGCACCCAGCTTTCCCATGCTCTGCTGTACATCTCTCAGTACCCAGCTTTCCCATGCTCTGCTATACATCTCTCAGCACCCAGCTTTCCCATGTTCTGATATACATCTCTCAGCACCCAGCTTTCCCATGTTCTGATATACATCTCTCAGCACCCAGCTTTCTCATGCTCTGATATGGGAAAGCTAGGTGCTGAGGACAAGATAAATATCAGAACATAGGAAAGCTGGGTGCTGATAGAGGGATTTCAGGGTGCTGTGGGTGAGAGCCAAGTGTCAGCGTCATTATCCTGTACCCCGAGTGTCAGTGTCATTATCCCTTACCCCATACCTCCCAACCGTCCCGGATACAGCGGGACTTTCACGCTTTACGTTGTTTGTCCCGTTGCCACGATCGGGACGGCCGGCTCCCGGGCTCCGCCCACCCACTCTCTCTCCGCATCCCTGCTTTTCCCTCCTACCATCCCAGTAGACAAGGCATAACAGAGAGGAGCGCTGCCTGTGCTGCTGCTGGTACAGTAAAATCTCCCCAGTGCTGATTTCCCTCCCTCCCCCCCCCTCACCCCCGGCCGGAGCCTCTCTGTGCGGTCGGCCGGCCGCCTGTCTGTGCGGTCGGCCGGCCGCCTTTCTGTGCGGGCGCCCCCCGGCCGCCTGTCTGTGCGGGCGCCCCCCGGCCGCCTGTCTGTGCGGGCGCCCCCTGGCCGCCTGTCTGTGCGGGCGCCCCCCTGCCGCCTGTCTGTGCGGGCGCCCCCCTGCCGCCTGTCTGTGCGGGCGCCCCCCTGCCGCCTGTCTGTGAAGGCGACCGGCCACCTCACTGTGTGGGCGACCGGCCGCCTCACTGTGGCTCCCTGCGTGTCCATGCTGGAGGCCCGCCGGCTGCCTGCGTGTCCATGCTGGAGGCCCGCCGGCTGCCTGCGTGTCCATGCTGGAGGCCCGCCGGCTGCCTGCGTGTCCATGCTGGAGGCCCGCCGGCTGCCTGCGTGTCCATGCTGGAGGCCCGCCGGCTGCCTGCGTGTCCATGCTGGAGGCCCGCCGGCTGCCTGCGTGTCCATGCTGGAGGCCCGCCGGCTGCCTGCGTGTCCATGCTGGAGGCCCGCCGGCTGCCTGCGTGTCCATGCTGGAGGCCCACCGGCTGCCTGCGTGTCCATGCTGGAGGCCCGCCGGCTGCCTGCGTGTCCATGCTGAATGGGTGTGGATGGGGAGTGGATATGGGCGTGACTGTGAAATGGGTGTGGTTAGGGGGCGTGGCCTAAAAATTTGCCGCGGCGCACTACGCGCGCCGCAAACTTTGGCATTCTTTTCCTTCTTTAAAAGTTGGGAGGTATGCCTTACCCCAAGTGTCTGTGTATGTGGAGGGGGGGCCCAGGTCTAAACTTTGCACCGGGGCCCATCCAACTCTAGTTACGCCACTGAGTACCAGTACTCAAGGTCAAAATCGAGGATGCTTCAGGGGCCCTGAGGATGGTTCACAGGAACATACTAAGGCCCAAAACATTTGTTAATAAACCTTCACCAGCAGCAAAAGTTGACCCTTTGACAACAGCTAGGATACCAGCAAACTGGTGGGTACCACCTGCTTCAAGGTCTCAACCATTGTAAAGAAGGCATGCGGTTGCTGTTCCAACAGGGAAAGTAGCAAACACCCATTTAAAAAATGGAAGAGCCCTACCAGTTACATCACTCTCAACGTTCCAACTTTGGCAGTATGACCTACAGATTTGAGGGTAAATGAAAAATGGGGGGAAGGTATATCACTTGGCAAATGTTCTGTAATATCTGGAGATTATTGGAGAATATGTATAAGCATGTACCTGGAGTTACTGGTAGATGGAGCTAAAACCGCTCTGTAATACCCAGTAAAGAACCTAGGAAATTTCCTTTCAGCTATTGTAAGGTACAATTTTTTAGAAGGCACAGCTAAGTGTGTACTATGGAATAGGCAGAGATATTGAAGAAGAGCTGGCTGCATGATGGTGACTGTTGTGACAGCAGGCCACACCAGCTGTATTAGAGAGCTCTAGGAGCAGGATAAATAATGTGACTGCTCCTGGGAGATGCCAGCCAGGGACAAAAAGAGACCATGTACAGGATAACAGGAATCTAGCAGCAGGGCATTCCCCATAAAGAGCAGGTATGCAAGCTGCAGAGCAAGATAAGAGTACAGCACTCTCAGAGGTCATAGCTGCAAGACCCGGAGCCACTAAGTCTACCATCTGTGACTGCAAGTATTCAAAGACTAATTGAGGTATTGCCATTGTGGACCCATTGCCCTTGCTTGAAACTCATCCATTTAAAGGGAATTGGTCAGTACAATCAGCCCTCCTAAGCCGTGTATACGGAAATCTGAAAAAAATGATACCAGGATATCTGTTGTCTTATTCCTGGGAATTCCACATTTTTTATGTTGAGGAGAGCCATAAGATTAAATACTTGATTAACCTCTGGACATAGAGCACTGTGAGAAGTGTGTTCAATGAAAGGAATTCTCTATACATAAGCCAGTCAGTTTTCAGACGAACCCAAGATGGCCCCTGATGACATCACAGACCCTACCATCAGCATGGATCCACCAGATGACGTCCCTCCCATCACCATGGATTCATCCACTGAAGTCAGACTTGCCCATCAACAGCAACACAGATCTCCCCATTGGCTAGCCCATGAACTGTCCCACTAAATGGGCATATCTGAACTTGTGTACGCCCCTAGACTATATCTGAGACCGCACGGGTTTTCCTGCTCTGTTCGGTGCCATCTTTACTGTGATCAAGAGATTTCACATCCGACTGTGTCTGGTGTGAATTCTTTACGCATGCACTTGATCTACACCAATTAGACCAGGCAGTAGGCAACTATTGAACTCTGGTTAAGAGTTCACCCTAACATTTATTTAGTAAATGAGCTGTTAAAGAGGACCAACCACCAGGATTTTCCTATATAACCTAAAGCCAGTGCTATACTGGCATTATAATGCTGATTCTAAACATATCTTTAGTTGTGAGATTTGATGTATGCTCTCTGAAATACAGGTAAGTAAAGTTTGTGACATGCACTGTTACTTGATTGAAAGCAGTTACAGGATATTTAATATGTGGTTTGGGTTTTGATAGTTATTCCCACCTCTGTCCTCCCTCCTGTGGGTTGTCATGACTGCCGGGGGTCAGCTGAGGACCCCTGTCACTCTCATAACGTCCTTCCTGTGAAGGCTGGCTGAGTGCTGGCTTTCACAGGAGATCAGTATTCCTGCTATTCAGAGGCTGCTGAAGGATTGCTCTGAACAGCAGAAGCTATCGGACAGTGCTAGTTTCAAGTCCCCTTAGGGTACTAATAAAAACAATAAAAAGTGTAAAAAAAGTTTTTAAAAATGGGAAAAATAAAAAGAAACATTATAGTTCAAACCAACTCGGTTTTACCCTATTGAAAATAAAACAGTTTTAAAAATAAAAAAACACATATTTGGTATTGCCGAGTTCAGAAATGCCCGATCTATCAAAGTATAAAATAAATTAATCTGGGCATAATGAGAAAAAGAGCAAAACGCCTGAATTTTGTTTTTTGGTTGCCACAAAATTGGAATAAATTCAATACCAGGCAAATTAAAACATTGTAACTGCCCAAGAAGGGGATGCTTAAAAATATCAGCTCAAGAAGCAAAAACTAATCCATCACACAGTCCTAGAACTCTAAAAATGAGAACGTTACAAGTCAGAAAATGGTGAAAAAAAATCGCATATCTTTTTATTTTTACAAGTTCTTAAAAAAAAAAATTCACTTAAATAAAAGTAAAACAATACACGTTTAGAATCTACAAACTCGCAGTGACCTGGGGAATCATATTGCCAGGTCAATTTTACCATATGGCGAACCTGGTAAATAAAAAAACCCAATACAATTGTGACTTGCACTTTGTCTGCAATTTCACCGCACTTAGAACTTTTTCCCCGTTCTCGCGTACAATATATGGCAGAATGGGTGCATTGAAAAGTACCACTCGTCACGCAAAAAACAAGACCTCATATGGCTATATTGACGGAAAAATAAAAAAAATTATGGCTCTTGGAAGAAGGGGAGGAAAAAACGAAAACGGAAAATCGCTGAGTGAAGAGGTTAATTAAACCTATCAATTTGCCATCACTTTATAAGTTGAGAATAACAGTATAATGTTAGCTTTTTCCTAGCAGTGGTCATATAATAGTAATGGTATATCTATACAATAGGCGTACAATATCCTAAGCACTGATGTTTTCCATCTAAGAAATAATGCCAACCATATTTAACAATCACTGTACAAGCTTTGCTCTGCATATATGAACTATTTGAGTGGTTTTCCTTAAGTAAAAAAGACAATTTTAGACTAAATGAATTAAACAGTTAGCTTTTTACTAAACATGACTGTAAATACAGTGCTTTTTAGTTACAGTAATTAAGGGAAAGTAAACATATAATGTGTAGGCTGTGGATTTTTTCAGAATTTGCAAGAACAAAATTTGCAGCGCAGCAACAGAGTAGATGAGATGTTCAGAAATCTCAGCCACACGTGGCCAGAAAAATTATCTACACATAAATGCAAATGTCAGTGTAGTCATCTGACCGTGGCACTGGAGAATCTCATTGGCCGCTTGGATTCCACACAGGGCATGTGCTATGCGTGTGTATACAAGTGACGTCACTGCATGCAGCCTGTAATAATACAAATAAGCATTCATTGCACGTGTCGTGGGCGGAGGGGCCGCGCTCGCTACGCTCGGGTCCGCTGCTGCTGCTGCTGCTCGGTGGCTCGAGCGGTGGGCCGGACCCGGGGACTCGAGCAGCACTCCTCGCCCATGAGTGAAAAGGGGGTGGTTTGTTTTGGGAGATAGTTCGTGACGCCACCCACGGGTCGTGGTGATGATGGGCACCACCGCTGCTGGTGACGGGGATCCTGGGAGCGATGGTAGGGAGCAGCTAGGATGTTGTCCCCTCCGTGGGTAGGGGTTTGTGATCCCGGGGCCCGGTGGTGTAACGGGGAGGCTGGATGGCTGGATTGCAGGGGCAGCGCGGCGCGGTGCCAGATGGCACTGTGGTACTCACTCAGACACAGATGCACAGAGTCTCTGGTAAATCAAACGGCTGGATGGACGGGTCCTGCAGCTGGCTGCAGTGTTTGTGCTCTCCCCGGACAGGGTGATGGTGGCTGTCTTTCCCTGCACCTTGTTAGAATGTTTTGACTCCTGTGGTTGCCCACCGATAGTCCGCTCCCCGGCGTATAGGTACCGGAGGAGCCCGTTTTGCCCGCAGGCGCTGGCCCTCAGATCTCTAGCCTGTGGCGGTGGCTGTGTATCCTCACGGTGTGGACTGTTGCCTTCTGTCGGGTTTTGGTTGTTAGGAAACCCCTGGGGTTTCGGTCACTTTTGGATTTGACCGTTGTCTGCGGCTCCGAGCCTAGTCGGGGTCCGATGGCCCTGCCTTTGTGCTTAGCTTCACTTCGCTCCCCGGTTCGGTACCGGCGGGCCTCCGCCCGGCCCCGGTCCTACGGTTCCACAGAGATCTACTAACTCCTGCAGACAGCCACCACCGTCTGCCAACCTTGCTGTTTGTGTCTGGCCCCTACCCAGACACCGACAGTTTCTGACCTCTCACTTTCAACTCCAAACTTAATCTGTCACTTTTCCCGCCTCCAGACCTGTGAACTCCTCGGTGGGTGGGGCCAAGTGCCTGGCTCCGCCCCACCTGGTGTGGACATCAGACCCTGGAGGGAGGCAACAAGGGTTTTTGTCTGACTGGTGTGAACTATTCAGGGGAGGGGGTGTGTATGGTGTTATGTCTGTGACTACCTGGCTAGTCCAGGGCGTCACATTCCCCCTTGGTGAAATGCAGACCGTCCGCGGGCTGCCCGTCCATCACCGGTTTTATTTTTCTGCAAAATAGAAATTTAACATGGGAAACATTTAAACATAAGCACATTTTTCATTCTTCTCTTACGGGAGGCTCGGCACTTTAACGTTGCAAACATATAAAAACATTTTTAATAATAACGGACGGGTTCATGTTCCTCCTCTTCCCCACCCAAGCAACCTACACCTTGATGTTGCCCCTAAGAAAGGGGCAGCACCCCTCTTCCCCAGAACGGAAGCAGGAACTCGGTTCCAGGTCACCCAAGCGGGAACGGGTATGGTGTCTCGCACCCGGCTGTCACTTCAGGGGACCCCACGTCCAGGGGGACCCCTGACCCCCGGAGGATGGCCACCGGTCTTGGTGGTGGTCGGACCCCAGCCTGCTCTGCTGTGGGTCCTTCCTCCAATCTGCCTCTCCGGAGGCGGTAACGGAAAACAGCCCACAACTTATTTACAAGGCCACAAGTTCGTGGTTGGCCTGCAAGTTCTCAGCCTTGTCTCTTAAAGGGCTAGCGGAAACACATAGAGTCCCTACGGTGACAACTTGTTGGCAACGGACGGTATAATCAACTTGTTGATAATTAGGTTACAAACTCAGATGATTGGTGTTCATTCATTCAACTGAAACAAGGTGCTGAGAGTCCCAACGGGGACAACTGTAGTGCAACGGTGGACCGCTGCCATTATTGCTCATTGCTCATTTCCGTACTCCTCGCCCTGCTCCAGGCGAAGAACTACAGGCTCTAGCACCTCCAGCGCAGGCGTGCCGTGGAAGGGCCGTCTGGCATCCATTGTTTCCACTCCGAAGGATGTAGGTAGCCTCCATATTATACAAGCCGAAGACTCCTTCTTCCTCTGAGACAGGCTCTGTGTCAGCCCCTGAGCCGCTGTCATCTGACTCCATGGGACTGAGGGCGGGATCCGGCAGGACAGATACGGTTTCTAACTGAGCCCAGACCTGTGGCTCCTCAGTGACAGGCGATTCGTCATCGGTCGGTGCACGGAGGACCACCATCGGTTCTTCTGAGTCAACCGCTCCAGCATCTGGTTGGCCGGCGTCCTCTCGGGCCTCTGTGCCCTGGCGGGGCGTCAACACGGACTCCGCCATCCCCATCGGGAGCGGCGGGCTGAGCGGGGCAGTAAGGGCGGCTAGCACGGGCGATGGAGCGGGCCCTGCAGGGGCTGGGGGTAGACCGGGTCCTTCAGCCGCAGCGGCCGGTCCCTCGGGGACATAAGGGCGTGGGTTGCGTGGGTCACTCACCAACTCCCCTAGCATGGCCTCTATTTCATGTGCCCGCACAACCGCTGCCAGCTCCTCCATTTCAGCGTTCCAGTGATCCAGCAGGTCACGCACCTGGGCCCGGTTGCGACAGCACAGCATCATCACTTGGGCATTCAGCCACGCCGCTGTCCCGGGCGCAGGCTCTGGGGACTTGGGGCTTTCCGATGGGGTGGACATACTGACGCTTGTGCTTCCAGGAACGGGAAAGTTTCAGGGTCCTGGCGTCCCCGCTTCTTATGCCTTCGGTTACATGAGGCAGGCTTTCATCCGCCCCCCCCTTGGTTCTTTTTAGCACTTCCTCTTTGGGGGCGGGGCTTCACTTTCGCGCCTTCCCTACTCGGGAAGACGCTCGAGCGTTAAATCTTTGCGCCAAAGATGGCGGAACTTAAAATTTTTCGGCCGGACGCCGCTGGCGGGGACTGCAAGGCGCACTTCTACCGGTAGGTAGATTGGTTCTATCCTGTTCGCAGACGCCAAGTTGTCGCGGGTGGAGGGGCAGCGCTCGCTACGCTCGGGTCCGCTGCTGCTGCTGCTCGGTGGCTCGAGCGGTGGGCCGGACCCAGGGACTCGAGCAGCGCTCCTCGCCCACGAGTGAAAAGGGGGTGGTTTGTTTTGGGAGATAGTTTGTGACGCCACCCAGGGGTCGTGGTGATGATGGGCACCACTGCTGCTGGTGACGGGGATCCCGGGAGCGATGGTAGGGAGCAGCTAGGATGTTGTCCCCTCCGTGGGTAGGGGTTGGTGATCCCGGGGCCCGGTGGTGTAACGGGGATGGCTGGGGTGCAGGGTTGCAGGGGCAGCTCGGCGCGGTGCCGGATGGCACTGTGGTACTCACTCAGACACAGATGCACAGAGTCTCTGGTAAACCAAACGGCTGGATGGACGGGTCCCGCAGCCGGCTGCAGTGTTTGTGCTTTCCCCGGACTGGGTGATGGTGGCTGTCTTTCCCTGCACCTTGTTAGAATGTTTTGACTCCTGTGGTTGCCCACCGATAGTCCGCTCCCCGGCGTATAGGTACCAGAGGAGCGCGTTTTGCCCGCAGATGCTGGCCCTTGGATCTCTAGCCTGTGGCGGTGGCTGTCCTCACGGTGTGGACTGTTGCCTTCTGTCGAGTCTTGGTTGTTAGGAAACCCCTGGGGTTCCGGTCACTTTCGGATTTGACCGTTGTCGGCGGCTCCAAGCCTAGTCGGGGTCCGATGGCCCTGCCTTTGTGCTTAGTTTCACTCCGCTCCCCGGTTCGGTACCGGCGGGCCACCGCCCGACCCCGGTCCTACGGTTCCACAGAGATCCACTAACTCCTGGAGACGGCCACCACTGTCTGCCAACCTTGCTGTTTGTGTCTGGGCCCCTACCCAGACACCGACAGTTCCTGACCTCTCACTTTCAACTCCAAACTTAATCTGTCACTTTTACTGCCTCCAGACCTGTGAACTCCTTGGTGGGTGGGGCCAACGGCCCTGGCTCCGCCCCACCTGGTGTGGACATCAGACCCTGAAGGGAGGCAACAAGGGTTTTTGTCTGACTGGTGCGAACTATCCAGGGGAGGGGGTGTGTATGGTGTTATGTCTGTGACTACCTGGCTAGTCCAGGGCGTCACACACGCACAACCGCCATCATTTTTCGCACGGTCCCAAGTATTTTTATTAGCATACTATATTTTTGTTTGATATCTGTAAGTGCATCTCAATAAATTAGAATATCCCCAAAAAGTTAATTTATTTTAGTAATTCAATACAAAAAGGGGATGCATATATTATATAGAGTCATTACACACAGGGTCATTTATTTCAAGTGTTTATTTCTGTTAAGGCCCCGTCACACTAAGCAACATCGCTAGCAACATCGCTGCTAACGAACAACTTTTGTGACGTTGCTAGCGATGTTGCTGTGTGTGACATCCAGCAACAACCTGGCCCCTGCTGTGAGGTCGTTGGTTGTTGCTGAATGTCCTGGGCCATTTTTTAGTTGTTGCTGTCCTGCTGTGAAGCACAGATCGCTGTGTGTGACAGCAAGAGAGCAACAACTAAATGTGCAGGCAGCAGGAGCCGGCTTCTGCAGAGGCTGGTAACCAATGTAAACATCGGGTAACCAAGAAGCCCTGTCCTTGGTTACCCGATATTTACCTTCGATACCAGCCTCCCCCGCTCTCACTGCCTGTGCTGCCGGCTCCTGCTCTGTGCACATGTAGCTAGCTGCAGGACACATCGGGTTAATTAACCTGATGTGTGCTGTAAGTAGGAGAGCAGGGAGCCAGTGCTAAGCATTGTGCGCTGCTCCCTGCTCTGTGCACATGTAGCTGCAGCACACATCAGGTAATTAACCCGATGTGTGCTGTAACTAGGAGAACAGGGAGCAGTGCTCAGTGTGCGCTGCTCCCTGCTCTCTGCACGTGTAGCTCCGTGCGGTGGTAACCAAGGTAAATATCGGGTTGGTTACCGATATTTACCTTAGTTACCAAGCGCAGCATCTTCCACGCGGCGCTGGGGGCTGGTCACTGGTTGCTGGTGAGCTCACCAGCAACTCGTGTAGCCACGCTCCAGCGATCCCTGCCAGGTCAGGTTGCTGGTGGGATCGCTGGAGCGTCGCAGTGTGACAGCTCACCAGCAACCTCCTAGCAACTTACCAGCGATCCCTATCGTTGTTGGGATCACTGGTAAGTTGCTTAGTGTGACGGTACCTTTAAGGTTGATGATTATGCCTTACAGCCAATAAAAACTCATTATCTCAACAAATTAGAATAATTACCACAAAACACTTGCAAAGGCTTCCTAAGGGTATAAAATGGTCCCTTAGTCTGGTTCTGTAGGCTACATAATCATGGGGAAGACTGCTGACTTGACAGATGTCCAGAAGGCAGTCATTGACACACTCCACAAGGAAGGTATGCCACAAAAGGTCATTGCTAAAGAAGCTGGCTGTTCACAGAGCGCTGTATCCAAGTATATTAATGGAAAGTTGAGTGGGAGGGAAAATGTGTCGTAGAAAAAGGTGCACAAGCAACTGGGATAACCGCAGCCTTGATAGGATTCTTAAGAAAAGGCCATTCAAAAATTTGGAGGGGATTCACAAGGAGTGGACGGCTGCTGGAGTCAGTGCTTCAAGAGCCACCTCACACTGACATATGCAAGACATGAGCTACAAATGTCGCATTCCTTGAGTCAAGCCACTCATGACCAATAGACAATTCCAGAAGCATCTTACCTGGGCCAAGGAGCCAAAGAGAAAAGAACTGGACTGTTGCTCAGTGGTCCAAGGTGTTGTGTTCAGATGAAAGTAAATTTTGCATTTCATTTGGAAATCGCGGTCCCAGAGTCTGGAGGAAGAGTGGAGAGGCCACAATCCAAGCTGCTTGAGGTCCAGTGTGAAGTTTCCACAATCAGTGATGGTTTGGGCAGCCATGTCATCTGCTGGTGTAGGTCCACTGTGTTTTATTAAGACCAAAGTCAGCACAGCCGTCTACCAGGAAATGTTTGAGGACTTCATGCTTCCCTCTGCTGACAAGCTTTTTGGAGCTGGAAATTTCATTTTTCAGCAGGACTTGGCACCTGTCCACACTGCCAAAAGTACCAATACCTGGTTTAATAACTACAGTATTACTGTGGTTGATTGGCCAGCAAACTCACCTGACCTAAACCCCATAGAGAATCTATGGGGTATTGTCAAGAGGAAAATGAGAGACACCAAACCCAACAATGTAGATGAGCTGAAGGCTGCTATCAAAGCAACCTGGGCTTCCAGAACACCTCAGCAGTGCTACAGGCTGATCGCCTCCATGCCACGCCGCATTAATGCCGTAATTCATGCAAAAGGAACCCGATCAAGTACTGAGGCATTTACTGTACAGACTTTTCGGTAGACACCAACATTTCTGAGTTTAAAATCATTTTTTCAGTTGGTCTCATATAATATTCTAATTTTCTGAGATAATGACTTTTGGGTTTTCATTGGCTGTAAGCCATAAGCATCAACATTAACTGAAATAAACACTTGAAATAGATCACTCTGTGTGTAATGAATCTATATAATATATGAATTTCCTTTTTGTATTAAATTACTGAAATGAATTAACTTTTTGAGTATATTCAAATTTATTGAGATGAACTTGTATGTATACCACATTATGCCACTTTCTGATTGGTTACTGTTATATACCGGCTTGTTACCACCAGCAACCACCTCTGACAAAGAATTTGTGAAATGCGCATTGCCTGTGTTTTGAGGGTGAGCGCCTTTCCTCTTGGCTGCCAGGATGATTATTATATTCCTTTATTGATTGACTTTTTACTTATTTATTATTATTATTATTATTATTATTTATTTATAGAGCACCATTGATTCCATGGTGCTGTACATGAGAAGGGGTAACAAAGAAGTGGGGAGGGCACCACCTACAGGGAATATTTAAACCCTATAATAGTCAATGGGTTCACCTCAGCACACTTATATGAGATTTATAGCAAGAGAAAAAAAGAAGTGTGCACATAAGAGGGATACACCAAATTATGTGAAAAAGTACTTTATTACAAATAGGACACAGGGTCACACTGCCCTCCACACTTCTTTGTTATCCATTGTCTGTAGTGTCCCCCTTATGGGATATTTTTCTGGAGTTGCGGCACACCTTCTTTTATAATAGGCATTTAGCTTATTGTCGGTGAATTGGTTTAGTTTGATTGTATTATATATAAGGTCCTTTTTATCAACTGGGATGAATCTAGAAGAAAGGGAGAATGCCTGGTCTAACCAGGTGGCGGATGTTTTTGATCTTCCCACAACTGCTGAATTTGTTGAGGTTACTGAGGAGAGTACTGGTTTTGAAAAAATAGGCACGGATTTAATTAAATTGCATAAAAATCTAACTAAAGTTTGGTACAACATAAAAAGTCTAGAGAATTATAAGAAACTGGGTATTGTACCAAGAGGACTTAGGGTTCAAATCTTCCCTGCTTGGGAAGCGGATCCAACTTTCAAAAAAACTTGGGAATCTGGACTTTTGAAATGCTCATCCATTATTCTGGATATGTTGTTAATACATGATCGAGAATTACTTACTACCATTAGAGATGAAATAAAGGACAGGGAATCCAAATTAAAGAATTTTGACCAATCTTCAGTGGTGGCGCCATTTCAGACTAAATTTGAAGGGAATTATCGATCTCTTTGAGAAGGAGGTGATCAAACGTAAACGTAATAAACTTCTTAGAGATAAAAAAGATTTCCAGATAGGTGAAATCTTCAAATGGAATCACAAGGGTAATGTAAGATCAAAACAAAGTTTGAAAAATAGACCCCAAGTGTCCTCACCAACCAAATCTAATAGGGAAAATCAGGCATCCTCCAGTGAGGATTTTTTATCATCGGATCCAAGCGATCAGGAAAGCGATGCAGGAGGGGCAGAAGGAAACGGCCGCTACCTGAGAAGTGGACTAAGGAAAACGGGATGGTCTCCCCATCACAAGGGAGGCAACCGGAGGAGGAAATAGATGGAAGTCATGAGGTTGGAGGTAATTTGAGTATCATTAATCTTTCTGACTATGAGCTTAATGAGGTGGAAAGGAGAGTCCTTTCCAGGGGTTTGTCATTTTTCCCTATGAACACACTGAATAAGTTTACATTTGTTAAGGATGTTTATTTGTTTTGTAGACAAATTACCTTCAAGCTTCTGTACCATAAACCTCAATTGATTGACACCCTCCCCCAGGATGAGAGATTGGCCTTCCAAACCCTGTTGGATTTGATGGATGAACAGGCGGCCCCTCCTGGTAAGCAGAAATTTCCGGGCAGATTACCCTCACAGGCTACCCCCAGTCTCTCACTATTCCCAGTGGTTCAGGTCTTTTTTGATGCTGTATGCAGGGATATCCAGTTCTTAAAACTGGATAATAACAAACAGGATAACATCTCAACTGAGGAAAGGAGGGTATAAAAGAAGAAGCAGATAAGGGTGGGAATGTCGTTTTATGGCCTCTGAAACTATATCTAGAGGAGGCACAACGTCAGTTATCCAACAGGAACGTCTACCAACCTCTCCCCTCCGATCCAACTAATGTTTTTAAATCTAAGGTGGATCGCTTACTGATGGATGCATACCAGAAGGGGATTATTACCAAGAAAGAACTTGAATTCCTCTCGGTGCGAAGCCCTGTAGTACCTACATTTTATATGCTCCCGAAGGTACACAAGTCCCTCCTAAAACCACCTGGGAGACCGATTGTAGCTGGGATCGGGAGCATATTTGAACAACTTTGTTCTTATCTGGACTTTTATTTACAGCCCTTTGCCCTCCGCCTTGAATCATATGTCAGAGATTCCGCTGATCTAATCTCACAATTGGAAGAATTGAACATCCCCGAAGGTACCATTCTAGTCACTATGGACATAGAATCGCTTTATACCAACATATCACATGACTTGGGTATGGGGGCGGTTTCTTACTTTTTGTCTGGACGGAGTACGGGTACCAGGGAACACGATGAATTCCTTTTGAATATGCTCTCACTTATCCTCAACCTGAACTATTTCGTATTTGATAGAATTTTTTATAAACAGGTTTCAGGAACTGCAATGGGGGCACGTTGTGCCCCATCTTATGCCAACATGTATTTAGGTTGGTGGGAGGAGACTGTAGTGAGGAGCATGACCATCTATGATAAACATGTCTTCCGTTGGTTTCGATATCTTGACGATGTTTTGCTATGGACCGGTTTGTGGGAAGAGTGTGAGGAGTTTATCTCCGAATTAAATAATAATATGTTCAACATCTATCTAACGTCACACATGTCACTTACTACGGTAGATTTCCTGGACTTAAAACTCTCCCTGGAGAAATCAAGGATCGTCACGGGTCTATTCAGAAAACCAACCTCGACAAACAGTTTCCTGCACTACAGCAGCTTCCACCCGGAACACCTTCGAAATGGGATCCCGAAAGGCCAATTTCTGCGTCTTCGCAGAAATTGTAGTCACGACGTGGACTTTCGGGCACAATCCAGAGAACTGACGAGACGCTTTCAAGCAAGGGGATAATCTAAGTAGGTAATTTCACGGGCCTTCCAATCTTCAATGATGAAGGGGAGAAGGGAGATCCTGGCCAATAAAAGAGATGAGAGGACCCCATATGGTGATATTGGGGTGGTTACTACTTTTAATAACCAATGGTCTGACCTACGAGGGATGAAGAAAAATTGGGGGATTCTGCGAAGTGAAGTGGCCCTTTTGCCACACATTGCAGAAACCCCACTGATAATTGCCAGACGGGCTAGAAATTTTAGAGATGTACTTTTCTCCAGTCATTTTTGAAGACCATCTAGAAAAATGGAGGGGGATCCTCTTTGGAGGGGTCTTTTCCTTGCGGTAACTGCAATGTTTGCCCTTTGATGTTGGCGAGGGATCCTATTTTTGACAACATGTTTTCTTCTGGACAGAAACCCAACGGATATTTCAACTGCCGGACAAGGAATTTAATATACGGCCTAATTTGTAGTTGCCCCAAGATATACGTAGGACAGACCGTGCAGGAATTGAGAAGAAGAACCCAACAGCACATCTCTACTATAAACACGGCCAAAACAGACCTTGAGAAAGGCAGGACTCTCTCTTCAGTGGTAGCACATTTCTTACAGCAGCATAATGGAAGAACATCGGGCATAAGGATCCTTGGACTGGAGAGTCTTAAAACTAATATTAGAGGGGGGAACCCTACATTGGATCTACTTAGACGGGAATCTGCTTGGATTTACAACTTGAATAGTTTGGCACCAGGGGGGTTGAACGAGGAATTATTGTTCACAGGTTTCTATAAACAGAGGTAGGGTTGGTATATATGGCCAGGCCTTTTTGCCTGGCCATATATACTTAGGCCCTCCTCAATACTACATATTTTCTTTCGTCTACTCTGATGTGTGTGTAGGGAAAAACTGTGTATGAGCTCTAATTGGGAGTTAATAGAACATATGTGCACTTATATATGGGTATATGGACTTGTCTTTATATGGAGTTCTTTGGGATATATACGGCTCTATATATAGATATATAATGTGTAACGTGTTCTTTCTATCTTTGCTCCATGGAGGGTCCCCCTAATGCATGGGTTTAGACATATATTTGTGTGTTAATTTTGGGGACTTTTTGTCAATACACACTGGTTACTTGGATACTATGTATAAGTCTCAATTAGGGATTACGTGTGCATATGTATATGTATTTCTATATGGAAACTATATGGTTCTATGTATAATGGGCAACATGTTCCTCCTATCATTGATCTTTGCCATCTTTCTATTGCAAGGTTCTTCGCTATACTAGCCTATACACTTAATACCTCCAAATTTCTACCTTTAGAAGAAAATGTGTCTCTCCTATGGCGGCCGCCATGTTTTCGGAGTCCCGCGCATGCGCGGTACTCCGTTACATATTACTTCTCCTTTAAACGATCTAGCGCATGCACAGTTGATAGTTCCGGGACGCCGGATGCTTCTGGAGCGCGCTGTTTGAAACGCCATTATGGCTGACATCCAGGACCTACAGGTATTTAAACCTGCTGTTTTGGGCACAGGGAACCCACCCCTCATGAAGTCACCCTAGTTGGTGACGATATGCGTGGGGATCTGTATCCTCCGCTACCCTGCTGCTGGGTTAAACTATGGCTGGTAATTAGGGCATATGCTTTGTACTATATCTGCAGGTTACCTTTATATCTTGGGGAATTTTATTCCTGCTGGGGGATACTCTCTCCTTGCAAAAATTATAGTGGTATAATCAATTTAAACTGCATATTTAATCTTTGTGCTTTATTTGCATGTACTTGGGTATGACTCTGTATATTGTATTATATATCGGAATGTTGGTATATCCCCTATATTTTCCCCTACCTGTATGAATTATACATTGATCTATCTCCATAGTACCTTCCTTTTTGGGTAGCAGAGGATAGTCCAACCTTAATGGAGGATTGGACATTTTTTGCTATGTGGCTTTATGCCTTTTTAAATGGTTTTAAAAGTGTGTGACCCTGTGTCCTATTTGTAATAAAGTACTTTTTCACATAATTTGGTGTATCCCTCTTATGTGCACACTTCTTTTTTTCTCATGTTGTACATGAGAAGGGGGTTACATACAAAATACATATACAAGTTACAGTAGACAGACTAGTACAGAGGGAAGAGGGCCCTGCCCTTGCGGGCTTCCATTCTATAGGATTATGGGGAGGAGACAGTAGGTGGGGTGTAGATTGGGCGGCAGTACTGCACAATTTCCTCCAGGCATACCATTTTATTTCCATCAATATAAATTGATTACGTTTTATCTTTTTACTTGGCATATTACTTACAAGAGTTTGTTTTCCCTTTGGTTTACGCATCAACACCTGTCACTTGAGTCATCTATGTGGATACAATCACCATTTTCATTATTTACTTGTTTGTCTTTTAATTGTTTTTTGCAAAGTCATTGTGATAACATATACTTTACCCAAATTCATGCAGTTCTCTACTTTATTGAAAACAGGACTTTTGAAACGCACATGTTCATTATTAAGTGGAGGGCAGGTGTTCTGCTTGTCTTGGATATAATGGATGTTAAAGATCACTTATTACCTCTTAAAAAATTTCATGTTGTAAAAAGAAAGAAAAATATTAAACCACTCACCAATTATGTACCTTGGTACATAACTATGAAAACTGAAAAAAAGGTCTAATTTAGTGACAATAGCGCTAGACTTATAAGATGGGCTGTAGTCTACTAAAGTTGCTCACTGCTGTCTCACTGTTTGACAGCTGTGTAAGACTTCCTGCGTACTGAGCTGAAAAATACCATTGTGTTGGGAAAACTGGGAGTGTGCAGCATGTAAACACACTTCCATAGCACCCAACGTCCCCTAGATGTGCTCCATCCCTCCTTCCTATAGTCCCCACCCTGGATGTGCCCCATCCATCCTACCTACAGTCCCCACCCTGGATGTGCCCCATCTATCCTTACTATGATTCCCACCCACCATCCCCACAGTCCCAGTCCCTATTGTACACTTGGTTTGGCAAAACTAATTTGTATTTGGTCCTACCAATAAAGCTTACTTGATTTGATTTGAACACACAGGGAGATCAAGCTTTTGTCTTTATACTAGTTGCAATTAAATAAGAGGAGCTGTTAGATGGATTCCTGTGTACTGTGGAGCAGCAGAAGGAAGAGAAAGAACAGCAGCTGAGGTAAATCCTTTCACAGCTTGTTGTAGAAGTGTCTGTCTGTGTATAGTATGTAAGGAGTAACCAAGATTCCTTCTTTTGTGGTTTAACGCTTTACATTCAACTATATTCTCTTCCTGCATATTAACCCTTTTAAAGCATATGTATCTTCATTCTTTAGCTGGGCTTTATAATACACAGAGACATCTTGTTATATGCCTGATTAATAGCAATATTCAGTCAAGCAGGAAGGGCAGCACTGGGCGGGGAATAGAGCTGCAGTGACAGAAGTTTCCATACCCATTTGCATATCACTTCAAACGCTAATTTCTCAGTAACAGAGGAAGGGACTGTCCATGTAAAGGTATTGCTGGTACTGTGTTTGAGAAAACTACATGCACATATAAATAGTTTGGGGTGTGAAATCCTGCTGAGATTCCTTGTAAGCCAGTTTTTATTCATCCTACAATGGATCCAGAAGAGGGTTGTGTTTTCTATACAAAAGTACAGATGCATGCGCAGCCTAAGACATTTGACTTCAAATAAACCTTGAAAAACAGAATATATATTTTATTATACTTATTGGTATTATTATGATAATTGTTATTACTGGGATTTCAATATTTTGTATAATTTCTTTTGTCAGTGGCTTGCATACCATAAGAAAAACTCAAATGAGTAAACAATGTTGCTCGTCTCCAAAGCAGAAAAATCTCATTAGACGCCAGGAAATAGACAATTCAAGTGTTTTAGATTAAATCAGTAATTGATTAAATGACATCTTATGCAATTAATTAGATCCTCATAATTTTAGCTTTTGTGGTTTTATGCGGTTTTACCTCATTGTATGGTTCAAATCAATGTGGGAGATCTCTGTAGAGTGAAATTCATAGGGAACATAGTGGTGAATGATCAGAGGAAAGCCCACACACAAAGCAACTTTTGTACAAATAAGAAACTACTTGTGCTTAACTGTAAAGTGCACAAATCGGTAATTACTCTTAAAGGGATTGTCTCTTAGGGTACCGTCACACTAAGCGACGCAACCAGCGATCCCACCAGCGATCTGACTTTGCAGGGATCGTTGGTGCGTCGCTACATGGTCGCTGGTGAGCTGTCAATCAGGCAAATCTCCACAGCGATCAGAGATCAGCCACCAGCGACCTGTGTAACGACGTTGTGCTTCGTAACCATGGTGCATATCAGGTTACTAAGCAAAGCGCTTTGCTTGGATACCCGATATGTACCTTGGTTACTAGCGTCCGCAGCTGCCAGAAGCCAGCTCCCTGCACACGTAACCATGGTACACATCGGGTTACTAAGCAAAGCGCCTTGCTTGGATACCCGATATGTACCTTGGTTACCAGCTTACCGCAGGCTGCCAGAAGCCGGCTCCCTGCTCCCTGCACATTCAGATCATTGGCTCCCGCTGTCAAACATTGATGTGTGCTTCACAGCGGGAGAGCAACGACCAAAAAAATGGTCCAGGACATTCAGCAACGACTGGCGACCTCACAGCAGGGGCCACGTCGTTGCTGGATGTCACACACAGCGACATCGCTAGCAAGATCGCTGTTGCGTCACAAAAACCGTGACTCAGCAGCGATGTCGCTAGCGATGTCGCTTAGTGAGACGTGGACGTAAGTCTCACAGTCCGCCTTCCTGTAACATTTATCATGAACAGCTTATCTTGCAGGTGAAAGTCTTTGCTAGCGAGACATTTCCTACCATGGCCATACTAATTAGGAGAATATGAGTATTTCTTCTTTCTAACTCACACAAGGGGGTTCCTCGGAGAACATATGGACTGGGGATGTTCATTTGAGACAATCCTTCTCCTTTTTATCCTCCTCAACTACATGCAATGATGTTGTATTTAAATTATGCTGCAGTAATAATTTTGGGTTATCGATAGTGGTGAGCGGATCAAATCATGGATTTCATGTAATTTGCGGTTTCTTGCAAATTTGAAAATTTTGAGATTTGATTTGTGGCTGTGAAAAAAGAAAAAAGGTTTCCCAGCCCCATTTCTCACACTGCTTAAGCATCAGAGGGAGGGCTAACATCATTTTGAGTGGCCGCATGGGCTTCACTAAAATGCTTTGCAGCTATGACATCGTACAGATTTTCACACCTTGTATTGTGGGGGTCAGTACCTGGGCCATCACAGATCACCAGTTCTCAGTGGAGCACAGTTTGTACAGTAGAGTCATTTTCCATCTCCAGAGTCACTGGGTAAAGCGCGCTTTACACGCTACAATATATCTTCCGATGTGTCGGCGGGGTCACGTCGTCAGTGATGCACATCCGGCATCGTAAGTTACATTGTAGCGTGTAAAACCTACGTGCGATTGCGATTGAACGGTAAAACGTTCATCGCATGCACGTCGTTCAATTCCTAAAAATTAAACGTCAGGTTGTTCATCGTACCCGGGGTAGCACACATCTCAGTGTGTGACACCCCGGGAACGATGAACAGCAGCTTACCTGCGTCCGACGGCTCCCGCCGGCAATGCGGAAGGAGGGAGGTGGGCGGGATGTTTACGTCCCAGTCATCTCCGCCCCTCCGCTTCTATTGGCTGGCTGACGTGTGACGCCGAACGTCCCTCCCACTCCAGGATGTGGATGTTCGCCGCACACATCGAGGTCGTATGGACGGTTAAGTACGTGTGACTCGTTTGTGTGACACATTCAACAAATTGAACGTGCCGCACATACAATGGGGGCGGGTACGATCGCATATGATATCGTATGCTGGATCGTATAGTATAAAGCAGGCTTAAGTCTCTCTCTTCTGTAGATTGTAAGGTCTCATGGCTAGCGGTATCCTCTCTCTCTCACCTATAAACAGCAATTATCTGGCCCAGTGGATGATGCTCCTTTGGGCCCTGGTCCTTGGTGGGCCCCTGAGCCTGACACATAAGGGGCTCACTTCAGCTGACGTCATTGCTTGGTGCATGACAGTGAAGTCATTGCCATTCGCGAAACGCTGATGTCAGCCACCTGCTTCTGATATGTCCAAGGCCATTTTAATGGCTGTGAAGGATTTGAACCAGCAAAAACACGACTCTCAAGAATGGGAGCAAGGGGAGTATGTGTTGTTTTTATTTTCAATGGGTTTTTTTTTCTACATGTGCTGGTATACAGGAGGCTATGTGAGAGCGCATATGTCTATAGGAGCTGTGTGTCGGCTCATGCTGTTTATAGGTGGCTATGTGTGGACTCATGCTGTTTATAGGGGGCTGTGTATGAGCTTATACTTTAAATAGTGGGGCTATATGGGAGCTCAAGCTGTTTATAGGGAGGCTATGTGGGGGCTCATGCTGTTTATAGAGGTCTATGTGTGGGCTCATGCAGTTAATAGGGAGGCCATGTGGAGGCTCATGCTGTTTATAGGGGAGCCTATGTGAGGGCTCATACTATATATAGGGCTCACTGTATATAGGAGGCTATGTGTGGGGGTTCTTACATATACAGTGATGCTATGTGGGGGCTCATACTGTACAAACTGGGAGTATGTGCAGATTCATGCTGTTTATACAGAGGCTATGGGTGGGCTCATGCTGTATATAGGGATTTTATGGTTGGGCTCATACTGTATATAGTGGGGCTATGTGGGGGCTCATATTACATATAGGGAGGCTATGTGGGGTCTCATACAGCAATTGAATATCTCTTCACAGGTGTTCAATGAGTTGAAACCAGAAGTTTCCATACACTATGTAAAAAGGCACATCTGCATGTTTTTCCTCACTATCTGACATGAAATCAGAATAAACCTTTCCTGTTTTAGGTCAATTAGGAACCAAAATTATTTATATTTGCCAAATGGCAGAATAATGACAGAGAGATAGAGAGAGAGAATGTTTTAAGGAATTTTAGGTCAGTTTTTGATTATAGCTTCCCTGTAATTTTTGGTATGTGAGCTATTGTTACAATTTATTTCTGTGTAAGCTATAACTCTAAAAATACACTTGTGTGATCACTGATTTTATGCCCCTGTAGTTCATGACAGAAGGGTTATACTGTGGGAAATGTGCTGTCTTCATATTTGCACCATTGCACAACTCAAGTAATTCAAAAGACCAAGCTACTAAAAATAAATCTCTTACATATAACAACAGCAGCAATACTAGATAGAAATCTCATATTACCAGATTTTCTGCCTTTACAAACAAGCTATTCTATATGGTGAGGCATGCTGCTAACCTTGCTAATTGTCAAATTCAGGTGTTTCAGCCTCATGTATTGTGAACAGTTGAATAAAATTGAGCAGATAGACGTGCAATCCCTATAGAAGAGGGGTCTTAGGCTATGTGCGCACTTACCGGATTTTGCCGCGGATTTTCCGCGGATTTGCTGCATGTTTCGCTGCAGAAAATGTTCATAACATCTCTGCAGTGAATCACCAGCAAATCCTATGGAGAAAAAAAATCCTGTGCGCACTGGGCGGAATTTGACAGCTGCATGTTTTGCTGCGGGAATCCCGCAGCAAAAACAAGTGCATGTCACTTCTTTTCCGCACATCGCTGCGGGATTTCCCTCCATTGACTCCAATGTTAATCATGAAATCCCGCAGGGAATAACGCAGGAAGCAAATTCTGTGCGGTTCACCGCGTTTTCCTGCATTATTCCCTGCGGTATTTCGCGGTTTACCTCCGGTAATGTGCATCGCTTGTCTGCGGTTTTGCAGGGAAGTGATGTCATTACAGGAAGAGGAAGCCATGCAGAGTAAACACACACAGAGATCACACACACAGACATCACAGACATAGAACACATAGACACAGACACATAGAACACACATAGAAAGAAAACGGAAATATAGGAAAAAAAGAACGTGGGCTCCGCTGCATATTTACCTTCCAGCCGAGGTAAGCACACAGCGGCGGCCCGGTATTCTCAGGCTGGGGAGGGAGAGGGGCAGGGTTAATGTCCCCTGCCTCACTCCCCCTCCCGCAGCCGAGAATATCAGCCGCAGCTGCCCCGGCACTGTCGCATGCATTATGCGGCAATACCGGCGTGTCCTCGGCTCTTCTTGCCACCGTGTAGCAGTGGTGGCAAGGTAATACAAGGGGTTAATGATGGTGGGGGACCACCGCCATTAACTCCAGGCTTGATCATGGCAGCGTCTATGTGACAGCTGACATGATCAACCCGTAAGTAAAGTGAATAAAACACAGACACCGAAAAATCCTTTATTTTAAATAAAACCAACAAGCCTTGTTCACCATTTTATTAACCCCCCCCCCAAAACAAAGCTCCGGCGTAATCCACCGCTCCGGCTCCGGCGTCCTGCGCTGCTTCCATCCAGCCGCGACTGTCACAGACACAGCGCTGAATGCAGCAGACAGCAGAGGTAATTACCGGTCATTTCCCACGGCCGGTAATGTGAACTCACTGCCGACCGTGGGAAATGTAGCGATCTGTCCTCTATCTATCCCTCTATCTATCCCTCCATCTGTCTGTCTGTCTATCTATCCCTCTATCTATTCTTCTGTCTATCTACTATCTCAGAATTAAATGACTTTTTTTTTTTTTTCAATGTGCTTTATTGCATTGAATGCAATAAAGCACATCCCAACCCGCACGCGGCAAAACCGCGGCAATACCGCGAATAATACCGCGGTAAAACCGCAGCAAACCGCGGCAAACCGCATGCGGTTTTCGGGTGCGGTTTCCCGCGGTTTTTTACCGCGGGTGCGGTAATCTTTGAAGGCATGCGGAATTTTCTCAAGAAAATTCCACTTCCCAGTGCGCACAGAGCCTTAAACAGCAGCCCATGGACCGCATGTGACCCGAGGCTGCTTCATGTGGCACGCAGGCACCGTAAACCCCTTGACGATTGCATCCCAGGCCAGGGGGGTGATGACGACAGTGCTGTCAGAGACTGAAGCGAGGCATTATTATTATTATTATTATTTATTATAGCGCCATCAATTCCATGACGCTTTACATGTGAAAGGAGTATACATAATAGGGACAAGTACAATAATAATAAACAATACAAGATACAGACAGGTACAGGAGGATAGAGGTCCCTGCCCGCGAGGACTCACAGTCTACAAGGGATAGCTGAGGATACGCCAGGTTAGGGTAGAACATAAATGAGGCATAAATGTTCTTAACTTGAGCACCACATACATGACGAGGCATCTGAATGTAAAGCACGAGATGCAGTGGAGAACACACCTGAAAAACCAGTAAAGATCAGAGTCTCCTCCCACTCCGTCTTCTGCAGCAGTCTCTGCCTCTTCCTCCCATTCCTGAGCAAAAGGGCTATATGGATACCTGCAAAGTGAGGGTGTGATAGCACCACCACTAGCAGTGTCACCAAGCATCTCTACACCATCCCATAGAAGTGTTAAGCTGTTCATCTGTACCGCCGCATGGGCTCGGCCGGCTGCCGAGCCGCTCGGATCCGTGCTCGTACTGTGGGTGGCTCGAGGTCTTCCACGGACCCGGGGGGGTCACGTTGCTCTGAAAGGGGGTTGGCGCTACACGCAGGGACTTTGGTGGGGAGTTCCATGGCCGGGGCCGCGGTGGTTTGTTGGGGATTTAAGTTCGTGACGCCACCCACGGGTTGTGGTGAATAGATGGACACCACAGCTGCCGTTGACTAGGCCTCCCGGGGACAGTGTTGCGCAGCTTGGTGTTGACCAGTCCGTGGGTAGGGGAGTGATGGTCCCGGGGGCCCGCGGGAGGTGCTGAGGCGAGATGATGGGTGCGTGCCGGGTGCTGATGCGGTGCGGCGCGCGGCCCGAAGACACTGGTGTACTCACTATGATACAACACACCGGAGTCTCTGGTAAACCAAACGGGAGGATGAACGGTGCCCGCAGCCGGCTGCAGCTTACCCTTAACAGGTTGGTGGTTTCCGCCTTTCTCCTGCACCTCTTTAATGTGAATGTTATGACTCCTATGCCTAAGCAACGGTAGTCCGCTCCCCGGCTTGCTGTGTGTCGGGAGAGCCCTGTTTGCCCGCAGACGCTGGCCCCTTGGGTCTCTATGCCTTGGTGGTTGCTTTACCCTAATGGTTGGGCTGTTGTCTTCAGTCCGGTCTTGTGTGGGAAAGGTCCTAAAGTCCAGTCCTCAATCAGTTGATTCGACTTAGCCTAGTGGTTTCTGGGCTTCGTACTGGGTCTGAGTACCCCTCCTGGTGCTCCAGTTTCCAATTAGCTCCCCGGTTCGGTACCGACGGGCCACCGCCCAACCCCGGTCCCTACGGTTCCACCGGCTGTAATCCCAGCTCCTGCAGGCGTCCACCACCATTTGCCTCCTTGCCAGAGGTGACTGGGCTCCAACCCAGACACCTGGTAGACTATGGCAGGCCTGGTCACAGGTCTGCCCTTGAACGTGACTTCTCTCCTCCACTGCCAAAGCTAATCTACTTAAAACTCTCTGTTTTTCCCGCCTCCAGGCCTGTGAACTCCTCGGTGGGCGGAGCAACCACCTGGCTCCGCCCCCTGGTGTGGACATCAAACCTGGAGGGTGGTGACAAGGGTTTGTAGGTTGGCTGCTGTCATCTTTCTAAGGGGAGGGTGTGTGTGTGTGTAACGCCCTGGGCAAGCCAGGGGTCACAGGTCATAACACCACCACACCCTACACCCCAGTTAGGAACACCTAGGCTAATCAAAAATCCTTGTTGCCTTCCTCCAGGGGCTGATGTCCACACCAGGGGGTGGGCCAGGCGGTTGGCTCCGCCCACCGAGGAGTTCACAGCTCTGGAGGCGGGAGAACCAGGCAGTTGAAGTATAGCTGAGGGCTAGAACAGAGTGAAGTGAGGGAAGTAAAAGTGAGAGGAAGCAAGATGAGTTTAGGAGGAGGAAGTAGAAGGAAGTGAAGTGGTAGAGGAGCTGGAGAAAAAGAGTAAAAAGTGACAGTTAAGGAAGCCTGAAGTTGGTCCAGGTGTGTGCCCCGGACAGTGACAGCAAGGTCAGTAGACAGCGGTGATTGTCTGCAGGGGGACTGCTCGGAGGTTGCTGGAAGGACCGCGGACGGGTGGTGACCCGGCGGTCTGGAGCAGTATACGAAGAACAGTCAGCACCAGGGCAGGGGCCTTTCGGATACCGGCAAGGCTAGGAGTCGCCATAATTTGCCAAATCCGTCAGTGAAGGGGACGTCTGTCTCCTAACAACCAAGTCCCGATTGAAGGCAACAGTCCAACCGTAACGGAGAGACACCGCCACCGCCAGGGCACCAGTTTCTCAGGGCCAGCGCCTGCGGGCAAAGTAGGGCTCCTCCGGCCCATATCCAAGCCGGGGAGCGGGTTACCGGTGGGAACCCATCGCAACCATCATCATCTTAGGTGCAGGGAAAAGGGACCGCCACGTCACCTACTGGGGAAAGCAAGTGCAGCCGTCCGTGGGAACCGTCTTTCCAGCCGTGTGTTTTACCGAGAACTGTGTCATCGTCTCAGGCTGAGTGAGTACCACAGTGCCGCAAGGCACAGAGCTGCCCCTGCGTCCCTGCACCCCACCAAGCCCTGCATCACCCACCTCATCACTGGGCCCCGGGACAACCAACCCCCCTACCCATGGAGGGGAGGACTCACATCTAGCTGCTCCATACCACCACTCCCGGGATCCCCATACAGAGCAGTGGTGGTGTCAACAAATCACCACAACCGTGGGTGGCGTCACGGACAATAAACTATCCCAAAACACCAAGTCCCCTTTCACTCACGGGCGAGGAACGCCGCTCGAGCCCCCGGGATCCGGCCCATCGCTCGAGCCACCGAGCAGCGGCAGCAGCGGGCCGCAGCAGCCGGACCCGAGCAGTAGGGAGGGCGCGGCGTCCCCTCCTCCGCCCGCGACATGTGCATGGGACTACCTTAGACGACCTGACTAGTCCAGGGCATCACACATCCCCTAAACACTGGAGAGATAAAGAAAGTATTCTCCTAACCACCCACGAGCCCTGGTCCTGAATGGCAGCATTTCCAATTTCCTTCCCTTTGAAATACTGATATTTCGGCTGGTGAAGACTGACATTTTTAAAAAAAACGTATGGTGGTGGCTGCCCACAGTACATGGTTTCCAGCCACCACTACTTTTTCAGGTGGGCCATCACTGCCCTGCAAGTTAAAGTTGCGGACAAAATCAGGCATGCACTGTGCAATGCCATCATGGCAAGGTCCACATAACCACCGATACATGGATCAGAAAGCACAGGGAGCAACGTTATATCTCCCTAACTGCCCACTAAGTAAAGGTAGTGATGGCTGGGCTTGAGGCGAAAAGAATTTTGGTGTATCTGCTACAACCACCAAGGACTGCTGGACGTTTTTCTGACAGTTACCTCCTCCTCCACTTTCTCCACCTTCTCATTTGGTCAGAGTAACATCTGCAGGTCCAACTTCAGCACAGCAAAAGGGAAATGACAGCAACCTGACAACTTGGACAACCACTCCATTCAAGGCACAAAAGCATCTAACTGTGTTATCAATCTCTCGGATTACAAACCAAACAAAGTGGAATTTGCTGTGCTTTCTAGAGGACTCTCATTTTATCCTACTAAAGCTCTAGACAAAATTGAACTCTGCAGCGACATGGAAGATTACTTCAGGAGACTACGTCTGAGGGAATATTTTAGCGATGCAGATGTTTCAGAATCCACACAGACTGAAGGAAGACGGATCTTGACAACCAGGAAAAGATCAGATTGGACATCTCCACCAGGACGCAACCCTCATCTGGATAACTACAGTTAGGTCCAGAAATATTTGGACAGTGACACAATTTTCGCGAGTTGGGCTCTGCATGCCACCACATTGGCTTTGAAATGAAATCTCTACAACAGAATTCAAGTGCAGATTGTAACGTTTAATTTGAAGGTTTGAACAAAAATATCTGATAGAAATTGTAGGAATTGTACACATTTCTTTACAAACACTACACATTTTAGGAGGTCAAAAGTAATTGGACAAATAAACCAAACCCAAACAAAATATTTTTATTTTCAATATTTTGTTGCGAATCCTTTGGAGGCAATCACTGCTTTAAGTCTGGAACCCATGGACATCACCAAACGCTGGGTTTCCTCCTTCTTAATGCTTTGCCAGGCCTTTACAGCCGCAGCCTTCAGGTCTTGCTTGTTTGTGGGTCTTTCCGTCTTAAGTCTGGATTTGAGCAAGTGAAATGCATGCTCAATTGGGTTAAGATCTGGTGATTGACTTGGCCATTGCAGAATGTTCCACATTTTTGCACTCATGAACTCCTGGGTAGCGTTGGCTGTATGCTTGGGGTCATTGTCCATCTGTACTATGAAGCGCCGTCCGATCAACTTTGCGGCATTTGGCTGAATCTGGGCTGAAAGTATATCCCGGTACACTTCAGAATTCATCCGGCTACTCTTGTCTGCTGTTATGTCATCAATAAACACAAGTGACCCAGTGCCATTGAAAGCCATGCATGCCCATGCCATCACGTTGCCTCCACCATGTTTTACAGAGGATGTGGTGTGCCTTGGATCATGTACCGTTCCCTTTCTTCTCCAAACTTTTTTCTTCCCATCATTCTGGTACAGGTTGATCTTTGTCTCATCTGTCCATAGAATACTTTTCCAGAACTGAGCTGGCTTCATGAGGTTTTTTTCAGCAAATTTAACTCTGGCCTGTCTATTTTTGGAATTGATGAATGGTTTGCATCTAGATGTGAACCCTTTGTATTTACTTTCATGGAGTCTTCTCTTTACTGTTGACTTAGAGACAGATACACCTACTTCACTGAGAGTGTTCTGGACTTCAGTTGATGTTGTGAACGGGTTCTTCTTCAAAGAAAGTATGCGGCGATCATCCACCACTGTTGTCATCCGTGGACGCCCAGGCCTTTTTGAGTTCCCAAGCTCACCAGTCAATTCCTTTTTTCTCAGAATGTACCCGACTGTTGATTTTGCTACTCCAAGCATGTCTGCTATCTCTCTGATGGATTTTTTCTTTTTTTTCAGCCTCAGGATGTTCTGCTTCACCTCAATTGAGAGTTCCTTAGACCGCATGTTGTCTGGTCACAGCAACAACTTCCAAATGCAAAACCACACACCTGTAATCAACCCCAGACCTTTTAACTACTTCATTGATTACAGGTTAACGAGGGAGACGCCTTCAGAGTTAATTGCAGCCCTTAGAGTCCCTTGTCCAATTACTTTTGGTCCCTTGAAAAAGAGGAGGCTATGCATTACAGAGCTATGATTCCTAAACCCTTTCTCCGATTTGGATGTGAAAACTCTCATATTGCAGCTGGGAGTGTGCACTTTCAGCCCATATTATATATATAATTGTATTTCTGAACATGTTTTTGTAAACAGCTAAAATAACAAAACTTGTGTCACTGTCCAAATATTTCTGGACCTAACTGTATATCAGGGGTGGGCAATTAATTTTCCTATGGGGCCGCATGAGAAGTCGGCATGGTTTTAGAGGGCCGGACTAATATAATTAACTTGGTTCTACTAATTTTATATATATATATATATATATATATATATATATATATATATATATATATATACACATACATATACATATATACATACACACACACACACACACACACACACACTGTGTGTGTATATACTATATACACATACACACAATGTATACATACACACACAATCCCCATATACTACATCACTACACCCACCACATACTACACCTGTAATATACATCCCTATACACTACACCTCTATATACTATACCACTATATACTACACCCCTATATACACCTGTATTATACTACACCAGTACATCCCTATATACACCTGTATTATACTACACCACTACACCCCTATATACACCTGTATTATACTACACCACTACACCCCTATATACACTTGTATTATACTACACCACTACACCCCTATATACACCTGTATTATACTACACCACTACACCCCTATATACACCTGTATTATACTACACCACTATACCCCTATATACACCTGTATTATACTACACCACTACACCCCTATATACACCTGTATTATACTACACCCCTACACCCCTATATACACCTGTATTATACTACACCCCTATATACACCTGTATTATACTACACCAGTACACCCCTATATACACCTGTATTATACTACACCACTACACCCCTATATACACCTGTATTATACTACACCCCTATATACACACCTGTATTATACTACACCAGTACACCCCTATATACACCTGTATTATACTACACCACTACACCCCTATATACACCTGTATTATACAACACCACTACACCCCTATATACACCTGTATTATACTACACCACTACACCCCTATATACACTTGTATTATACTACACCACTACACCCCTATATACACCTGTATTATACTACACCACTACACACCTATATACGCCTGTAATATACTACACCACTACACCACTATATACACCTGTAATATACTACACCACTATCTACACCTGTACTATACTACACCACTACACCCCTATATACACCTGTAATATACTACACCACTATATACACCTGTAATATACTACACCACTACACCCCTATATACACCTGTAATATACTACACCACTATATACACCTGTAATATACTACACCACTACACCCCTATATACACCTGTAATATACTACACCACTATATACACCTGTAATATACTACATCACTACACCACTATATACACCTGTGTTATACTACACCACTATATACACCTGTAATATACTACACCACTATATACACCTGTATTATACTACATCACTACACCACTATATACACCTGTAATATACTACATCACTACACCACTATATACACCTGTGTTATACTACACCACTATATACACCTGTAATATACTACACCACTATATGCACCTGTATTATACTACATCACTACACCACTATATACACTTGTATTATACTACACCACTATATACACTTGTATTATACTACACCACTATATAGTACACCACTACACCCCCTGCCCCCCCATATACCACACCTGTAAAACTACATTCCCATATACTGCACCCCTACACCCCAAATATTTGTCAACAGTAAACACCCCCCCCTCCCCCCCATTGCCCCCGCAGGTTACTAGTAACCACTCACCTGTCTTCTTATTGTCCCCTCCTCAGGCTCCTCCGTACGTTCCCCTCGCTGAGCGGCTTCTCTTTCAGATGCCCAGGCTGCGCTGACGCTGTATTCCTAGGAGCCGCTGCTTCTCTCCGTGCGGCCCCGGCTGCTGCAGCTTCTCCTGCTGGGCAGGAACTTTTCAAATGACACACGCGCGCCGTACTGACGATATCAGGGCGCGCGTGTGTCACAGAGAAAAGCTGCCGAAGGGAACAGAGGAGAGATTCCTGCGTTCCGCTGCCTGCACTGACTGTGCGGAGCTGCAGCCAGGATCTGTCCTCTGTTTCCTACCCGGCACGCAGCGTGTGATGAGGGCAATCTGACCACGGGCCTCCCGGAGCCTGGAGCTCCGGACAACAGGTCAGATTGCCCTCATCAGTGACTGGCCAGCAAGGACGCCCTGAGCCAGGCGGGCCGGTCACAGAGAGTAGGCGGGCCGGATGTGGCCCGTGGGCCGCCCCTTGCCCAGGTCTGCTGTATATAGACACTTTCAGACATTTGGTAAAATCCACTTTCCTAGACACACACAGAAGGCAACCATCCAACATCATTGCCCAGAAGAGAAGGGCCATAAAATCTTTGAAAACCAACAAAGAAATCATCATTAAACCTTCAGACAAGGGGGGTGCAATAGTCATGATGAACAAATCAGACTACATGAACGAAGCACACAGACAACTGATGGACACACGCTACTATAAGAAATTGGAGTCTGACCCTACATAGGACTATTACAAGGAACTTAACAAGTTGGCCTCTTGTCTGCCTGACATATCCATAAGAGCTGATGAACTGATACCGGTGAGTCCAAGAATAGGCACATTCTACATGCTTCCCAAAATTCACAAATCTGGAAACCCAGGAAGACCCATCATTTCATGTGTGGGCACCCTCACTGAACAAGTCTCTGGATGGGTAGAGGGTATCCTTAAACCCTTGGTAAGGGATACAACCAGCTACATCCAGGACACTACTGACCTATTGAAAAAACTATCAGCAATAGGTCCTCTTCCAGAGGGAACCATCCTTGCTACCATGGATGTGGAATCCTTGTACTCGAATATTCCACACCAGGATGGATTAAATGCTTGCAAAATTATCCTGGAAAATACAGGAACTGATGCCAATTCTGTGGTGAAGCTTACAAAATTCATCCTCACCCATAATTACTTTGCATTTGACAATGACATATATCTACAGGAGACTGGGACTGCAATGGGAAGCAAAATGGCACCACAATATGCAAATCTTTTCATGGCCAAGCTTGAGAGTGACTTTTTATCCTTTACGCCTCTAGCCTACTACCGTTACATTGACGATATTTTAATCATCTGGACAGAGTCGGAGCAGCAGCTGAAAACCTTCCATGAACAATTTAATCAGTTTCATCCCACCATCAACTTAACACTCAACTACTCCTGCACGGAAATCAACTTCTTGGACACCATCATTAAACTACGGAACAATGAAATAGAGACATCGGTCGCGGGCGGGGAGGAGGGTGTCAGCACACCGTGCTCACCCCTTCTGCTCGGGTCCGGCAGCTGCTCAGTGGTGGCTCGAGCGGTGGGCCGGATCCCGGGGTTTCTCGAGCGACACTCCTCGCCTGTGAGTGAAAGGGGGTTTTGTGGTTGGGTGTGGGGATTGTTATAGTTCGTGACGCCACCCACGGTTGTGGTGATTTCACCACCGCTGCTCAATATGGGGATCCCGGGGATGGTGATGCGGAGCAGCCAGTTGTTATGTTGCCCCTCCGTGGGTAGGGGTTGGTGATCCCGGGGCCCGGTGATGGAGACGTAGGTGCGGGGCCTGTTGGGCGCAGGGACGCGGGGGCAGCGCTGTGCCTTGCGGCACTGTGGTACTCACTCAGCCTGAGACGTGGACACAGTTTGTACGGTAAACCAAACGGCTGGTAGGACGGTCCCACAGACGGCTGCACCTGCACTCCCGGTAGGTGACGGTGATGTCCCTCTTCCTTGCACCTTTGTTTGACTTGTGGTATCGGTGGATTCCCTCCGGTTACCCGCTCCCCGGCTGCAATCTGGGCCGGAGGAGCTCTACACTTTGCCCGCAGGCGCTGGCCCTGAGAAACTGGTGCCGTGGCGGTGGCGGTGTCTCTCCAATACGGGTTGGGCTGTTGCCTTCAATCGGGACTTGGTTGTTGGGGGATCTGCGTCCCCGTCACTGACGGATTTGGCAAATCTGGCGACTCCTAGCCTTGCCGGGGTCCGAGAGGCCCCTGCCCTGGTGCTGACTGTCCTTCGGAACACTGCTCCAGACCACCGGGCACACAGCCAATGGGGTCCTTCCAGGAACTTCCAAACGGTCCCCCTCCAGACAGTCACCGCCGTTGCTGACCTTGCTGTTCTGGCCCTCCACAAAGCTGGACCCTTCAGGCTGTCTTTCTCTTCTGTCACTTCACTTGCTTTCCTCCTTTACTACTTTCACTTTCTTAACTCCTCCACTTAGCTCCTCACTCCTGCTCCTCCCTGAGCTATCTCTGTTGTTACTCCTTCCACTTCCTCCTCCTAGACTCATCTGCCTGGTTTCTTCCTGCCTCCAGAGTTGTGAGCTCCTCGGTGGGCGGAGCCAACCGCCTGGCCCACCCCCTGGTGTGCATCATCAGACTCCTGGAGGAAGGCAACAAGGATTTGTGGTTAGCTGTGATGTGCCTACCTGGAGTGTGGGGTGTGGTGGTGTTGTGACCCGTGTCCCCTGGCTTGCCCAGGGCGACACATTCCTGTACAAGAAGCCAATTGACCGTCCAACATACCTGAAATGGGACAGTTTTTATCCAAAACACATAAAAAACTCTATTGTATACAGCCAGGCTATCAGATACAATCAGATATGTTCCAACAGTACAGATAGAGACAATCACCTTGAGGGCCTCAGAAAGACCTTTCTGAATCAAGGCTACCACCCAAGAACAATTGAAAACCAGATTACAAGAGCCACCAGAATATCAAGAAACCATCTCCTACATTATAAAACTAAAGAAGAAAACAACCAGGTCCCTCTTGTAGTCACCTACAATCCACATCTGGAGGTGTTTAGAGGAGCTGCACGGAAACTACAACCATTACTGCAAAAAGATGCCCAGTTAAAATCTATTTTTCCAGACCCCCCACTTCTGTGTTTTAGACAGCCCCCAAATCTAAGAAGCATCATTGTCAGAAGCTCCCTGTCCTCTCCAACACCAACAGGAACATTTCCCTGCAACCAGAAAAAATGTAAGACCTGTCCATTAATATTGACAACGGACAAGATAAAGATTCCCAGATCACATCAGGACTACAAGATCCCAGTTACCTTCAGCTGCACCACAACCAATGTGGTGTACTTAATTATATGTACCAAATGTCCAACTGGGGGTCTGTATGTAGGGGAGACCGGATAACAGCTCAGGACAAGGATGAATTCTCACCGCCACACAATTAGAGAAAAAAGGATGGATCTACCTGTGGCCAAACATTTTTGTAACTCAGACCACAGCATCATGGACATGAGATTGCTGGTATTGAAAGGAAATTTCAAGTCCCAGAGAGATAGGAGACTATGGGAGTACAAACTTATGATGACCTTTGACACATTCAGAGTAGGAATGAATGTGTCTCATGGATTCATGTCTTTTTACATCAGTTAAAAGATGTGCTCCTCTGACCATCCGAGCGACCAGACCCTTATCAGAGGACAATAAAACTTTTACACTGAACTGCAGCAAAATTTATGGCCACAACAGTTCCCCCCCCCTACCATCTTTTCAGTTAGCCATTAAAAGGTATCAACCACTGAGGACTCTTAGTTCTTTTAAACAATTTTTTTAGCAGACTGTTATGAAACTCATCTATTTGGGAGAAAAATTCCACACTACGCAGGACCTGTGGAAGGGGATTGAACAACAGACCAATGAGTAGTTTGTGCTGCTAACCCTCAAGCCTGGCCTGTTATTGTGAGATAACGGGTACTCCATCTTGCATATCCTGGAGTGACTGCGCAAGTAGCAGCAGGTAATAGAGGAATTTCAACTGAAGCACACATGGGTGAGTCGCTCTGTGGAACAACACAACTTCATGACCCAACGAGTGAGCTCCATACGGGACAGGTGTGCCGTGTTGCACTGTTTTGAGTATTCAACAAATATAGCCACTACTGATGACTCCATCATCAGCATTACTTTTCTTCTTATATGCCTCCTTAAAAAACACTTCAGGCGATGATGGATGAAGTGGTGGCCCAGGAGGAAGAAAAGGAGGAACATGAATCATTCACATGGTTATCAGGCCAGTCTTCCGCACATGGCTCGGAGGGTTGGTTCCTGTACCAATATTAACAGCCATGTACACAACTGTCCAACCAGGGGACAGTTTTGAGGGATGAGGAGGAAGAACTGTGTTCACAGCAGGGTGGGACCCATATCAGCTCATGGGCATCACTGGAGCATGACTGGGCGGATACAAAGGACACAGATGATATACAGTGAGCGAATACATGCTGCAGTGCCTTAGCAGCGACTGCCGAGTTGCCCGGATTGTTAGCACTGTTGATTACTGGCTGGCCAACCTGCTGGATCTCTGCTACAAGGATGACGTTAGATCCTTACCTCTGGCACTGGAGTGACACGCCCACCTCCTGGGCCAGGGGGTACTCATTACCGGGCTGGACTAGTCCGACGATGTTGCGGCGGCGTGGCCCAGTTCCGTGACCCTGGCGGTATCTTTCAATAATAAAGGGATGATGATTTTGATGAAGGGAGTTGAAGTTAAGAGAGTCAGTTCGTGACACCACCTGGTGTACTACGGCTATGTGGGCCGCCGCTGCACTCTGTATTCCCCAGGGCAGATGTTGATGTCGCAGCTGAGTGCTCCCCATAGGTAGTGGTTGAGGCCCGGGGGATCATGAGAGGGCACGGGAAGGAAGTAGACGGCACTGGGGGGTTCAGTCAAAATCTTTACTCACGGTACCAGTTCCACAGGTGTACAGTAAGCTGGCAATCACCCGCGGTATGCTGGGATCCACCGGGATGAGCTCCCCTGGTCCCGGGCAGCTCAGAGGTCAATACCGGTGCATCCCTAAGATGTGCCTTTCCTGGCCATCTCTACTGTGCTGACTCTTGCCCTCCTGTCCCGCGCCCCCACACACAGTGCCCTGAGCCAGGGGCCGCGGATCTTCAATGGGTTTTCTGCCTGCTTGGCCCCCTGATCCTCTGTGGCCCCCTTCCAGCGGATTCATGTGCTGATTTTCGGCCCTAGATGCTTGTAGCCACCCAGGCCTCCGGTGTTACTAAAGAGTATATTAGTTTTCTTTTAGTCTAGGGACCGGATCCCCATTTTTTGCGACCAGATCCTTCCATCCGGTGTTCTGTGGAGCAAGCCCACGGGTGCTTCCCGCACTACCGTGTCTCTAGGATCCCTTCTTCTGTGTCACCCGGGTTGAGCAGGACCCCCGGGTCTCTACAATCCAGTCGCCTCCTCACCACACCACTAAGCTCCACCCCCAGACTGGCTTCGGGGACAGTGCTAGCCACTATCCAAGTCCAGCTGCACTAGGCCCAGCCACGTTTTAGTGGAATGTTGTGAGGAGTCTATTTGTGTGCGTGTGTGTCATCCGGTTCGGTGGATGACTCCTTCTTTACCCTGGGATGGGATACCACACCTCTGGATAAGGTGCAGTACCACTGTTGCAACGGAAGCCTTAGGGGCGCCATACTAGCGTGATCAGAAAATGCGGGAATACAAACGTATGTTGGTAGATGCACTACTGACGGTGTCCCCACCTGACAGCGGGGGCTCAGTGAAAGCACAAAGCAGAGGAGGAGGATAACGTCTCTAACACAGCTGGGGCACCAGCCACTTTGGAGAGGAGAAAAGCCTTTCCGAAGTGTGTAAAAAAAAACATCCGCATTACGCCATCCAGCAACACTATCTGATATGGTCCGTAATAGCAGGAGGCAGCGTTTCAACAACATAGTGTAAAGGGTGCTTTACACGCTGCGACATCGCTAGCGATAGCTAGCGATGTCGTGCACGATAGTACCCGCCCCCGTTGCTCGTGCGATATTTGGTGCTCGCTGCCGTAGCGAACATTATCGCTACGGCAGCGTCACACGAACATACTTTGTTGGCACTGCGACGTCACTAAGCGGCCGGCCAATAGAAGCGGAGGGGCGGAGATGAGCGGGACGTAACATCCCGCCCACCTCCTTCCTTCCGCATTGCCGGTGGACGCAGGTAAGGAGATGTTCGTCGTTCCTGCAGTGTCACACATAGACGAACAACATCGTACCTGTGAACGATTTTGCGATCGTTGATCGTCGCTCCTTAGTGTCACACGCTGCGATGTCGCTACGTCACTAACGACATGACCCTGACGATATATCGTTAGCGATGTCGCAGTGTGTAGAGCACCCTTAAGACTATGTATCCACATGTGCTGAGTGATAAGTCTGCCCAATTTAACATCTGAGTCTCTAAATTGGACACGTGGCCTGAGCTTGCCCTTTACGTCTTGAGGTGCTGGTGTAGCACCCCGAGACTGGGTGCTACAGGGTATTGTATTTTATTTATATATTCTTATGTATCTTATAATATCTGTCCAGGCAGGCAGAGGTTAACCTGGTAAGTTTCGTTTTTGCTCACACAGCCTCACACACAGGCAGAGAGGACATTCCTGAGGTGGGGGCACATGCAGGGGGAAGTTACAAAAGGGACAGTTACTTTCATTTTAGTCAGAACACCTTGGGGAAGCAGAGAGAGAACATGCAGTGATCAGCTCTCTAAGAGCTCTCTCTCAAGAAGTGGAGCAGAGGTATCACCGAGTCCAGACTGGTTATACACCCTTTTCTTACCAGGGACGGGGCGAGTAGATGGTTAGGGCCCTAAGCTGAGGAAGATGACAGTTAGGAGGTTCCCGATCCATTAGCCGGCAGAGACTTGGAATGGGAGAGGTGGTTAGCCGGAAGGGAACTGAGATCCTGGGACCGGTAGTCGTGTGGCATGTAGGAGAAGAGGGTTACAGAGCCCCGCAGCTTCGGGTGGCAGAGTAATGGGTCCCAAGAGCTCAATAGACAAGGAGGGCACCACCACATGAGAGCACCAGAGGAGAAAGTACACCGGCTGCCTTACCAGACTTGATCTCTGCCCTGCTTGGGAACTGACTCATTGCAGTGAATTTGAAAGAACTGTGAGTAAATAAGATCTGAAACCCGCAAAGCAGTGACTCTGACTCTGTCATCGCCTTGTGATCCGGCGATTCCCAGTTCCCCGTTCTTCCTTCCGGGGCCCGCCCCACCTGTGGGGGGCGATATCATCCTGGCTGCACCTCAACATCTCCCCCGGCGAGATACCATGCAGCGGCGGCCTTATCTCTGGCCTCACACCACAGGTGGTGTAGTCGACATCATCCGTTCCACTCCTGGAGGAGGAAAGGTCGGAGGAATGGTCCGCAGCGGAGGAGGCCGGGACCCCAGTCCCCACTGTAACCGGTGACTGCCTCTCCAGGACAATCCCTGCAAGTCTCCCTTTTACTGTGCACCACCCGATTCCGTGGCCCAGGTCAGGCCACGACTTCTACAAACCACTTGCCCAGCGACGGGTATACAAGGTACGTAGGTATGCTCCTATCTTGTGCTCCGTGGGGTGTCACAACTGGCGTAGTTGGCAGGATTGCGTGCCCAATCCAATGGGTACTGCGTGCCTTTACTGGACTGTCGTATGTTTATTTTGTGCTCGCGGCTGTGGGCACCGTGACTACCGGACTGGGACTGTAAAAAATGGCGTCCATTGAGAATGGGATGGGCGCCATGCTTACCAACAGAAACTGGACTGACCCCCCCTTCGTGGGTGGGATTTTAGCGGGGCACGAAAACCAGTGCCCACCCCCTTTGTTGAACATTCACTAGGAGCCAGGAACCCTGCCTCCCCAGGACCAGGAGAAGATGGGAAAATGACATGGACTGCCCAGGTGCGAGCCTTGGCGATTGGTGGCTGGAGGGTGAGCCCGGCATCGCAGCTCACACCGGGATCGGACTGCCATTCTAGTTTCCTTATATCTGGGTACCTGGAGGGTCCTGGAGCATCGCAAGGAGGCATGTTCCAGAATGTTTAATGACTTGATTTATGCCACTGTTTCTTTTTCCTTTCTTTTCTTCTCCTTCTTTTTCCTCCTTCTTCTTCTTTTCCTTTATTGGATCCTGGTAAAGGGGACGTGTTATTTGTTAAAATATTAAAATTTTGCGGTATAATTTTCTCTTGCAGCCCAGGAGTGCTGCGTTTCACTATGGTGGAATGTAGCACCCCTAAGATTGGGTGCTACAGGGTATTGTATTTTATATATATATTCTACACAGCCCCGCAGCTTCGGGTGGCATAGTCGATATCATTCGTTCCACTCCTGGGGGAAGAATGGTCGGAGGAAGGGACCGCAGCGGAGGAGGCCGGGACCCCAGTCACCACTGTAACCAGTGACTACCTCTCTAGGACGATCCCTGCAAGTCTCCCTTTTACTGTGCACCATGGGGCCACGGAACCGGGTCAGGCCATGACTTCTACAAACCACTGGCCCGGCAACGGGTATACAAGGTACGGAGGTATGCTCCTATCTTGTGATCCGTGGGGCGTCACACTGGCCTGCCCTGTGGCAAGTGTACTGTTGGAACATGCATTTAGCATGTCATGAGGTGTGATCATAGACAGGCATCCGGATGTCCACAGCCAATGTGGGTGAGCCCACATTAATTAAAATGAACCAGGCATGGATCCCATAGGATTTGTCCATACCTTTTGCTGACTAGAGAAGTATGGCAGCCGCACTCAGCCAATGTTAATCTATACCACAGTTTGTTCATTCTATATGCCATTCCCGATGTTTGGGGTCTCCCCAAATAAAAAAATACCAAACAAATAAACAATGTTGCTTGACATTGTTTATTTGTTGTTACATCGTTGTTTTAACGAGCGCAAAAGCATCGTAATCGTATCATCGGTGTAGTGTCCGACATTTCTATAATTTAGCTGCAGCGACGGTACGATGTTGTTCCTCGTTCCTACGGCAGCCAAATGTTTTGCTATATTTTTAGCACTAAGGTTCAGATATGGCTTTAAAGAAGGCAATTAAGTAATTTTATTATAAAGGTTAATATGAAATACAAACTTAAAAGACAAGTATGATATTGAGTACACTTTTGTATAATCAACATACAAAGGTTAAGTACAGTTAAATACTTACATCACCAAGGAGCTTTTTACATCATGTCTGGAACTACAGTCAGAGAAGCATGACATAGACAGAGAACTCCTGGACATCACTGCCCGGACATCTCACGGAGCAGGAAACACGAGCTTCTGTGCTATATTTCATCTGATCTTAAATAGAGGCTTGAACAATATTAGAAGCCTTAACGTCAATGTGTTGTATTTCTCACTGACCCTTTGATGGCCAGTCTTTGAACATAGATCAAGTAGAGATAGAACACACATCAGACAATTATTAATTAACCCATAGACTTCAAATCTCCCAAGAATACACATCAGGTATTTGAGCTAAGTAAATCATAAGTTTTCTGTTACAATGGTATATTGTTATTCTCATCGCTGTGTGAGAAGCCGCAGGAGCGAGGAACATCTCCTACCTGCGTCACCGCGGCTCACCCCGGCTATGCGGAAGGAAGGAGGTGGGCGGGATGTTTACGTCCCGCTCATCTCCGCCCCTCCGCTTCTATTGGCCGCCTGCCATGTGATGTCGCTGTGACACCGCACGACCCGCCCCCTTAGTAAGGAGGCGGTTCGCAGGCCAGAGCGACGTCGCAGGGCAGGTGAGTGCATGTGAAGCTGCCGTAGCGATAATGTTCGCTACGGCAGCAATCACAAGATATCGCTGCTGCGACGGGGGCGGGTAATATCGCACTCGGCATCGCAAGCATCGGCTTGCGATGTTGTAGTGTGCAAAGTACCCCTTAAAATTTGGCCTCTGTGGGGGAACTATGAAAATAGGCTCTGAGACAGCAATCTTAGGGCTCAGGCACACGTAACTGCTGAACATTCTGCAGCGATTTGACAGCACATGTGCGCGTCAAATCACTGCAGGAACACTGCATAATGGATGCAGTTTTTTTGTACAAAAAAAGCCGATTTCATGCGCTATGGCTGCTGCCCCCACCATAGACATAGCTCACAAAATAAGTGACATGCTCATTTTATGAACGCACGGATTTGGCTCAAAATTTTAGCACCCAAATCGCTGCGTTCATGAAAGCATCATGCGCACGTGTCATGCACAATCTTCATAGATTGTGCAGGGGACGCAGGATGCATGCATTTACTCTGCAGTGCTATATGCAGCGTAAATGCATGTACCGTAATTATGCAATGTGCGCATGAGCCCTTAAGCTATGTGCCCACGTGTGTATTTTGCATTCGTTTCCGCAGCATTTTAAAATGCAGCGTAAATGCATGCGTTCTGCTTCCCCAGCAAAGTCTATAAAAATTTACCAAATTCCATGCGCACTTTTCGGGTTAAAACGCAGCGTTTTGCATGCCAAATATTTGACAAAATCAATCCATTCTAAAAAGCAACATGTCACTTCTTTTGTGCGTTTTGGATGCTTTTCCCACTCTGTCTATGGCAGAGCAAGCATCCAGAAAGCATGAATTTTGCATCCAATCTGCACTCAAAATACTGTACATCCAAAACACAGCTTTTCAGCTGCGTTTTGAAATGCACATGCAGTGAAAAAACACTGCATTTTATTTGACAACCAGAACGCACACGTGCGCATATAGCCTTAACATTTTTCTTTTATTTATTTCCCATTTAACCATGATTGCTATGGTGACAGAACCTCTTTAAGTCATTTACCTATCCACATTTGTTTGCAGGGCAATTGTCCTGCTCTTTCCTCCATTTTTCTTCTTTTTGCAGACCTCTAGCCCTTACTACGAGCATTTGTAGGCAGTTTACAGCACCAAAGTTCCCATTGACTTTTATGAGTTCAGGGTCCTCGGTCACGTTCAGGTAATGAACCAAATTTTTAACTACAGTTCAGCTGAAGCCATTGAACTTAAATATCCATGTAATGCTATCCATGTGTGCCGCCCCTGCAGCTGATCGAACCGCTCGGATGTAGGGGTGGTGATCGTTCGTGGCTCAAGGGTCTCCGGACCCAGGGCTTGGGGGCCACACTCAAATGGAAAAAGAAGTATTTACAGGGGATTTGGTATAGTTCGTGACGCCACCCATGGTGTACGGTAATTGGGAGTACCGCCGGTGCCGTTGGGAGTACCCGGGGTGATGGAATGGGGTAGCAAGATGATGTTGCCCTCCATGGGTAGGGGTAGGCCCCGGGACTCTGGTTGAGGATGCGGGGACGCAGTGCAGGGGTCAGTCGGGTACTCACTCAGCAACGCAGACGCTGACAACAGGGTAAACCAAGTCTCTGAACACCGTTGCCTCTCGAGGGGAGTTCGTCCGGGTCCCGTCCCCTACAGTACTTCTGGTGGTCCATAACCTGCCTCCTAGCACTAAGTTTTAGATTCTCCGTTTTGGCCCGGTAGCTTGGAGCTATCCGGGCCCCGCTCCCCACTGTGGCTAAGTGAAGGGGCCTGCTCTAAGGAGCTCATGCTTGGGATTTCAGTGGGCTGCTTGCTAGGAAAGCCCTATCCCCTTCATTGCGCTAGTGCCCCCGATCTCTGAGCTGGTGGGAACAGTCCATAAAGGCCCTGTCCTCCACATGTTAATTGCCGGGTCGCCTGAAGTTTCTCCCCGACCCAGGGTCCGTGTGTGCCTTCGGTCCCGGACCGGTGATAGGACCAGGCTGCTGACCATCCTCCTTAACGGGTTGCAGGCACCTAGCCTCAATTCCCTTCGACTGGCGGTCCGACTCCTGTAGGTCCAGACCACCGTCTGCGACCTAGTTTACTTCTCCCCTGGGAGCTCCAACTCCCAGCTTCCTCAGAGCTCCTCACAGCTTGAGGGCTACCACTGAACTGACTTGACACCTCCCATCTCCCTGTCTAACCCCTACGTGGGCGGCCCTATACCTGCTAAAGCAGCTCACTGGTGTGCCTGACAGGTGTGGTGCAAGGTGTATCTAGGATTTGTGAATGCTGATGGAGGCAGTACTGTAGGATAGAGACCCAGAACCATGGGGGGTTGAATACTGCACGGGGAGGGCAGTTTGTGCAATACCCTGTGACGACCTGAATAGACCAGGGGCGTCACACATGTAATGCTCGCCGCCGGGGATGGTACTGCGGTGAGCAAAAGTGGACCCACTGGACCACTGGGAGACCCCGGGTCTACCCTTACATGGGGTAAAGAACTGGGACACTGGCAGCTGACCTCCAGGACAGGGTCGGACACAGGAGCAGACAAAACTGAGTCTCAAGTGCAGACAGGACAGTGAAGCCTAAGGGTGCCACAATGTCACTGCCAAGTACCACACACTAATGGCACTGCTATACACCAGTTATTGGCATGTCCCCTCTGCGTTCTACTAGAGGGCCTGGGGCTCATGGGAGCATTGTCCAGTGTCCTGTTGGGCCAGTCCAATGCTGAATGCAACTAATGTGAGGTGGAAGCATCCAAGAGTAACAGCAACTTAAGGGGAACCTGTCAGGTCCCATATGCACTCTAACCTACAAGCAGGGTGTTGTGTCGCCTAGAAACCCCTTCCTATCCATCCCTGTGTTGTAATATTGTGTAATATGAATTTTTAAAAAAAAACATTTTATAACTTACGTGTTCCCTATGTAAATGAGCAGAGGGTCTAGTCCCCTGGGCATCGCTTAGCCCCATGGGTGTTTGCATGCTTTCCTTGGTATCACGCCCCTGTGGGCATGATACCATGGATTTCCATGAGCGACGTCACTGACAGCTCCTGGAGATCCCGCGCGTGTGCACTTTTCATTTGCGCAGCCTTCTTAACCGGATGTTTATGTACCACTCCCGTGGAAGCAGCCGAGCTGCTCGGATCCGGGTTCACTGTGGTTCGAGGGTCTCCGGACCCGGGGCTCATGCGGCCACTCAAATGAAAAGGGGGGGAGTATTTACAGGGTAGTTATAGTTCGTGATGCCACCCGTGGTGTGTGGTAATTAGGAGTACCACCGCTGGGAGTACCCGGGGATGATGGAACGGGACAGCAAAGTGTTGGAACCCTTCACGGGTAGGGGATGCCCCGGGCCACGGTGTGGGAGGGAAGTGCCGTGGGGATGAAGGGGCCACTCTCGTACTTACTCAGTTCATAAGCAGACACCGACAACCGGGTAAACTAAGTCTCTTGGTACCACTGCCTCTGAGGGTAGCTCATCTGGGTCCCGTCCCCAAGTGGTGCTGCCTGGTGGTCCGTGGCCTGCCTCCTGGCACTTAGTTTAGAATTCACCTTGATGGCCCGGTAGCTTGGAACTAGCCGGGACCCGCTCCCTACTATGGCTAAGTAAGGGAGCTTGCTCTCAGGGCTCACCCTTGGGATTTTCTGGACCGTTTTGATTTGAAAGTCCTATCCCCCTCGTTGCGCTAATGCCTCGATTCTGGAGCGGGTGGGAATGGATCGTGAAGGCTCCATTCTTCTCAAGTGAATTGTCGGGTTGCCTGAAGCTAATCCCTGCCCTAGGGTCCGTGTACCCCGTCATGCCTTTGGTCCCGGACTGGTGATAGGGCCAGGCTGCCGGCTGTCCTCCTCGACGGGTCCGAGCACTTTGCCACGATCCCCTGCGACCGGGGGTCTGACTCCTCTAGGCCAAGACCACAATCTAGTCAGTTGCTTCGGGAATCCCACTCCCGACTTCCTCTGAGCTCCTCTCAGCTCGAGGGCTACTTCCAACCTCCTTCTTCACTCATTTGCTCTACTCGACGCAACTCAACTCAACTGACTACACTTCCTCACCTCCCCTCCCTGACCCCCCAGATGGGCGACTCTATTCCTCTCAAGCCGTCCACTGGTGTGTCAGGTGGCTGTGGTGCAGGGTGTCTCTAGGATTTTGATTCGCTGATGGAGGCAATACCACTTAAGTAGGGACCCAGAACCAAGAGGGAGGCAGAATACTGCACGGAAGGGCAGCTTGTGCAGTACCCTGTGACGGCCTGATAGTCCAGAGGCGTCACATTCCCCCTTGGTTAAATAGCTCGTCCCCGATCTAACTATTTAATAGCTACAGGATATCCAGAGATTTATTTGCATAACTGTAAGAAAAAGGAAACATTTTTATTTACACGATTTTTTCATCCACTAGGGAGGCACATTTCTTAAACGTTACTAAACAGTTAGAGTTCATCATTTCAACTATAGAACGATACCGGTTATGTTAGTAGCGGAGGCTCAACCTACTCTGTTGCAGCCTCTTCCTGCGACAGTCCAGTCCCAACATCCTGGATCCCATCAACCCGCAACCCAAACAACCTGACCCGCTGCATTCCTATCCGTCGGTCCGTGACCTGGTTAAGGTCCCGGGTGTTGTAAAGATGACTCTGGTAGGCACAGGAGGTGCAACTATGTTCAAAAACACAAGTCTGTGTTGGCCACAACCAGTCCCGTGGCCATGGTCCATTTTTACTACTGAGATATATTTATATAACTGAAGTCCTTGCACCTTGTGCAAACAGTCTATTACCTTTGCTCAATCAGGTAAAATTCTCTGTTGATTAAAACCCAGTATGATTATTCAGTAGCTTTACTTCAATAAACATTACAATTCCCTATAATATAAGAAAAATAACAAACTGTTGAAAACAATAAAAGAAAACACAGACCCTCACTCTAACTTTTGCAATTTTAAATGGCCGGGTTCCACTAACATTCATCCCTATACCTTGATGGGGGCTGACCGAAATTGACCCAGGTCGACCGCCTCAACGCTGGATCCTCTTCCTCCCCCTCTGGTATTTCCACGCTTCCTATGGGTCACTCACCCTCAGTGGCAAGTGTGGCTGGTAGAACCCTACGTGTGCGCGGTGAAAGTATAGGCACTACTCTAGGTGCTGGAGTGGGTGCAGTGTCAGTAAGCCTTTCCTGTTCTGGTTCTTCCATGGGTTGTGGGAATGTTAACACAGGGACTATTACTGCTCCATTCTGCATAGGACAATCTTCTGGAAAATCACCTAGGATGGTGCGAATCACCCTCTTCTTCTTTTCCACCACTTGAGGCTGGGGTTGGGGTTCATCTGCGACCCTTAAGAGTTCTAGACATTTCTTCAGGTGGTCTCGGGAGACGGTAGCCGTGGTTCTTCACTGATCCTTGCTGATGAGGCAGGTCTTTTGGTTGTCGAAGTTGTACAGTTGTACCACATAAGGTTCCTTCTCCCACTGATCATCCAACATGTACAGTTTCCTCTTTAGCTTCAGCACTACTTCACTTGGTGAGAAAGGGGTTACTTTCGCCTGTTTGTTGAAGTTCCTCTCTTGCCTTTCCCTATTCTGATTCAAACTCTCTTCAACGCACTTTTGAATCTGCTTATACTGGATCTGGCGACGTGAGTCCCAATCCGCCTCGGGCAAGTAGACTTCAGGCAGCTTGACCTCCATTTCCAAGTCCACGGGGAGATTTCCAGGTCTGGCTCTCATCAGGTAAGCGGGTGGATCCCACTTGGTGGATCCCACAGGAATATTGTTGTAGATATCCACAAGATCTGGCAGTTTTTCAGGCCACTGATTCCGCTCCTCAAGCGGGAGAGTCTTCAGCAGGTTGATCACCAAGTGGGTCTTCTTCTCGCACATCCCATTTGTCTGCGCATAGTAGGGTGTAGTGTGTATCTTCTTGCACCCGTACAGACTGCAGAGCTCCTGGAAGATCTCAGCCTCAATTGCTGGACTCTGGTTGGTGAGGACTCGATCGGGATACCCATGCGGCCTGCAAAATTGTGCGTGGAACACCTTCGCTGCTGTACTGGCAGTTAAATCTTTGACGGGTACCACCACCAGGAATCGAGAGTAGTGATCTACCATCGTGAGTGCGTACGTGTAAACGCTTCTGCTGTTACATCATAAAGCTGCTAGGAAAACTAAATCCAGTATCCTGTCATGGATAAAAGATACCTATTGCGACCGTGGTAACAGTTCCTACAAAATAACCTAGGTGGCCACTAAATATTATCATTCCAGAAAAAAACAACGAACAAAACAAACAGGAAACAAAAAGTGTGTCTTTCCTATTCCAGAGGATGGACAGTGGTCATGCAGTAAAAAAAAAGAAAAACACAATATACTCAAATAATAGTCTCACAGTGACTGTGGTCAATGTTAAAGTCAGATCACCCAGACAGAGTATAGTTCATAATAAATGGAGCGGTCTCACCTGATTTGTAGGAACCAAGGTGCAAGGATGCCTCCATCAAGCAGGGGTCCTCTGATGTCCAGCACATCAGGATTTTTGTATATAACCTAAATCCAGTGCTATACTGGCACTAGCAGGCTGATTCTATATATACCTGTAGTAGTCAGCTCAAATGTTTAGGCTTTCAAATCCAAGAAAGTAAACTTTAAAAAATCGTCAGCTTCTTGAGTGACAATTGCAACTGAGCAGATAATATATGGGTGGGTATTCATATGAATTTCCGCCCCCTGCCTGTTGTCCTTCCTCTCTCTGTTCACTATGGTAAGTATTATACAAACAATTAACTTTGTTGAAGGACCTCAGTACACAAAACATTGTTGGTTATAAATGACTTAGTGACTAAATGTAGAACTAATGGAGGAAGGTTGAACTAGATGGACCTAGGTCTTTTTTCAACCTAAGTAACTATGTAACTATGTAACCTGTGTGAGGTCATACCCATGTGACCAGAAGGGGTGGGGCCTCAGCCAATAAAACTGGATACCATGTCACATGGGTATGACCTCACACAGGTTCTTCAACAAAGTGAATTGTTTGCATAATACTTACCATAGAGAGCAGAGAGATCGAGAAACAACAGGCAGGGGGGCAGAAATCCATATGAATACGCACCCATATATTATCTGCTCAGCTGCTGTCACTCAAGAAGCTGACGATTTTATAAAGTTTACTTTCTTGAATTTGAAAGCCTAAGCATCCGAGCTGACCACTAATGGTATGCAGATAAGCAGCCTGATAGCGCCAGTAGAGCACTGGCTTTATCTTATACAGTGGAACCTTGGTTAACGAGAACAATACGTTCTGGGAGTGTGCTTATTAACCAAGTTACTCATCTAGCAAAGAATGATTTCCCATAGGAAATCATTGCAATGCAGACAATTCGTACCACAACTTGTTAAATGTCCCATCCTGGTCCCCTATTGTGCCATTCCACACACGTACAAACACGTACAAACACACACAAACAGCCACAAACACGCACAAACACGTACGCACATACACATGTTATGCTCACCTAACCTTCCGTTCCATCGCCGGCCTCCTGGATCGAGTGCTATACTGGCACTATCATGCTGATTCTATACATACTTTTAGTTGTCAGATTGGATGTCTAGTTTTTGAAATACAGACAAGTAAAGTTACAGAAATGTACAGCTGTTTGATTGGCAGCAGGTGCTGAATAATATGTGGGTAAGGTTTTGCTATCTATTCCCGCCCCTGTTTGCTGCCTAGCCTTGATAGATGTGTCGCGGGCGGGGAGGACTCCGCCGCCGCGCGCTCACTAACGCTCGGGTCCGGCGCTGCTGCGGCTGCTGCTGCTCGGTGGCTCGAGCGGTGGGCCGGATCTGGGGACTCGAGCGGCGCTCCTCGCCCGTGAGTGAAAGGGGTGGTTGGGTTGGGGGATTTAGTCCGTGACGGGTTGTGGTGAAGATGGGCACCACCGCTGCTGGTGACGGGGATCCCGGGAGCGATGGTAGGGAGCAGCTGGGATGTTGTTTCCCCCCTCCGTGGGTAGGGGTCGGTGGTCCCGGGGCCCGGTGGTGTGACGGGGAGGCAGGGTTGGTGAGGTGCAGGGTTGCAGGGACAGCACGGTGTGGTGCCAGATGGCACGGGTGTACTCACTCAGTAAGAGATGCACAAAGTCCTCGGTAAACCAAACGGTTGGATGGACGGGTCCCACAGCCGGCTGCAGTGTCTCTCCCCGGACAGGTGATGGCGGCTGTCTTTCCCTGCACCTTTGTGTACTTGTGTGACTATGATGGATCCCCAACGGTAGTCGGCTCCCCAGTGTATGGATGCCGGGGGAGCCCGTTTGCCCGCAGGCGCTGGCCCTTGGGTCTCTAGCCTTAGGCGGTAGCTGTATACCATCACGGTGTGGGCGGTTGCCTTGTATCGGGTCTTTGGCTGTTAGGAAACCCCTGGGGTTCTGGTCACACTCGGATTTGACTATTGTCGGCGGCTCCAAGCCTGGTTGGGGTCCGATGGCCCTGCCTGTGTGTGCTGGCTTCACTTCGCTCCCCGGTCGGTACCGGCGGGCCAACGCCCGACCCCGGTCCTACGGTTCCGCGTTGCTTCACTACTCCTGCAGACGGCCACCACCGTCTGCCAACCTTGCTGTCAGTGCCTGGGCCACAAACCCAGGCACCCAAGTGCTTGCTCCTCACTCTTCAAACTCCAACTCCTAACTGACACTTTTCCCGCCTCCAGGCATGTGAACTCCTCGGTGGGTGGGGCCAACCGTTTGGCTGCGCCCCACCTGGTGTGGACATCAGACCCTGGAGGGAGGCAACAAGGGTTTTGTGTTTGGCTAATGTTACTGTCTAATGGGGGTGGGGGTGTTTGAGTGTTATCTGTGACGACCTGGCTAGTCCAGGGCGCCACAGATGCTAGACTGTACGGGCTCCTTCCAGGTACCCTCTGCTGCAGTCAGACTGCTTGGATCCAGGGGTTGCTGTGGCTCGAGTGTCTCCAGACCCGGTGGCCCGCGGCCACTCGAAAATAAAAAGGGGGCTATTTACAGGGGATTAGTGTTCGTGATGCCACCCGTGGTTCGCGGTAAGGGGAGTACCGCCGCTGCCGATGGGAGTACCCGGGGGAGATGGAGTGGGGCAGCCAGATAACGTTCCCTCCACAGGTAGGGGAAGGCCCCAGAACTCTGGATGGTGTAGGCGCAGGGAAGCATGTTGCAGACCGCACCGCAGGAAGGACGCGGGGGGAGCAGCGTACTCACTCAGGCCGTGTGGATGTTGGTGCGACCATTAAGTAGACTCTGACACATGAGTAAACCAAGTCTCTGGGTGCCGCTGCCTCTCTGGGGAGCTCATCCGGGAATCCGTTCCAGTTGGTATTGCTGATGGTCCTGACCTGCCTCCATGCAATGATGTTTAGATGTTTCTGAGTGACCCCGTGGCCTGAAGCTTTCGGGGTCCCGCTCCCTATACTTTGATAGAGGAGCTATGCTCTCGATGGCTGACACTTGGGATTTCAGTGGGCCGCATGGGTTGGAAAGCCCTATCCCCTCGTTGTGTTAGTGCCTTCGATCTCTGAGCTCTTGGTTCTGAGTCTCTTCATAAAGAGACTATCTTCCACAGGTTAATTATCAGGTTGTGTGAAGCTACTCCCTGATCTAGGGTCCAGTACCCCGCCGTGCTCCGTACCAGTCCGGTTACTAGATATTCCGGTGTCGACCGTTCTCCAAAACTAAATCTGGCACCTTTCTCCAATACCTTGCTACCGGGTCTCTGACTCCTCCGGTCCCAGACCACCGTCTGCGACCTAGCCAACGTCTCCCATGGAGCTCCAACTCCCTCCAGCTCCTCACTCTCTGAGGGCTACCACTGCACTGACCAAGTCCCTCCCACCAGTCTGCCTGACTCCTAGGATGGTGGCCCTATTCCAGCTAGACCACCCACTGTAGTGCCTGACAGGGTGTAGTGTGAGGTGACTAGGATTTGAATGCTGATGGAAGCAATACCAATAGTTATGATCCCAGAATCATGGAGGGTGGGTTCTGCACCATAAGAAAAAGCAGTGCAGTTCCCTGTAACACCCTGACTAGTTCAGGGGCATCACATATAAGTCATATGATAGGAACTTGTTAGAAATGCAGCCCATGCAGTCTAGCATCTACAAAGGCTAGGCAGGCAGATAGGGGCGGGAATAGATAGCAAACCCCACCAACCTATTAGCTATTTGGCAGCTGCTGCCAATCAAACAGATATACATTTCTGTAACTTTACTTGCCTGTATTTCAAAAACTATACATCCAATCTGACAACTAAATGTATATATAGAATCAGCATGATAGCACTGGCTTTAGTTGATATAGGAAAATCATGGTGACTGGTTCGCTGTAAAAGTCTTCACCTGCTACACTGATGCCGCTATTTCCTTTTTTCATGCAGATGTACCGCCCTGGGGCTCGGCCACAGCCGAGCCGCTCCGATCCGGGCTTGTCGGTGGTTGGCTTGAGCGCCTCCGGACCCGGGGGTCACGTCGCTCTGAAGGGAGGCTGGCGCTACGTGAGGGGGTTTCGGTGGGGAGGTTCACGGCCGGAGCTGCGGTTTTGGGTTTAGGTTCGTGACGCCACCCACGGGTCGTGGTGAGTGTGGACACCACCGCTGCCGTTGACTAGGCTCCCGGGGATAGTGTTACGCAGCCAGGTGTTGACCCCTCCGTGGGTAGGGGGTTGATGGTCCCGGGACCCGATTGTTGGGGTTAGGATGTGGGGGTGCAGGCGTGTTGGCGTGATGCGGGGCAGTGCGCGGCCCGAGGGCACTGTTGTACTCACTATGACAGATACACCGGAGTCTCTGGTAAACCAAAAAGATGGTGGTCGGAACCCGCAGCCGGCTGCGTCTGGTCCCCCACCCAGTTTGGTGGTCACCGCCTTTCTCCTGCACCTCGTTTGTGGATTTTGACTGCCTGCGCTTCAGCGACGGGAGTCTGCTCCCCGGCTTTGTATGTGTTGGGAGAGCCCGTTTGCCCGCAGATGCTGACCCATGGGATCTCTCTGCCTGAGCGGTGGCTTTGTATCCCCCTCGTTGGGCTGTTGTCTTCAGTCGGGACTTGGGTGGGAAAGAACCTAAGGTCTAGACCCCAATCAGTGAATTTGACTCGGTCCAGTGGTTTCTGGGCCTTGTTCTGGGTCTGAGTACCCCTCCTCGTGCTCCAGTTTCCAGTTGGTTCCCCGGTTCGGTACCGGCGGGCCACTACCCTGTCCCGGTCCCTTACGGTTCCACCAGCCGTCTTCCCGGCTCTTGCAGGCGGCAACCACCATCTGCCTCCTGGCCACAGGGTTTCCGGGCTACGACCCAGAACCCCGACAGACGTTTTCTCCTTCTAGACTACTCTCCTCTCCTCCCTAACTTCATCTGCTTGCTTTTCCCGCCTCAGGCTATCCGAACTCCTTGGTGGGCGTGGCCAACCGCCTGGCTCCTCCACCGGGTGTGAACATCAAAGCCTGAGAGGGACGACTCAGGGTTTTTAGGATGGCTGCTGTTACCTTTTTAGGGGACTGGTGTTAGTGCAAGGGCCTGTCTGTGACTACCTGGCTAGTCCAGGGCGTCACACATACAGATTGACTTTTAGTGAACGTTACTAGGCTGTCAACAAAACATTCTTAAGGCCGCTTTACACACTGCGATATCGGTACCGATATCGCCATCGTGCGTACCTGCCCCCATCGGTTGTGCGACACGGGCAAATCTGCCCGTGTCGCACAATATCGCCCAGACCCGTCACACGGACTTACCTTCCCTGCGACGTCGCTGTGACCGGCGAACCGCCTCCTTTCTAAGGGGGCGGTTCGTTCAGTGTCACAGCAATGTCACAGCAGCGTCACTGAACCTCCGCCCAATAGAAGCGGAGGGGCGGAGATGAGCGGGACGAACATCTCGCCCACCTCCTTCCTTCCGCATTGTGGCCGGGAGGCAGGTAAGGAGAGGTTCCTCGTTCCTGCGGTGTCACACGGAGCGATGTGTGCTGCCGCAGGAACGAGAAAAACTTCGTTACTGCTGCAGTAATGATATTTGAGAATGGACCCCTATGTCGCCGATGAGCGATTTTGCACGTTTTGCGACGATGCAAAATCGCTCATAGGTGTCACACGCAACGGCATCGGTACAGCGGCCGGATGTGCGTCACAAAATCCGTGACCCCAAAGAGATCGCTGTAGCGATGTCGTAGCGTGTAAAGCCCGCTTTACTAAAGATATATTGGAGCAGATTCCCAAAATGGCAGTCTCAGAGAGCCAGAGGCTTTCTCAGCTGTTTCTTATTCATAGGGTATACAGAACACCTAGGTTTCTGTTCAAGATTGGACTTAGGCTAAATGCGCAATGTGTTACACGTGGACAAGAGGGGGCTCACTTGATGCATGTAATGTGGGAATGTGGACACATAGGCAAATTTTGGAAGCAAACCTTGGGACTCATAGAACAGGTGTATAATATCAAGATTCATCCCTCACCCCGTCTTTGTTTGGTGAACCTGTGGGAGGATGGAGAGCATCCAGATTCCCCGGTAGCCCTGGGCATATCTCGCATCCTATACCAAGCGAGAAAGTTACTAGCGTATCACTGGCTTGATCCATCGCCTCCGACTATAGTAGAGCTAAAAAATAAATTGAATAATTTACTTCGGCTGGAGAGAGGAGTATACAGTGCCTACAAGTAGTATTCAACTCCCTGCAGATTTAGCAGGTTTGATAAGATGCAAATAAGTTAGAGCCTGCAAACTTCAAACAAGAGCAGGATTTATTAACAGATGCATAAATCTTACAAACCAATAACATGTTGCTCAGTTAAATTTTAATAAATTTTCAACATAAAAGTGTGGGTCAATTATTATTCAACCTCTAGGTTTAATATTTTGTGGAATAAGCCTTGTTTGCAATTACAGCTAATAATCGTCTTTTATAAGACCTGATCAGGCCGGCACAGGTCTCTGGAGTTATCTTGGCCCACTCCTCCATGCAGATCTTCTCCAAGTTATCTAGGTTCTTTGGGTGTCTCATGTGGACTTTAATCTTGAGCTCCTTCCACAAGTTTTCAATTGGGTTAAGGCCAGGAGACTGACTAGGCCACTGAAACACCTTGATTTTTTCCCTCTTGAACCAGGCCTTGGTTTTCTTGGCTGTGTGCTTTGGGTCGTTGTCTTGTTGGAAGATGAAATGACGACCCATCTTAAGATCCTTGATGGAGGAGCGGAGGTTCTTGGCCAAAATCTCCAGGTAGGCCGTGCTATCCATCTTCCCATGGATGCGGACCAGATGGCCAGGCCCCTTGCCTGAGAAACAGCCCCACAGCATGATGCTGCCACCACCATGCTTGACTGTAGGGATGGTATTCTTGGGGTCGTATGCAGTGCCATCCAGTCTCCAAACATCACGTGTGTGGTTGGCACCAAAGATCTCGATCTTGGTCTCATCAGACCAGAGAACCTTGAACCACTCTGTCTCAGAGTCCTCCAAGTGATCATGAGCAAACTGTAGACGAGCCTTGACATGACGCTTTGAAAGTAAAGGTACCTTACGGGCTCGTCTGGAATGGAGACCATTGCGGTGGAGTACGTTACTTATGGTATTGACTGAAACCAATGTCCCCACTGCCATGAGATCTTCCTGGAGCTCCTTCCTTGTTGTCCTTGGGTTAGCCTTGACTCTTCGGAGAAGCCTGGCCTCGGCACGGGTGGAAACTTTCAAAGGCTGTCCAGGCTGTGGAAGGCTAACAGTAGTTCCATAAGCCTTCCACTTCCGGATGATGCTCCCAACAGTGGAGATAGGAAGGCCCAACTACTTGGAAAGGGTTTTGTACCCCTTGCCAGCCTTGTGACCCTCCACGATCTTGTCTCTGATGGCCTTGGAATACTCCTTTGTCTTTCCCATGTTGACCAAGTATGAGTGCTGTTCACAAGTTTGGGAGGGTCTTAATTAGTCAGAAAAGGCTGGAAAAAGAGATAATTAATCCAAACATGTGAAGCTCATTGTTCTTTGTGCCTGAAATACTTCTTAATACTTTAGGGGAACCAAACAGAATTCTGGTGGTTTGAGGGGTTGAATAATAAATGACCCTCTGAATAAACTTTTCACAATTTAAAAAAAAAAAAATAAAAAAAGAAATAACATTCTTTTTTGCTGCAGTGCATTTCACACTTCCAGGCTGATCTACAGTCCAAATGTCACAATGCCAAGCTAATTCCGAATGTGTAAACCTGCTAAATCTGCAGGGGGTTGAATACTACTTGTAGGCACTGTATCTGAAGAGGAGGGCACTGGGCAAATTCTATAAGATCTGGCGGCCCTGGATGGATGTTCCTGGTCTTCCCTCCAATGCACTAATACAGGATAGCATACTGGATAATTTGTTGTCATGTTTGCAATAGGGGGGCACTACTGAAGTACTGGGAGCTTGGAAATTCCATATGGTATCGGAGCCTCTGGGGGGCATTGAGAAGAGCAACAGAAATAATTTTGGTGTACCGAAAAGAGAGGGAGGGTTAGATGTGATTGAGTGGAAAATGTTGTGGAGTGACATGGTCGGAGAATGAGTGTTGAGCGAGACAAACATAGTAGGAAAACAACTTTTATCCTTAATGACTTTTTGTTATTTTAAAGAAGTTAAGTAGTTCAATTGGTTAGTTTATGGAAAATCAAAATACTATCATAAATGTGTATGAAGAGTAATTCTATAGCTCTGCATAATATGATGACGTTCAACCTACTATGATAATGTACATTTATGTTATGCAATGATCATTTCTTTGTTTTGTACCCTTGTACCACTGTTCAATAAAAAAGATCTAATTTAAAAAAAAGAAAAGGAGAAAAAGGAGATAAGGCACAGATATGATTCAAAATATTATGATATGATATATAATAATGATTAAAAGGCAGATACAAAACAGTGCAAAAAGACATACAAAACATGGAATAGGTCGCCAATGGTGTGGACAGGAAAAAATGTTCCTTTATAAAGTGGTTTAATAACAAAATTACCAAACAGAACCAGCCAAGACCTAGTTTTTATTTATTTATTTATTTAGTTATATATATATATATATATATATATATATATATATATATATATATATATATATATATATATATATATATATACATACATACATATGTATATGAATTATATGAATGTATATTAATTATACATACACCAGTGTCATGATATAATAATAAAACTTATAGAAGGTATATGCAAAACTCAAAGGTAATGGACCAATGGGGGCACACGTTAGGAGAATGTATGTAAATATGCACCTGTAATCAGGCATGTGAATAATCATGCGCCCCTCATAGATACATCACATAAGTAAAACGCAAAGGGCAGCCCAATCTCAGCAGCAAACACAGCTCTGCTCAATGGCCTTAAATCTTTATGGACACAATAAGTGGTTAGGAATGCCTAGAGTAGAAGAAGTGTGCAAGAGAATAGAGAGCACTATGCGCTTAGAATCAGAAGAGCTTATGCATTACCTGGTGATGTATGGGGCTGGTTCTGGAGGCAGGGGTGAACCTCCTAACAGCTGTTTCGCAACACGCTTTTTCTGAAGGAAGTGTGTTGTGTGCACTGAGAGGCCAGTCTATATTGGGAACACGAGGGTGCTGGTAATCATGCATAATTACGGTGGATATAGTGAGCATTTAGCGGCAGCCGAGCACGGACGGAAGCAAGGCGCGTGGACACCGTTGTGTAAAGCGCACGCGCAGGGCCATGGGACGCGTCACCATGGTTCCCACGCGCGCACACAAGACGGGCCCAGCTCCAAACCACGCCCGCTGTCAGCCGGAGGACACGCGCCACCGCAGGGAAAGGTAAACAGAGCATGTAGGGACGTCACATAATAAATAAAATAAACTTTATTAGCATAGACAGAAAGATGACAGGACACTCCATGATAACGCAGTGAAGCCTGATGTATTGCATAGAGATTTCCGTCCCAATATGGATTGGCATTAAAAAGACCTACAGGGGAATAATAGACACAAAATGAAAAAGTAAATTAAAAAGTGTTTAAAACGTAGAGCAGAAACACTATTAAAACATTACCCCGCAACCCCAGGTATTTCAAGTGTATCACATCTACATATCCATGAAGCACATGGTACAGTGAGGCAACAAGAGGAGAACCGGAAGGGTAACAAAGGGTGTCAAGAACACAAACTGTATATATGATTTTAATTTTAAGTTTTTAATTTTGTGAATTTATATTTATTTATATAAGAGCTGACCAGGAAACGGAGAGTCTCTATAAGAATGGAGAATAGCTCACTATTTCATTCAGGCCAAAGGGGATGAGGGTGATCAGGAAGACAATCCACCTGGACTCCCGCTGTGCAAGAGTCCTACGTAGATTGCCGCCCAGAACACCCCCGTGAACCACATCAATACCCCGTATCAAAAGTGATTTGGGGTTACAATTGTGAAAAGTCCTGAAATGACGGGGGAGCATCTTTAGCAGAGTAACGTCCTCCAACGAACCAGCCGCCGCGATGTCTCTAACGTGCTCCCTGATTCTAATGCGGAGCTCACGTGAAGTGAGCCCCACATATATCAGGGAGCATGAACACGTCGCGTAATAAACCACATGTGTGGTGCTGCATGTAATATGCTGGTCGATGGAGAATGTGCTCTTCCCATCAAGGAAACAAAAGACGACGCTCTGATGGTCATCTCTTATATAAATAAATATAAATATAAATTCACAAAATTAAAAACTATTATTCCCCTGTAGGTCTTTTTAATGCCAATCCATATTGGGACGGAATTCTCTATGCAATACATCAGGCTTCACTGAGTTATCCTGGAGTGTCCTGTCATCTTTGTGTCTATGCTAATAAAGTTTATTTTATTTATTATGCGACGTCCCTCCATGCTCTGTTTACCTTTCCCTGCGGTGGCGCGCGTCCTCCGGCTTTCTGACAGTGGGCGTGGTTTGGAGCTGGGCCCGTCTGGTGCACGTGTGTGGGAACCATGGCGACACGTCCAATGGCCCTGCACGTGCGCTGTACACAGCGGTGTCCCCGTTCCTTGCTTCCGTCCGAGCTCGGCTGCCAGCGCACGCGCACTACATCCACTGTAATTATGCATGATTACCAGCACCCTCGTGTTCCCAATATAGACTGGCCTCTCAGTGCACACAACACACTTCCTTCAGAAAAAGCGTGTTGCGAAACAGCTATTAGGAGGTTCACCCTTGCCTCCAGAACCAGCCTCATACACCACCAGGTAATGCATAAGCTCTTCTGACTCTAAGCGCATAGTGCTCTCTATTCTCTTGCACACTTCTTCTGCTCTAGGCATTCCTAACCACTTATTGTGTCCATAAAGATTTAAAGGAGTTGTCCGACAAACTCAAAAATTTTTGTTAAGCTAATCTGTACTGTATTGTCATATAAAACACCCCTACATTGTTATTTTTTGTTTTCTAACTTTTGATCCTCTTGAATTCACCCTTTATTCTCTGCAGCTCCTTGTTTACATTCAGCTCCAGCAAACTGACCACTTCCTGTGCAAAACCTCAGTCAGAGCTGTCACCACCCAGCCTCAGTGTCCAACCTCGCCCCCTGCCCGCCCCCTGCACACACAGTCCCTGTCAGTATTCTTCCCCAGCACCTGACCTGGTATCACTACAGCATTGCAAAGAACAGCCCCACATCAGGCTCTGCACCGCACACCACATCGACCTCTGCACCGCACACGCACACATATGGCTCTGCACCGCACACGCACACATATGGCTCTGCACCGCACACATATGGCTCTGTACCGCACACGCACACATATGGCTCTGCACCGCACACGCACACATATGGCTCTGCACACGCACACATATGGCTCTGCACCGCGCACACACACATATGGCTCTGCACCGCACACGCACACATATGGCTCTGTACCGCACGCGGCGCTCTGCACCGCCCCCCATCCCCATCGGGAACACATGTAGGGAGTACATACTCACCCGTCCTCGGTCCCCGCCACTCCTGCACGTTCGCGCGCTGTCTGTGCTCTGGCCATATCAGCACAGTAGTGTCGTCACCGCTGTGCTGAAGAGAGCACAGACAGCGGGAGGGACAGTGATGAGAAGCAGCGCTGCGCTGCTTCTCATCAGCACTTTCAAATGTACCGGCATCTGTGATCTGTGATGCCGGTACATTTGAATGTGCGATCCTGAGCAGGGGGCCCGGTGCTGGAGCTGACACCACGGCAGCTGCCGCCAGGCCCCGCCCCCAGGTCTCGGGCCCCACAGCAGTGCAGGGGGAGGTTACGGGGAGAGTAAAAGAGGTGCGGGGGAATGTGTGGGGGGGGTGCAGGGAAGGGGGGCGGGGACTCACGCACTGTACTCGCCCAGCAGGGAGGCGACATGCTGTTTCAGATTTGCATGTCAACATGGCCCTGCCCATGTTCACATGAAATGACCGGAAGCAGCAAAATCGCGGCAGGAGCGGTCACATGACCACTCTGAGCCGGGGGGGGGGAGAGGGGCTGACAGCAGGGCAGGTAAGTGGTCTCTATCTACTTACCTGCCCCAATGTAGCCCGATAGGGAAATAAAAAAAAAAAGTCAAAAGAAGCCGGATAACCCCTTTAAGGCCATTGAGCAGAGCTGTTTGCTGAGATTGGGCTGCACTTTGCGTTTTACTTATGTGATGTATCTATGAGTGGTGCATGATTATTCACATGCCTGATTACAGGTGCACATATACATACATTCTTCTAACGTGCGTCCCCATTGGTCCATTGCCTTTGAGTTTTGCATATACCTTATATATGTTTTATTATTTACTGGTGTATGTATAATTAATATACATTCATATAATTCATTATGTATATATATATATCTATATATATATATATATATATATATATATATATATAGATATATATATATATATATATACACATACACAGTACAGACCAAAAGTTTGAACACACCTTCTCATTCAAAGAGTTTTCTTTATTTTCATGACTCTAAAAATTATAGATTCACATTGAAGACATAAAAACTATGAATGATAACTTGTGGAATGACATACTTAAAAAATTGTGAAACAACTGAAAATATGTCTTATATTCTAGGTTCTTCAAAGTAGCCACCTTTTGCTTTGATTACTGCTTTGCACACTCTTGGCATTCTCTTGATGAGCTTCAAGAGGTAGTCACCGGAAATAGTCTTCCAACACTATTGATGGAGTTCCCAGAGATGCTTAGCACTTGTTGGCCCTTTTGCCTTCACTCTGCGGTTCAGCTCACCCCAAACCATCTCGATTGGGTTCAGGTCTGGTGACTGTGGAGGCCAAGTCATCTGGCGTAGCACCCCATCACTCTCCTTCTTAGTCAAATAGCCCTTACACAGCCTGGAGGTGTGTTTGGGGTCATTGTCTTGTTGAAAATTAAATGATGGTCCAACTAAACGCAAACCGGATGAAATAGCATGCTGCTGCAAGATGCTGTGGTAGCCATGCTGGTTCTGTATGCCTTCAATTTTGAATAAATGCCCAACAGTGTCACCAGCAAAGAACCCCCACACCATCACACCTCCTCCTCTATGCTTCACGGTGAGAACCAGGCATGTAGAGTCCATCCATTCACTTTATCTACAAAGACACGGTGGTTGGATCCAAAGATCTCAAATTTGGACTCATCAGACCAAAGCACAGATTTCCACTGGTCTAATGTCCATTCTTTGTTTTCTTTAGCCCAAACAAGTCTCTTCTGCTTGTTGCTTGTCCTTAGCAGTGGTTTCCTAGCAGCTATTTTACCATGAAGCCCTGCTGCACAAAGTCTCCTCTTAATAGTTGTTCTAGAGATGAGAAGGTGTGTCCAAACTTTTGGTGTGGACTGTATATATAAACTAGGTTTTGGCTGGTTCTGTTTGGTAATTTTGTTACCCCTAAACCACTTTATAAAGGAACATTTTTTCCTATCCACACCATTGGCGACCTATTCCATGTTTTGTATGTCTTTTTGCACTGTTTTGTATCTGCCTTTTAATCATTATTAATAAAAATATTTTTGAATCCTATCTGTGCCTTATCTCCTTTTTCTCCTTTTCTGATATGTTTAGCTGGTCGCATCAAAATCAGCAGGTTTGTGGACTGCAAACCCTAACTGATGGGTGACGCAAGGGCTGAATAATGGAAATACTGATCTAATAAAAGCTGCTCTCTACTAAACTAATCAGCATTTGGCCTGAACAATATCTTCAGATATTTCTCATTGCTTTGTGTCACCTCCACTATTGGGGATTTAGGACCAGTGGGTTTTTTCACAACCGTTTTACTGTTCAGTGTAAATAATGAATTTCTATTTACAAGACTGAATGTTCAGATACTTTATTCTAGTGGTGACTTGTAGACCTGCGATAAGTTGTAACCTCTGATAAAAATAAAGGAGTTAAGGGATGGTCCTTTTAACTTCCTTTTTAATACCAGGAATTTATAACAGATTCTTCTCATCTGGACTGACAACATGTTTCGTGTCATGAATCTGTGGTTTTTATGGTTTTCTAAATAGTTCCAAAGTATTAACAGTAATTCTGAAAATATGTTATTAGCTGTTATAGCAAGTTATTATGCCACACAATCACACTAAATAGATATTTATATAACTGGAAATACATGTTGTTGTGCATATTCTAAACTACGTTTTACCCCCCGACACTCAGGTCCTTCCTCGATGTCTCTGATCTGAAAGCCTTGGCTGACCAAGTGCATTTATGTATTAAATGAACAGCCATGATGATTTACTGTGATTCAAGAAGGTAACTTGTTTTGCTGAAATATCACATATCATTAAAGGGCTGGTTCGACACTTATAAAGCCCTTTATAAATACAATGCCTTGTGAAAGTATTCAGCTCCCTTGCATTTTTCAACCTTTTCCCACATTTCAGGCTTGAAACATAAAGATAAAAATTTTTAATTTTATGGTGAAGAATCAACATCAAGTGGGACACAATTGTGAAGTTGAACGAAATTTAATGCTTATTTTAAACTTTTGTAAAAAAATAATAAACTGAAAATTGGGGAATGCAATGTTATTCGGCCCCTTTACTTTTAGTGCAGCAAACTCACTCCAGAAGTTCATTGAGGATCTCTGAATGATCTAATGCTGTCCTAAATGACTGATGATGATAAATATAATCCACCTGTGTGTAATCAAGTCTCCGTATAAATGCACCTTCTCTGTGATGCTCTCTATGATTTAAACAAAATACTGAGACTATCATAAAGACCAAGAAACACAACAGGCAGGTCCGTGATACTGTTGTGGAGAGGTTTAACGCAGTATTTGGTTACAAAAAGATTTCCAAAACTTTAAACATCCGAAGAAGCACTGTGCAAACGATCATATTGAAATGGAAGGAGTATCATACCACTGCAAATCTACCAAGACCCGACCGTCCCTCAAAACTTTCATCTCAAACAAGGAGAAGACTGATCAGAGATGCAGCCAAGAGGCCCATGATCACTGTGGATGAAATGCAGAGATCTACAGCTGAGATGGAAGAGTCTGTCCATAGGACAACAATCAGTCATACACTGCACAAATCTGGCCTTTATGGAAGAGTGGCAAGAAGAAAGCCATTTCTCAAAGATATTCATAAAAAGTGTCATTTAAAATTTGCCATAAGCCACCTGGGAGACACCAAACATGTGGAAGAAGGTGCTCTGGTCAGATGAAACCAAAATCAAACTTTTTGGGCACAATGCCAAACGATATGTTTGGCGTAAAATACACTATTAGACCCGCAACACACATCCGTTTAATTTGTACGTGTGCGGTACGTATTTGCACGTACCGGAGACACGTACACACGGAGACCCATGTTAATCAATGGTAGATGGCACACACACATAAAATCGCACGGAACGTGTGTCCGTGAGGTAAGTACGTGTGTGCGCTTTTCTACACGGACAACATGTCCGTTTTTGGCCGGCAGCATGCAGGCACGGACTTGCTTTAGTCTATAGGTCCGTGCCTGCACATACCGCACACGGAGTATGTCTGTGTTCAGCACGTTTCGTGCGTGTGCGTTTTTACACTAGCGATCTTATTTTTTTATTTTTTTTTTTTAATTAAATTCAGTATATTTACCTTTTTTTCTGCTGTTCTCAGTCATACTTACATTGGCGCTCGGTTTTTTTCTTCCCCCGGCTCATACCGCTCCCCGATCACCAGCGCGGCGAGGAACAGCTGTGCAGAGAACGCGCGGCAGCAATTACTTTGAATATGCCGGCCGCTCATTAATCAATCTCGTATTCCCTGCTTTCCCCACCCACAGGCGCCTGTGATTGGTTGCAGTCAGACACGCCCCCTATGCTGAGTGACAGCTGTCTCACTGCACCCAATCACAGCAGCCGGTGGGCGTGTCTATACTGTGCAGTAAAATAAATAAATAAATAATTAAAAAAAGCGGCGTGCGGTCCCCCCCCCATTTTAATACCAGCCAGATAAAGCCATACGGCTGAAGGCTGGTATTCTCAGGATGGGGAGCCCCACGTTATAGGGAGCCCTCCAGCCTAACACTATCAGTCAGCAGCTGCCCAGAATTGCCGCATATATTATATGCGACAGTTCTGGAACTGTACCCGGCTCTTCCCGATTTGCCCTGGTGCGTTGGCAAATCGGGGTAATAACGAGTTATTGGCAGCCCATAGCTGCCAATAAGTCCTAGATTAATCATGTCAGGCGTCTCCCCGAGATTCCTTCCATGATTAATCTGTAAATTACAGTAAATAAACACACACACCCGAAAAAATCCTTTATTAGAAATAAAAAACACAAACATATACCCTGGTTCACCACTTTAATAAGCCCGAAAAACATCAGTATTCTAAGGAAACATATGACACCAAAGCAGGTTACTCTGAGTAACTGTTTACGGAAACCTTTGACCGATCTTTGAGCACCCAAAGCCAGAAGAAAGCCATGTTGTTGGCTGTGACATGCTGGGCAATCAGGTGGAAGTGTTGGAGGATGATGAGACACAGTTGCCCTCAGGTCAGCCTGAAACCTCCATTCTCGAAGATATTGACCTTCAGGAATTTGAAGACGACCTGGTCGATGATGAGGTGACTGATCCAACATGGACTGGTGGCATGGATTGTGAGAGCAGCAGTGCAGAGGAGCATGTGCCCATTGTCCGCAAAAAGCCTGTAAGAGATAGGGTTTCGACCACTGCCAGTGGTCAATCAACTGTGTACATGACACCACGACCTGTGGCATCTCAAAGTCCAAGGGTCTGTGCACCACCTGTGCCATCTCAGAGTCCAAGGGTCCGTCGTGCGATTGTGTGGGAGTTTTTTTCCCAAGAGTCCTTCAGAGCAAACGGTTACCATTTGTCAAATCTGTCAGACCAAGCTTAAGGCCGCTTTACACTTTGCGATATCGGTACCGATATCGCCAACGTGCATACCCGCCATCATCGGTTGTGTGACACGGGCCAATCGCTGCCCGTGTCGCACAACATCGCCTGGACCCGTCACACGGACTTACCTTCCCTGCGACGTCGCTGTGACCGGCGAACCACCTCCTTTCAAAGGGGGCGGTTCGTTCAGCATCACAGCGACGTCACAGCAGCGTCACTGAACCGCCGCCCAATAGAAGCGGAGATGAGCGGGACGTAACATCCCGCCCACCTCCTTCCTTCCGCATTGTGGCCGGGACGCAGGTAAGGTGAGGTTCCTCATTGCTGTGGTGTCACACGAAGCGATGTGTGCTGCTGCAGGAACGAGGAACAACTTTGTTACTGCTGCAGTAACGATATTTGAGAATGGACCCGCATGTCACCGATGAGCGATGTTTCACGTTTTTGCGACGATGAAAAATCGCTCATAGGTGTCACATGCAACGGCATCGCTGAAGCGACCGGATGTGCGTCACAAATTCTGTGACCCCAACGAGATCACTTGAGCGATGGCGTAGCGTGTAAAGCCCACTTTAGCAGAGGAAAAAATACTTTCAGTTTGGGCACCTCCAGCATGAGAAACCATATGTTAGCTAAGCACACCACTAGATGGTTGACAGCTCTAGGTGAAAAACACGATTTCCAGACTCAAAACTCTGCCACTTCCCCTGGGCTGCCTGCTTCCCAATAATAAGTGTAGCCCCAAAATTTGGATTTCTTAAGTTCAAATAAGTTCCATTGTTTCTCATTCAAGACTATTTTGTCTTCTATCATCTAATGAGACCGCATGACTAATGTAACTTGTTATGCTGCTGCGATGTAATTGTTTGGGCCAATCACCCAGGGCAATATTTTTCAAGCCTTTGTACATTATACACTGGCATAAGCACTGTTGAGGCTACACTGTCTAGAACAGGGGTGGGGAACCTTTTTACTGCCGGGGGCCATTTGGAATTTCCTACTAACCTTTGGGGGCCGCACAACATTATCAACCTGAAAAATAACCCTGCTATATTTGGTCAAACGATTAATTAACTCACCCCTATTGTGGTGGCCAGAGCTGCTTCTCTTTGGTGCGATTGTGATGTTCGGTGATATTGATCATCTTGTTTCTCACAGCTGCTTCTCCAGGTTTGTCTCTGTCTGGAGATGCTGGGGGCATACACATCACAGGAGGGGCCAGGGCGCATAAATTACAGGAGACACTGGGAGTACACATCACAGGAGGGGCTGGGGCATATACATCACAGGAGGGGCTGGGGCATATACATCACAGGAGGGGCTGGGGCATATACATCACAGGAGGGGCTGGGGCATATACATCACAGGAGGGGCTGGGGCATATACATCACAGGAGGGGCTGGGGAATATACATCACAGGAGGGGCTGGGGCATATACATCACAGGAGGGGCTGGGGCATATACATCACAGAAGGGGCTGGGGCATATACATCACAGAAGGGGCTGGGGCATATACATCACAGGAGGGGCTGGGGCATATACATCACAGGAGGGGCTGGGGCATATACATCACAGGAGGGGCTGGGGCATATACATCACAGGAGGGGCTGGGGCATATACATCACAGGAGGGGCTGGGGCATATACATCACAGGAGGGGCTGGGGCATATACATCACAGGAGGGGCTGGGGCATATACATCACAGGAGGGGCTGGGGCATATACATCACAGGAGGGGCTGGGGAATATACATCACAGGAGGGGCTGGGGCATATACATCACAGGAGGGGCTGGGGCATATACATCACAGGAGGGGCTGGGGCATATAAATCACAGGAGGGGCAGGGGCATATACATCACAGGAGGGGCTGGGGCATATACATCACAGGAGGGGCTGGGGCATATACATCAGTAGGGGGCATGGACAGCCCTGGCGGTGGACAGACATGACTGGGGACACGCACAGCACTGGGTGGCAGCACGCACTGCACTGGGTGGCAGCACGCACTGCACTGGGTGGCAGCACGCACTGCACTGGGTGGCAGCACGGACTGCACTGGGTGGCAGCATTAGGGAGACAGACAGGTCTGGGGGAACATAGACATCAATAGGAGAGCACGGACTGGGGAGCATAGAAAGCAGTGGGAGGGTACAGACAGCAGTAGCGAGTTAAGAGCACTGAGGGGTGGCACACAGCACTGGGGAGCATGGACAGCATAAGGGGGGCACAGGCAACACTCACCGTGGCATGGACAGCACTGGTGGCAGCATGGACAGCATTAGGTGGTGCGTACAGCACTGGTGGGGGGGCATAGACATCACCCAGGGGGTACAGACAGCACTAGGGGGGGCACGGACAGCAGTGAGGGGGTACACAGCACTGGGGTGTACACAGCATTAGGGGGTACACACAGCACTAGGGGGTACACACAGCACCTGGGGGTACACAGCACTGGGGGGTACACACTGTACTAGGAGGTACACAGCATGAGGGGGTACACACAGCACGAGGGGGTACACACAGCACGAGGGATTACACAGCACTAAGGGGTACACAGCACGAGGGGGTACACACAGCATTAGGGGGTACACACAGCATTAGGGGGTACTCACTGTACTAGGGGGTACTCACTGCACTAGGGGGTACACACTGCACTAGGGGGTACATAGCACGAGGGGGTACACACAGCATTGGGGGGTACATACAGCACGAGGGGGTACACACAGCATTGGGGGGTACATACAGCACTGGGGGGTACACACTGTACTAGGAGGTACACAGCATGAGGGGGTACACACAGCATGAGGGGGTACACACAGCACGAGGGGGTACACAGCACGAGGGGGTACACAGCACGAGGGGGTACACAGCACGAGGGGGTACACAGCACGAGGGGGTACACACAGCATTAAGGGGTACACACAGCATTAAGGGGTACACACAGCATTAGGGGGTACTCACTGTACTAGGGGGTACTCACTGTACTAGGGGGTACACACTGCACTAGGGGGTACATACAGCACAAGGGGGTACACACAGCATTGGGGGGTACATACAGCACGAGGGGGTACACACAGCATTGGGGGGTACATACAGCATTGGGGGGTACACACAGTACGAGGGGGTACACAGCACTGAGCGGGGGGGGGCAGCGATGGGTTGAGTACTCGCAGTGAGGGGGAGGGAGAGTCACACACACACAGCACAGTTTGGGAGGCTGGTAAACCTGCTGCAGCTCTTCTGTGTGACTTTATCGCAGCGTGCTGCTTACCCGCCCACCAGAGCACACAGGCCGGGGATAAGCCTAGAATGTATGGGCTGCAGTCAGGTCCTGGAAGTCAGGATCTGGAGAGAGCCCGTACATTCTAGCATCTACCCACAGGGCATCAGGCAGTGGGATTTAAAGGGCCGGCAGCCGGGAAAAGCGCGGCTGCCACCAAAGCACAATGGTCCCCGGGAATGTGCCCGGGGGCCGCATAAAAAGTCGTCACGGGCCGTATACGGCCCGCGGGCCGGAGGTTCCCCACCCCTGGTCTAGAACAATTGGTCAGGCAGTCTCTATTTGTGTTCTTTATTGATGCTGTGCTCCATGGTGCGTTACACATGGCCCTTTGCAAAATCAGAATTTTTTTTAGCTCCTTGGCATGTTATGCTCTGTTGCTTATCCTACCAATTTTTAAAAAAAAAAAAAAAAAAAAAAAGCTGTTGGGAGTACCTACTGATGCAGTGCTCCATGGTGTCTGAACCATTATCCCCTGGGGAAACTGATTTTTTTTAAATCCTCGGTGTTAGCTAGTGGAATAAAGCCTGAGTTCCAGAGTGAAACAACTGCCACTTCCCCTGGGCTGCCTGCTTCCCAAACAGGTGTGCAAGAAGGTGGCGCTGATGCTTCCTTCTCCCTTCTTGGCCATACTCAATCATCAATGACCACATCCGCTTTGGTGTCCCAGCGTTCTGTTCAGTTGTCCACACCACAGACCTTTGAAAAGAAGCGAAAATACCCCGTTACGCACCCAAGGGCAGAAACCATAACTGCACACATTGCACAATTGACACCCCTTGAGATGTTGCCATATCGGTTTGTGGGAACAGAGGCATTCCACGACCTTTTGGTGGTGTTAGAAACTGAATTTATTAAACTTCTTGGCATGTTATTGTGATGCCCTGGACTAGCCAGGTAGTCACAGGTAGGCTCTTACACAAACACCTCCCCCCTTAATAAGGTGACAGCAGCCAACCTACAAAACCATTGTCACCTCCCTCAGGGTTTGATGTTCACACCATGGGGCAGAGCCAGGCAGTTGGCCACGCCCACCGAGGAGTACACAGGCCCTGAGGCAGGAAAAACAGTTTAGTCAGTACAGTGAAGCAGAGTGGAGTCAAGTTCAAGTGCAGCAGGCCTGAGATGTCAGGTCTGCAGCATCAACACGACCGGTGCTGGGGTCGTAGCCCTGGTACCGTGGCAAGGAGGCAGACGGTGGTGGCCGCCTGCAGGAGCTGGGATTACAGCCGGTGGAACCGTAAGGGACCGGGACCGGGTAGTGGCCCGCAGGAACCGAACCGAGGAAACGATGGGAAACCGGAGCACCAGGAGGGGTACTCAGACCCAGTACGAGGCCCAGAAACCACTGGACCGAGTCGAATCCACTGATTGAGGACTGGACTTTAGGTCCTTTCCCACCTAAGACCCGACTGAAGACAACAGCCCAACCATAGGGATAGAAAGCCACTGCCCAGGCATCGAGATCCCACGGGCCAGCGTCAGCGGGCAAACGGGCTCTACCGGCACATACAAGGCTGGGGAGTGGACTACCGTTGCTCAGGCATAGGAGTCGTCATTTCTACCAAATGTGAGGTGCAGGATAAAGGCGGAAACCACCAACCTGAACAGGGGAAAAGCGCAGCTGGCTGCGGGCACTGTCCACCATCTTGTTTGGTTTACCGGAGACTCCAGCGTGTCTGTAATAGTGAGCAACAGTGCCTTCGGGCCGCGCACCGCGCCGCACCGTACTGACACAACAGCACGCATCCATTCCCCCGCCTCAGCACCTCCCTCGGGCCCCCAGGACTATCATCTCCCTACCCACGGAGGGGTCAACACCCAGCTGCGCAACACCGTCCCCGGGAGCCTAGTCAACGGCAGCGGTGGTGTCCATCCATTCACCACAACCCGTGGGTGGCGTCACGAACTTAATCCCCAAACAACCGCGGCCCCGGCCGTGGACCTCTCCACCGAACACCACCCCTCACATAGCGCCAGCATCCCCCCTTTCAGAGCGACGTGGCCCCCCTGGGTCCAGGAGGAGCTCGAGCCACCCACCAGAAACAAGCCCGCATCCGAGCGGCTCGGCTGTGGCCGAGCGCGGGGCGGTACATTATGTCCTGTTGATTATCCTACCAATTTTTTTTAAAATAAGCTGTTGGGAGCTGTTGGGAGTACCTTGTAAAGCTTTGCTACATGGTGTCTGAACCATTACACCCTAGGGTAACTGAATGTATTAAACTCCTTGGCATGTTATGCCTTGTTGCTTATCCTACCAATTTCTTAAAAAAAAGCTGTTGGGAGCTGTTGGGAGTATCTTTTGATGCTGTGCTACATGGTCTTTGAACCATTCCCCCCTGGGGAAACTGATTTTTTAAAAATCTTTGGTGTTAGCTAGTGGAATAAAGCCTGAGTTCCAAAGTGAAACAACTGCCACTTCCACGGTGCTGCATGCTTCCCAAACTGCGGTCTAGGAAGCTGGTGATGATGCCTCCTGCTCCCAACCTGCTTTTGGTCAGATGCAGTCATTATCAACGACATCATCTTAGATGTCCCAGCGTGGCGTTTGTTTGTACATAAAACATACATTTCTGAATCATTTGAATAGAATTTGAATAGAGGGCCACTGGAGCCGGTGGTGTTGGTGGAGGAGGAGGAGGGCAAGGCGAACACCCAAATGGCCACATTGGCAATAGCACTGTAAAGTGTTATAGAGTATGTATTCCAACTTTCACACTAATGATATAGGGGACGCAGAAAACTACAAATGACTACCCTCCTTCCCCAATGTATGTTACAGGGCCCACCTGAGAGCCCTAAGAAGTCTGAGATTTGAGGACAGCCAGTGGCCCTTCCTACATTTGAGTAGAGGGCCACTGGAGCCGGTGGTGCTGGTGGAGGAGGAGGAGGCGGGGAAGGTCAAAATCCCAATGAGCACGTTGTAGCTAACCTTTTAAAGTGCTGTCAAATATGTCCCAAAAAAGGAGGTGCGAGACAGACACCAATATAATGTATGTTACAGCCCTTTCTAATTGAAAAAGAAGGAAAAATGTAAAAAACGAAACGTGTGAACATATGCTAAAGTGGTTTTTTTTTTTGGAGGTCGGGGCTTGATTTGACATTTTGTTACAGTGATTAGGCACTAGAAACTGTTTCTTAGCAATTTCCTATCTTTTACTTTGGTTTGAGAGCTGTTCTGGCGACTACGTAAACGGCGCGTGCTGCTCTGACCACGTTATTTAAAGACACTAGAAATTCAGAGCGGCACCTTCTACAGGCTGTGCCCATACTGTTTTAGCCTTTTCCCATCCATTTCAGCCTTTTCCTCAATCACTACAGGTCACCGACAGGTCTGACGTAATATTATTCTGGTTTCCCATAGACTTACATTGAGGGTCGAATATTCGCGAATACTCAAATAGCGGCGAGGTATTCGTCGGATATCCATCGAAGCGAATAATAGGGTATTCGGTCATCCCTAATAAGCAATAAATTTCATTCAACTTCACAATTGTATCCCACTTGTTGTTGATTCTTCACCATAACATTTACATTTTTTATCTTTATGTTTGAAGCCTGATATATGAAAAAAAGTTGAAATATTCAAGGGGTCCGAATACTTTCACAAGGCACTGTATCTATCTTTAAGTCCTAACGAATTTTGTAATTAGCTTTATTTTAAAATACTTCTCCCTATACAGTTAATCCATACATGTATTTTTTTATTTTGCTTCCTGTGAAGTTTCATTTGTGAGGAAATATCAAATGGGGAGTCACAGGAGGATGGCTTTGGGGTCAAATCCCTGTAGCTTCTTTCACTCCTTCTAAAACAGCACATCATCAGGGGGCAAAGCTAAGGAAACTTACCACAGCTTCTGTCACCGCAGTCCTCTGATGACGTCCTGTTTCAGGATGGTGATGGAGAAGTGAATGCATCTTAAGTAGCTGTTGTCACATTTCATCTTTACCCATAGCTGTATCTTCAATAGTCACCAAAGACCCTGATGACTTCTCCTCATGACGCCAAGTCACAGTAATGTTCAGCAAGAGGACCGACCAGCATTTCTCCAGCTTGGGTACTAGGACTGAACCTAAAGGCTGCTTTACACGCAGAGACATCGCTAGCGATGTCGCTCATGAAAGCACCCGCCCCCGTCGTTTGTGCGTCACGGGCAAATTGCTGCCCGTGGCGTACAAAATCGCTAGCACCCATTACACATACTTACCTTCCTAGCAACGTCGCTGTGGCCGGCGAACAGCCTCTTTTCTAAGGGGACGGTTCGTGCGGCGTCACAGCGACATCACACGGCAGGCGTCCAATAGAAGCGGAGGGGCGGACAGCAGCCGCATGAAAGTCACGCCTACCTTGTTGCCGGAGGACGTAGGTACGGTGTTGTTCGTCGTTTCTGGGGTGTCACACGTAGCGATGTGTGCTGACTCAGGAATGACGAACAACCTGCGTCCAGCACAAGCAACGACATTTGGGAAATGGACGACGTGTCAACAATCAACGATTTGGTGAGTATTTTGCATCGTTAGTGGTCGCTCGTACGTGTCACACGCAACAACGTCACTAACGAGGCCGGAAGTGCGTCACGAATTCCGTGACCCCAACGACATCTCATTAGCGATGTCATTGCGTGTAAATCCCCCTTAAGTCTCTCGGTCATGGGCAGACCTAGGCCTTTTAGGCTAATAGGGAGCTGTCAGACCCTTGTTCTGCCCTCCACGGTCCTTAGGAACCCCAGAGGCCAAAGCTGTGTTGCTCTCTCAGCCCCCGACATTGGTGGGGGATCATCCCGTACCGGACCTCTGTATCCCTACTTCCTCCACAAAACTAGCTGATTTTGGATCTTCTGCACATCCCTCTGCTATCAGAAGTGGACGATCCAGTGTAGCCATACTCTGATATCTCAAACTCTCTGAGTTCAGAAAATGGTGCCATTCCGCTCACCCCTCAGTCGCAAGTTCCACAGTTCTGCCTTCCACAGGGTGCGGTCTCTTCCGGCTGACCATCCCGTTTCTTCCAGGTATACCCCTGTTCCTGGCTGTCACTCATCGACATAAGGACCTTCTCTTTCCACTTCATCCGACAGGGGTGGACATTCTGCAACATGAACTGGCTTTTCCTGGCATTGTTCCCCCTCCTATAGGCATAGTCTCTCAGGAGTCGGACAGATTTTTCTTCTCCAACACCGATGAAGGGCTGGTTTCTCTTTCAGAACTGCGTCATTTTCCACTATCTAAGAACCTGTGCTTGGTGCCATCTGCAACCACACACTAGTCACTGTCTAACACAACAGGTGACTTTCCTGCAACATTCAGATTTTCCGTTGACAAGGTTTGATCCACCTGATTACTCCTAGTTTAGTTTGACGCGGGGTGGTAGTCGTGGGTGAGGGATTGACTCCAAAAGCTCCGGTATGCTACATGAAAGTTATGGCCCTGGCTCGATTTGTGGATGTTTGTTGTGTGGGCCGTATGCCCATGAACGGCGAATGGTGCTGACGATTTCAGCTGGCCAGGTCTGGATGTCAATTTAGACCAACAAGGAGACCACCAGTTCACTTTAAATGATAAAACTTAACAGTCCTTAGTTATCAACTTTTTACATCAGATAGCAGGTATATAACTTCCAGCATATTCCAGTTTTACAGATTTTTACTAGAGAAAGCTTCAGCTCCCTCTGATTTGTTCCTGATCTTACTGGTCCTGAGAGTCTCAGCATAACCCATCCATCTCAACAGCCCAACTTGTGATGGTCACTTTCCTCTCCATGGCTCCATGTCTATTCTCTTCATTGAAGAGGGGGTACAAGGTTTCTGATTCTTATGGCCAGAGTAGAGCCTTATGCTCCCAGGCGCTTCCATATCTACATTGGTTCTCCTCTCAAGGCCCAGTCACACTAAACAACTTACCAGCGATCCCAACAACGATACAACCTGATAGGGATCGCTGGTAAGTTGCTAGGAGGTCGCTGGTGAGATGTCACACTAAGCGACGCTCCAGCGATCCCACCAGCAACCTGACCTGGCAGGGATCGCTGGAGCATCGCTGCACGTGGAAGCATGCTGCGCTTGGTAACTAAGGTAAATATTGGGTAACCAACCCGATATTTACCTTGGTTACTAGCGAACACCACTTAGCGCCGGCTCCCTGCACACCTAGCCACAGTACACATCGGGTTAATTACCCGATGTGTATTCTGCTACGTGTGCAGGCAGCAGGAGGCGGCTTCTGCGGACGCTAGTAACCACGGTAAACATCGGGTAACCAAGAAGCCCTTCCCTTGGTTACCCGATATTTACCTTCGTTACCAGCGTCCGCCGCTCTCACACTGCCAGTGCCGGCTCCCTGTTCCCTGCACTCCTAGCCACAGTACACATCGGGTTAAATATTGTCAGTGAAGAGCCTTAAGCTCGTAGACGCTTTGGTGAAGTTGCCAGGGAAAGTTGACTCCATTCACGTACCAGTCCATCTTGACCTATTACCTTTTAAGCTTGTTGAATTGTTGCTAAAGTCCCTTCCTGGAGCCACTTTGTTGGAATGTTGGTCTCTAGCTTGAACGTTGTGTTTCATCCACTTCAGCATCACACCATCTCAACTTGGTCTATTTTTTCCTTTTTGCTGCCACAGGTCATGCACTGTATGTGGCCTTGATGACCTCTCAGATCATAGGTCTGCCCTAGTCACACACTAGGCCCTATCTGAAGCACCACAGGAAACCGTCACTGTCCCTAGATGCTGATTGAATATAAAAATAATATTAAATCAATTGTTGCCCCACGTCCGCTGGGCAGGTGTTAAAGCCACTAAGGACAGAGGGACGAATTAGAGCAACTCAGAAGACCACAACGGAAACGAAGGAGATGTTGTAAAGGCACACTCCTGCATGTAGCATGTCCCTGTTAACCTCACAGGTGCACAAGTAATGGTCACGTGTGTAGGAACACGTCAAAACCAGCGAAAACGCAACAGAGAATGGTCACGTATGTAGGAACACATCAAAACCGAAAGGTAACCCAGTTTGCGTCACTGGGAAACCTGGAACGTAACCACTGAGCCGGTCACGTGCGTACAGGGGCACATCAGACCGTGAAGGCCACCCAGTTAGCATCACTGTGTACCCAGGGCTGGCACACACACATACACACAAGTCTGCCACTGACACTACAGACTGGGTGTGTGCGTAGGGAGCACGTCTTGTCCGGAAGGACCCTAATCTCTTACTGTGCCGAGACACAGCTTGTACCCAGATTTGAATACCTGGTACCGGCTCCTGCCCTAAATTCAGAATCACACTGCACATATACACGGATCTGCCACAATCACTGCAGACTTACAATAGCGCTGGAAGCCACTCACTCCTGACAGCAGGGAAAGCAGCCTTCGCTGTCAGCATACAAAATGACGTTTGCGCCCCCCGATGGGCGGAGCTACAGACCTTTTATAGCCGCCACCCTGGCCCAGACCACATGGCATGTGGTAATGGCGTCGGCTGCAGCCATACAGGGGCTGCCACGTCATTGCTGAAGTCATGATGACCAATCAGCGTCTGCCACTTCATCGCTGATGTCACTGATGACCAATCAGCGGCCGCCTTGTCATCAATGACATCACGCACATGCTCAGTGTGGCTGCATGAGCACTTAGGCTCAGGATGGTACAAAACTCTAGCCACCTGATGCCTCAAGCGATGGCCAGGTGGAGCTGCAGAGTTAACCGACCCCAATGTGGGAATCAATGACGAGACTAGACTGGTTCGAGGCACGACAGAACCCCGAACTGTAACAGATGCTAACCCCTCCTATTATGAGCTAGTCACAATACTTAATTATCTTTTACCCTATAGTCTGGCGAATCACACAACATTACATATTACATCACATTTCCCATTGTACATTTTTTACAAAGACACAAGATACAAATCACATGACATTACATAACCACAACATAACAACAACACAATTATTGTTGTCAAGGAGGAATGTAACTCCTTAGGCTAGTTTCACACTTGCGTTGGACGGCTTCCATAGCATTGCGTTGTGTGACGGATGCAACGGATGCCTTGCATATAGTGGCACAACGCAATGCTACGGATCGTACAAAATAACGGAAAGCGTTATTTATTTATTTATTTTTTTCTTCTTTACAGTACCGGCAGCCGACTATTGTGAACGATCAGCTGATCGCTCTTAATAGCCGGCAGCCGAGTGCTCTCACATGCCGGCGGCTGAGCGCTCTCACATGCCGGTGGCCGAGCGCTCAGCTGAGCGCTCTCACATGCCGGCGGCCGAGCGCTCAGCTGAGTGCTATAACATGCCGGCGGCCGGGCGATCAGCTGAGTGCCCTGACATGCCGGCGGCCGAGCGCTCAGCTGAGTACCCTGACATGCCGGCGGCTGAGCGCTCAGCTGAGTGCCCTGACATGCCGGCGGCCGAGCGCTCAGCTGAGTGCCATGACATGCTGGCGGCCGAGCGCTCAGCTGAGAGCCCTGACATGCCGGCGGCCGAACGCTCAGCTGAGTGCCCTGACATGCTGGCGGCCGAGCGCTCATCTGAGTGCCCTGACATGCCGGCGGCCGAGCGCTCAGCTGAGTGCCCTCACATGCCGGCGGCCGAGCGCTCAGCTGAACGTTTGGCCACCGAGAAATAAAATAAAGTTTGTGATTTAAAAAAATAAAAAAAAAGAGCATGCGCAGTGAAAAATAAAGGTTTCGGCTGCTCAAAAAAACGTTACATGCAGCGTTCCATCCGCCCGGCGCAGCGTCAAAATAACGATGCTGCGTCGTCCAGCGGATGCAACGCTGACACTTGCGTTACAGTGCGTCGTCCATACAAGTCTATGGAGAATAGCGCAGTGCGTTAACGGACTGCGCTATTCTCCATAGTGACGGACTGCGCTGAACACAAGTGTGAAAGTAGCCTTACAGCAATGGTTACTTAAACAACAACACAATTGATGTCTTCAGGGAGGAATGTGACTCCTTACAGCAGTGGTTCCTTAAGTGACCTATCATGCACAGAGCATTTTAACCTTCGAATATGAATTAAAACAATACTTATTAAAACTAATTACTCAAGTAATTACTCATGTCCATGTATGCGGTTGGGGGTGGTTGATCTTACTGACAGATTCCCTTTGGAGTGAAGCTAATATGAGAAAATGACTTTTATTGAAAATCAGGTTTTTGAGTCACATGTATTTTATAAAAACAAATTGACTTTTTTATATCATGATCTTTATTAAATAAAATAAGTAATAATCTTGCCGTTTTCACAATTACACTTCTTTACACAGCTGATAACACAGAATCCAGAGTCTCTTCATTGCACTTTGGTACATGTATTGGTTCCTCAAATATCAGATAGTTAGGGTCTTAAGACGACCTACGTTTTCTCAAAGGAGAGTGGGAAATCATCAGAGTGCCACAATCAGCTTTCTGTTATCCCTTTGCATATAGAATTATTGACAGATATCATCTTAAGGCCCCGTCACACTAAGCAACATCGCTAGCCACATCGCTGCTAACGAACAACTTTTGTGACGTAGCAGCGATGTTGCTAGTGATGTTGCTGTGTGTGACATCCAGCAACAACCTGGCCCCTGCTGTGAGGTCGTTGGTTGTTGCTGAATGTCCTGGGCCATTTTTTAGTTGTTGCTGTCCCGCTGTGAAGCACAGATCGCTGTGTGTGACAGCGACAGAGCAACAACTAAATGTGCAGGCAGCAGGAGCCGGCTTCTGCGGACACTGGTAACCACGGTAAACATCGGGTAACCAAGAAGCCCTGTCCTTGGTTACCCGATATTTACCTGCGTTACCAGCCTCCTCCGCTCTCACTGTCAGTGCCGGCTCCCTGCTCTCTGCACGTGTAGCTGCAGCACACATCGGGTAATTAACCCGATGTGTACTGTAGCTAGGAGAGCAAGGAGCCAGCACTAAGCAGTGTGCGCGGCTCCCTGCTCTCTGCACATGTAGCTACAGCACACATTGGGTAATTAACCCAATGTGTGCTGTAACTAGGAGAGCAGGGAGCCAGCGCTAAGCAGTGTGCGCTGCTCCCTGCTCTGTGCACATTTAGCTGCAGTACACATCAGGTAATTAACCCGATGTGTGCTGTAACTAGGAGAGCAAGGAGCCAGCGTTAAGCGGTGTGCGCTGCTCCCTGCTCTGTGCACATGTAGCTGCAGCACACATCGGGTAATTAACCCTATGTGTACTGTAACTAGGAGAGCAGGGAGCCAGCGCTAAGTGGTGTGCTCTGCTCCCTGCTCTCTGCACGTGTAGCTGCGTGCGCTGGTAACCAAGGTAAATATCGGGTTGGTTACCCGATATTTACCTTAGTTACCAAGCGCAGCATCTTCCACGCTGCGCTGCTGGCTGGGGGCTGGTCACTGGTTGCTGGTGAGCTCACCAGCAACTCGTGTAGCGACGCTCCAGCGATCCCTGCCAGGTCAGGTTGCTGGTGGGATCGCTGGAGCGTCGCAGTGTGACATCTCACCAGCAACCTCCTATCAACTTACCAGCGATCCCTATCAGGTTGGATCGTTGTTGGGATCGCTGGTAAGTTGTTTAGTGTGACTGGGCCTTAAGAAACCGTATGGACAGTAAATGAAGCGGCAAATAAAATGATAAAAGGGAGCAACTGTTGACCGCAGCATGCATCAGACTACACACAAGTTTGTTTATAGTCTGTAACCATAGAGACAGATAAGAAATGTCTACCCCAATGAAAGAACATTTTTTTATTCAAGACTATTAATAAAGTTTCTTCACTTTTTATTTATTTTAGGATGTCTCTGATCAGTAAAAACTAACTACTAGTGATGAGGGTGCGTCCCCGACTGTGAATAGCAGTAAAGTACAGCTATTCACAGGCATCGGGAGTGATGGCCACTCTCATCAGCATTGTTGGGTCTTGCCAAGCATAGTGTTGAGCTGGTGGTGCTGATGAGCATTGTAGACAAGACCCTGTGCTTGTGAATAGCTATACTTTACTGTTATTCACAGTCGCCGGAGTTGTATTTGTAGATTTTGGACTATGATGAAGCTTTCTGGGATCATTTTTGATAAGACATAGGTGATCGAGATATAGTGTAGGTGAGTCTTTATTTAAATAAACTATTTTTTCCTGTGTTTGTTTGTTTGGGGGGGATTACTGGGTTAGAAATGGGGGTGTCTGATAGACACCTCTCCATTGCTAACACCTGGGCTTGATGCCAGCGGACATTACACAGCTGACTTCAACACCCCAAAAATATTACCTCGATTGCCACCACATGAGGGCAATCGGGAAGAACTGGGCAAAACGCCAGAATTGGCACATGTAATGGATGCAGTGGGCTAGTAGATTTAGGCTGAGAAGGGTCAAATAACTATGGACTTTCCCAGTCTGATAATATCAGCACCCAACTGTCTGCTTTACTTTGGCTGGTTATCAAAAATTAATTATTTATTTTGTTCCCAGCAGCAACCTAGGAGTCAGAGATGCACCCAGGCATTTTCCCCATATTGTTCCCATTTAATTTGCGCTCTGTTTCCATCCTTTTCAGCAATTTTCCAGCCCCCCCAGCCTTTCTGGGTGTGCACTTCTGGAAAACTGCTCAAGGTACCTGTAGCGCCCCACGGGGCCTTACGGTACTCCTCACCGTGGCAGTGGTTTCTTGGGGTTGCTGTGACTGTGGCCCCATTGGGTACATGAAAAGACCAACCAAACAAACAGGTGTCCAGTGTAAATGGGGATGGAAGGAAGATGACGGGTCCCTGAGAAGCATGTCACCGGTTGCAATGGTGACTGGGTCTTGGCCTCCTTCACCACAGACCCTTCCTGTGATTGTTCCTATCCCAGGGTGGTGTTGGATGGGAATGGGGGATGTGAGTTGCCCACCACAGCGCTGCAGCAGTCACCTGCAGGACACTGCGGGGACTTCTCTGTAGGGACCCTTCTGGCAACAGGTATGTCAGGTTAACTTTAATAGGAGTCGTGACGCCACTCTCGGTTTTGCGGTCAGGATGTGGGGTGACCGCCACTGCAGTATAACGAGCATCTGGGGCAGATGGTGTCTGCTGTTTGGTGTTATAGCCTCCCGAGAGTGAGGCTGGCCCGAGGGGCTCTGGTGTAGGTGCGTAGTACCACAGGTCGCAGAAGAACTCACAAACAGTGCAGAAATGTCTTTCAGAGTTTTTACTCACGTTCAGTTGTTCACTGTGAGGTAACCCGGGCGATGCTAAGATAGACTGCAGGGAGAACTAGGTATCCTTCAGGCTGAAGTAAGGGTGACTGTAAGCTCGCCTTCCTAGCACTTCTTCTTTCGGATAACCCCCGACTTGAAGTATATGGCATTCATCCAGGGAAGTCGCATCTGCCTTTTCTCCTCTTTCTGGCCCATTTGCTGGCAGCGTGGACCAAGTAAAGATGGCTTCTTGCCCTATCTCACTTATGGGCCCCCTCGTTGCTGCTGATGCTGCGGACTCTGTATGTTTGGTGTGGGACTTGTTGTCCACCCCACCGGCAGGTTTAGTAGGTAGTTAAACTTGAGCCTACTTCGGGAACCTGTTTCCCCTGCGTGCCTGGTCTACCAGGAATCCCCATACTCAATCACCCCGCTTCTTCCTGAGGTGTCTTTCAGTCTGACTGTGTGGCAACCGAATTCCACCGCAAACAGCCACAACACGTGCAGTGTCTGACTAGTGACTCTGCGCACGTCCTCCTTCTGCGACTGCACACTGCGCTTCCTCACTTCAGACTGGTTCACTACTGCCTCCCCTCTGTGCCTGCCACTGCAACCTAGCAACCAGCTTCTCCACCCACCACTAGCTGAGATGTGGAGGCCACGCCCCCTCCTGGGTCTGCCCAGGGGTCCCCTCTATGGTGTGTGTGAGACCTAATTACTATGTGTCTGTGTGTCCACACCCCATTCCAGCCATCAGGATTACCTGTTTGCACTCACCCAGAGTGGGTGCAGTATTCAGTGGTGCCTGACCAGGTCAGGGGCGCCACAGATGCTTCACAGCGCCACCCGTGGTGTGCGGCCAGGGATTAGCCACCGCTGCAGAGTCTCTCTCCGGGGAAAGTGTTGGGTGCAGCCAGGATGGTATCGCTCCCCACGAGCGGAGCAGGGTTATCCCGGGTGGTTGCTGAGAATGGGGCGGCAGTCCATGGGAGCGCCGGAGTGCAGGGCGGCGGCATTTACTCACAGAGGCACTGGGTGCGGTTGTAAGGTGTTTTTATTCACTGGTAAGCTGGTATCGCACCCTAGGTGCTGGTTCTCGTCGTCAGAGACTCCGGTCAATCCGGGGCAGGTCAGAGGTCTGGTTCAGTCTGGCAATCGTGGGCTTTCTCCTCTGTGCACTACTCTGTACTTGGTGGGTCCCCGTGGCCTGAAGCATCTTGGGGTCCCCTCCTGCTCTCTCTCTCTCTTGGCCTGTATGCAGGCAGCATGAACCTTGTCTGGGTTGGACCTCTGTCTCAGCTCCCTGGGTTCTCCCTTTGTACAGTCAGGGCCAGAAATATTTGGACAGTGACACAAGTTTTGTTATTTTAGCTGTTTACAAAAACATGTTCAGAAATACAATTATATATATAATATGGGCTGAAAGTGCACACTCCCAGCTGCAATATGAGAGTTTTCACATCCAAATCGGAGAAAGGGTTTAGGAATCATAGCTCTGTAATGCATAGCCTCCTCTTTTTCAAGGGACCAAAAGTAATTGGACAAGGGACTCTAAGGGCTGCAATTAACTCTGAAGGCGTCTCCCTCGTTAACCTGTAATCAATAAAGTAGTTAAAAGGTCTGGGGTTGATTACAGGTGTGTGGTTTTGCATTTGGAAGCTGTTGCTGTGACCAGACAACATGCGGTCTAAGGAACTCTCAATTGAGGTATACTTTCTTTGGTGAAGAAGAACCCGTTCACAACATCAACTGAAGTCCAGAACACTCTCAGTGAAGTAGGTGTATCTGTCTCTAAGTCAACAGTAAAGAGAAGACTCCATGAAAGTAAATACAAAGGGTTCACATCTAGATGCAAACCATTCATCAATTCCAAAGATAGACAGGCCAGAGTTAAATTTGCTGAAAAACACCTCATGAAGCTAGCTCAGTTCTGGAAAAGTATTCTATGGACAGATGAGACCAAGATCAACCTGTACCAGAATGATGGGAAGAAAAAAGTTTGGAGAAGAAAGGGAACGGCACATGATCCAAGGCACACCACATCCTCTGTAAAACATGGTGGAGGCAACGTGATGGCATGGGCATGCATGGCTTTCAATGGCACTGGGTCACTTGTGTTTATTGATGACATAACAGCAGACAAGAGTAGCCGGATGAATTCTGAAGTGTACCGGGATATACTTTCAGCCCAGATTCAGCCAAATGCCGCAAAGTTGATCGGACGGCGCTTCATAGTACAGATGGACAATGACCCCAAGCATACAGCCAAAGCTACCCAGGAGTTCATGAGTGCAAAAAAGTGGAACATTCTGCAATGGCCAAGTCAATCACCAGATCTTAACCCAATTGAGCATGCATTTCACTTGCTCAAATCCAGACTTAAGACGGAAAGACCCACAAACAAGCAAGACCTGAAGGCTGCGGCTGTAAAGGCCTGGCAAAGCATTAAGAAGGAGGAAACCCAGCGTTTGGTGATGTCCATGGGTTCCAGACTTAAGGCAATGATTGCCTCCAAAGGATTCGTAACAAAATATTGAAAATAAAAATATTTTGTTTGGGTTTGGTTTATTTGTCCAATTTCTTTTGACCTCCTAAAATGTGGAGTGTTTGTAAAGAAATGTGTACAATTCCTACAATTTCTATCAGATATTTTTGTTCAAACCTTCAAATTAAACGTTACAATCTGCACTTGAATTCTGTTGTAGAGGTTTCATTTCAAATCCAATGTGGTGGCATGCAGAGCCCAACTCACGAAAATTGTGTCACTGTCCAAATATTTCTGGACCTAACTGTAGCTGTGCTCTTAGGTTGGTGAGGGACCGTGGCGATCCCTTCACCGGGCAGAGTTATCAGATGAGCTTAGAGCTCTGACCTAGGGTTCTGCATCCCGCCGTGCTCAGTCCTGTGAGTACTCCCCGTACTCTCTCAGCAACTGTACTCCTTGAGCCCACGATTACTGGTACAAGGTCCCGTCCCTCCAGGTGTTACTAGCCCCGGTCTGGCTGGCTCACCTCTACAGGAGACCCCTGCAGAGGTCGGTGTGATGTTACATCCCAAACGGTTCTGTTCTACCTCCCTGAGGGGTGCCTGGCAGGCGACCCCTCAGGGAGCGGCTCCACAGCGTGTCTGCTCTGTCACTGACTGGAGTTGCACTCGACTTCCTGTCTACTTTGTAACTTACTCCTACTCCTGCCCCCCCACCTTTGCAAGGATCCAGATTGATTTTATGGTGACCCGGGTCTGCTAGGAACTGGCTGAGTCACTTCCTGACTGTGTTTGGACGAGGAATTATTAACTCTTTCCTAGTGACTGCTTCTCCCTGACCCTGTTAAGGAGGTGCCCATAATGACCCAAACCGTCTGAACCCAGTCCCAATTGGGGAGGGCATCCCTGCTGTATGGTGATGTGAGGCATGTGTAAACTTACCGAGTTAACCTCTTCCTGCCCGGGAAGGATAAAATGATATACCCTTTAGCAACCAGTCTCAGGGGTGCTACATACCCATTATTCTTGATACTCAAATTGAGCCGTCTGAGCGTCTCACCTAGTTGATTCAAATAAAAAGCATTCGAGCATTTTAGTGCTCGCTCATCACTACTAACTACACATAGGGCCCAATTCATCATTTGCAATGTATTGAAGTCACTTTTTTGTTTACGTCTTTTAGTTGTCGCTAATGTTTTTGTGCAAACTTCTTGAAAATGAAGCATCCAGTTCAGCGCAAGATAAAAAAAATCCTCTATTTTTGTCTTTACCTTAATCTAAATCCTTTAAAAAGTTGTAAAAATGTATCAAAATAATAACTCCTACAGAAACCTTATTCCAGAGAAGGGCTGTCATGCGTTGTCTGTATGTGCGCATGTTGATTACTTCTACGGCGTCAGACTCTGGGTTCGACAGACAACTTTGTCTCTTTTAAGGGCTCAGCTCGGCTGAGCATCGGTTCAGTTATTTCACTGCTCCTAGTCATGCAGTAGTTAATTATTGTGAAGCAGCATGCTGAGAGCCAGGTTGCTAATTTCCTTCCACAGCTGGTCTCCTCCTATTTAAGGCTGAGGTGTGTAGCAGGAGACCGCCGAAAATAGTCTCTGCTTGCAGTGGTGAAATCCCGGTGTTCATGGCATACCTCTTTTTGGTGACCACCTGCTCAGTTTGAGAGTTCCCTGGTGTGAATTACTCCTACCCTTTTGGTTTATTCCCTCTGGTGTAATTTTGCCTCTCATGTGGTCATTTGCAGTGTGAGTGTGCTTCAGTTTTATCCCTTTGCCTGTGCCTTTGGGAGGTTGTTACCTGTGGTCTTGGCCATCTCAGGATATGCTTTATAAGGACAGGGCCAGACAGGAGACAGAGCTTAGAGTGGTGACCTGGACCTCCCTACCATCAAGGGTACCTCCAGGGTCAGGGCGAGCACAGGACCCGCAGGACCCACAGCGTAGCACCCCCTGACAGGGGCTGTGGCAAAATACACCAGAAAATGGGATATTTGGTAAAAGTCACATTTCATGAACATGTTTATAACATCTGGACAAGCAAAGCTGTTCAGGAAAAAAAAAGCCTTCAAAAAGAAAGACAACTTAAAAAATGTCAGAAAAAAAAAGAAAAGGCGCAAATAATAAAGTCACTAAAAAGGAGCAAATTACTCCAAAAAACTTGAGAAACAGCAAAAGATGAAAAGAATAGATTTTAAGGCGTTTGATGGTCTTTACTAGTTGTATTTTTGTTTTATGAGAAATATGGTTATGAATTCTTTTTTTCTGTGTGATGTCATTAACCAAAACATTATTTCGTTCCAGTCTTTTCTTTTTTAGACACCCAGCAGTATTTTTGTACTCAGCAGAAATTCTGTTTACAAAAACCATCTTGGCTGATTTGGTGCCAAACTAATAATTACTCCCATCCCCGCAGGCAGTGAAGAGAACACAGACATGTGGTCCCTCCATGGTAGACATTAAGCTAATTGATGCACTGTAACTTTTCCTTAATGGCAGACACAGCTCTGTTCACAATCCCAGGTGACAACAAGGAGCAGTCGTTGTCAGGACTCAAGGCAGAAACTAAATATAAATCTGTGTTTTGCTATCATGGCAACATCCATGGGGGACATACAACATTTTTCAGATGTTTTTGCTTATGATTTTCTTAGTGAATTCAATTTTCTGCCGCTCCAGACAAACAAGTCTGTTTAGTTCATGAATAAAACAAAAGTAACCGGATCTTCCCTCAAATAGTTTCCATAGCATCCAAAATAGTTTGCAATGTTTAATGAAAACAGGAAGTAGCCGTCCGTCTCTACATTAACATTCACCCTGGGTGGGAAAGTCAAACCATCAGATGTTTTTTATTTTTGCAAATTATTCCAAGCACACTGGATTTATATAACCCAAGCTTCATGGAGCATTTGGTCTTTAATACGTTACTCTTTGAACTGTCCTAATCCCTGAAAGGAGCCTTGAAAGTAGCAATTAAGTCAGATATTTCTATATTAACCTAAGAAAAAACTGTTAATGACTTTTTCAAATATTTAGGTATAAATCTATCCAGAGGCAGACACTGACAGTAATAAGCCCCGATGCTGGTTGTTTCAGGGTCTTCCCCGATATACCACACCCACTTATACAAAAATACAGAAGTATATACTGGACAGCTGATTTTGCAAAGTTTCCCACTTACAGAGAATGGAGAGGTCTATAATTTTTATCGTAAGTACACTTCAGCTGTGACTGTCACGCTTGCTGGGTGAGGCAAGCGTGGCTGGGGTCGTTCAGACCTAACTGTTACTGACATGTGGCACCCCAGGGTTCATATGCCACAGTAACAACACAAAGGGTTAACTCCCCACACAACACCAGCACCTCCAGGCCAGAAGGGGGAGACCAAGCTGCTTCCCTATATATTCTGGTGTGGAGAGGAAGTGGTCAATTCATTTCAGTCAGTGCAGAGGACTGAGAGGACTGAGGAAGAAGGATCTGTAGGTTGGAGCTGGCTCAAGCTCACCACAGGGTCCGTTGACCAATTCCAGGCCTAGGCCGACGGTCTGAGGAAAGGAGACAGATTAAACAGAGGAACATACCTGGGAGACAGAGTATTCACCTCAGTGGAGTGCACAGAACGGATGCCGGATCCGAGGCTGTGCAGATTACACACCGCACAGTTAACACTGGAGAAGTGAAGATTCCACATTCTTCATCTGTACCACAGACACAGCAACACAGCAGAGTTCAGGAACACTACAAGCAAGGACTCGAGTTGCCTGTCAGGTCGGTACCCGGGAGGAGAACAGGGCCGGCTGCCTAGTTTATATAGCAGCAGGGTCACACGCACAGCGCAGATAAGGGAGCCAAAACGGTCCGGCTGGGTGGGCGGAAACCCTGAACCCTGCACAGACTCCGTGGACAGTACTCTGCTGAATGCTATCATCAGTAAAGGCCAAAGAAACTGCAAAATCGTGAGTCTGCTTGTTTATTGTGCTCGTGTCTCGCACCTCCCCATAGACTATCACACTACCCCGGGGGAAAATGCTCTACATGTGGGGAGCCGTCCCATCTTAAGCTGCCATCCATCACCCTCGGAGGTTCTGCAGCAGCGGTGGTCATCTCTGATCACATCCCACGGGTGGCGTCACGTACATAACCCCCCTTTTTATTGTGGAACCAGGGATCACAGACCGGGTCACGACACCATGATCCCCTTTCCAGAAGCGACCCCTTGGCCCGGTTCTGAGTATCCCCTTAACTCCTGGTGACACAGACATACAACAAACAAAGGGGACACCTGGGGACACAATAACACCTGGGGGCCCTGTGACTAGTGAGAGGGGTAGGTTGGACACCTCCTATCCTTACCTTTAGCTATCCCTACTCTCCTAGCCAGTCCCTATACAGTCTCTGCAACTGTCGCGGAGCAGAAACCTGAGAACCAAAGAAGATCCTACAGATACCCTAGCTAGTAAAGGGCAGGTGATGTTTACTAGACCCCACCGCTGCACTAACAAGACACAAGGTAACAAAAGACAAACAAGGGGACAGTTAACAAAAAAGGAAAAAGCCTGACAGCAGGAAACCTGTACAGCAAAACCTTCCTCCAAGGCGGCGAGAGAACAAATAAGTTTGTATCTTCAGCAAGGAATGCTGGGAAGGCACCTCTATTTAACTCTGAAGGGGTGCGGCTACAAAGATGTTGCAGCTGAAACACAGCTAGGAACTGCTGGACAACAAAACTGACATTAACTCCTGATGTACTGTACTGAAATAAATGAAACCAAGTTTAAATGAAGAGTCCTAGATGGAAATGAGGGATCCCAACTCAGAATTCGTCAAAAGTCTCCAAAAATAGAGAGATGACCGTGACAGTAACAGACAGAATGCCCTACAAATTCCAGAAAATCACATTATGTGATTTTTAAATAATTAAATCACATGGTATTGTATGAAATAAGTATTTGATCACCTACCAACCAGCAAGAATTCTTGCTCTTATAGACCTGTTATTTTTTTCTTTAGGAAGCCATCCTGCTCTGCACTCATTTCCTGTATTAATTGCTCCTGTTTGAACCCATTACCTTTATAAAAGACACCTGTTCACACAATCAATCACACTCCAACCTCTCCACCATGGCCAAGACAAGTAGCTTTTTACTGCCACTAGGGACAATATTGTAGACCTGCACAAGGCTGGGATGGTCTAAAGGACAATATGCAAGCAGCTTGGTGAGAAAGCAACAACTGTTGGCATAATAATTAGAAGATGTAAGAAACACAAGATGACTGTCAATCTTAATTGGTCTGGGTGGGGCCCATTTACCCGGCCATGTTTGAGACCCCTGCTCTTAATCATAGACCACTGGTCACTTTATTTAGAACCTGAATTGAATCTACCTATTCTGTGGTCAGTGGAATTAGATTAGGGGATCTAAATACACCAGATATATATATATATATATATATATATATATATATATATATATATATATATATATATATATTGTTCTCACCTGTCCTCGCACCCACGTTCCTATTCCACAGCTGGGGTGGCATATGCAAATTTAGCTGCTGACCTCGAATAGACTGATGGCATTCAGCTCAAATAAAATATTCATGTTGGTGGGCCTTCTTCCTCTCTGGGTCGCAATAGTCTTGAGTGTTCCGGTGCCTGCGGGCCACATGTTTCAGTCACCTGATATAGCAAGTGCCTGCTCCCTTAAAAAGTAGTAGTTGTTATAATTTTTTCTACATATATCAGTAGTACACGTGAAAATAAGAAATTTCATAGGTCAGGGGTAAAATCTATCTTCATAGAATAGAGACTTTCTCATTACTGAAATAGGATATGACAGTTAGTACTCATAAGGTTCTATGGAGGACTGTAACTGTCATTTTTGGAGAACTTGCAACAGAATGGCTGTGTCTGTCTCCAGCACCTTCACCTCCTCTCTCCATAGAAATTTAAAAGCACTAAATGTCATCTTCTATCTCAATAATGAGAAAGTCTGTCCTCACTGAATAGAGATGAATTGCGAGTGAATGATCAATACAGGAGGAGAAAGAAGCAGACTTCTCTAATAACATATATTATAATGTTGCTTATTCTCATGTATACTACTGATTTATTAAATAAAAATTAAAACACAAAAGGAAGTCATGGACATGTTGTACCAGTTATATAGGAGATAGATACTGAACGGGATAATACATAGATCAAAGGTCACAGTATGAGATTTAGAGAACAATATAACAATATATGGCAATGATTCTAAGAACCAGCCTCACGGCCCACAACAGATCATTTTTTCAGGATTTCTTTAGTATTGCTCAGGTGATGGAATTAATATGAAGGCATCAGAAACTGTCATAGGTTTTTTCACCTGTGCAATACTAAAGGCCCCGTTACACGCAACGACATCATTAACGAGATGTCGTTGGGTTCACGGAATTCGTGACGCACATCCGGCCTCGTTAGCGATGTCGTTGCGTGTGACACCCACGAGCGACTGCTAAGGATGTAAAATACTCACCAAATCGTTGATTGTTGACATGTCGTCCATTTCCCAAATGTCGTTGCTCGTGCAGGACGCAGGTTGTTCATCGTTCCTGAGGCAGCACACATCGCTACGTGTGACACCCCAGGAACGAAGAACAACACCGTACCTGTGTCCTCCGGCAACAAGGTGGTCGTGACTTTCTGCGGCTGCTCTCCGCCCCTCCGCTTCAATTGGACGCCTGCCGTGTGACGTCGCTGTGATGCCGCACAAACCACCCCCTTAGAAAAGAGGCTGTTCGACGGTCAGCGAACAGCCTCTTTTCTAAGGGGGCGGTTCGTGCGGCGTCACAGTGCCTTCGCTAGAAAAATAAGTATGTGTGACTGCTCCCAGCGATATTATGCGCCACGGCCAGCGATTTACCCGTAACTCACAAACGACTGGGGCGGGTGCTTTCACGAGTGACATCACTAACGATGTCGCTGCGTGTAAAGCCCCCTTAAGGAGATTCTGAAAACATGATCTGTTGGGGGATTGTGAAGACCGGATTTGGGAAACTAATATATACGGACTATAGAGAAATTTAATATACAAAGCGGAGTGTGTGTGTGTCTGTGTGTGTGTGTGTGTGAGTGTGTGTGTATGTATGTATGTACAGTATGTGTGTATGTCCGCTAAAGGAATCCGCATTGTTGCATTTACAATCACGAAATTTTGCACAGACACCCCATGTGACTCAGGGAACATCATAGACTTTGTTTTGATGGGAAAATTTATCCCCGTGCTTTAAAATTACTTTCCAAAAAACCTGCCTCCACTAAAGTAAATTGAGCTGCGAGCTATATGTTATTAATAGCAACTGTGAGTGGTTGCTATAGGAACAAAATAAATTGTTAGTATAAGAAGCTTATGTGTGAGGTAATAAGATGTCGGTGGGGAGACGGATAGAGAGAGACAAAAAGAGACAGACAGACATAAACACAGACAGAGTAAGAGGCAGACAGGGAAAGAGACAGAGAGAGAGACAGACAGACAGGGACAGAAACAGGGAAAGAGACAGACAGGGAAAGAGACAGACAGGGAAAGAGAGAGAGACAGAAAGGGAAAGAGAGAGAGACAGACAGTCAAAGAGAAAGAGACAGACAGGGAAAAGACAGGCAGACAGGGAAAGAGACAGACAGGGAAATATAACAGGGAAAGAAACAGAGACAAGGAAAGAGACAGAGACAGGGAAAGAGATAGACAGGGAAAAAGACAAAAACAAGGAAAGAGACAGAGACAAGGAAAAAGGCAGGGAAAGAGACAGAGACAATGAAAGAGAAAGGAAAAGAGACAGATGGGGAAAGGGACAGACCTGGAAAGAGACAGACCTGAAACAAGACAGACGGGGAAAGAGACAGACTGGGAAAGAGACAGGCAGGGAAAGAGACTGAAAGACAGACAGACACAGAGATAGAAAGAAACAGACAGACACAGACAGAGAGACACAGAGAGAGACAGACAGACACAGAGATAGAGATACAGAGATAGAGAGACACACACAGAAAGATAGAGAGAGACAGACACAGAGATAGAGAGAGACAGAGAGACTGATACAGAGAGATAGACACAGACAGACATGAATAGAGACAGAGACACACATGGATAGAGACAGACACAGACAGACAGAGACAGACAGGGAAAGAGACGGACACGGAAAGAGACAGACAGACAGACACACAGAGACAGACACACGGAGACAGACACACAGAGACAGACAGAGACAAACAGACAGAGTCTGACAGAGAGACAGGTACTATCCCGGGCAACGCCCGGGTACTACAGCAAGTAAACAATATATGGGGTCTAAGTAATAGACATAGAGTAAATACCTAAATACCCACGGGTACTAATGCTTCCTTACCAGGGGAAATGCACCAGTTGTGTCCCATGAATGGGAACAACCTGTTGTTTATATTTCTTGCATTGCAGATTTTTCCTCCTATCAGGAAATTCCTTATTGTTACTAGGTAGATTAAACTGTATGAAGTTTGTCCCTATGTTCTTCCCTTAGTTGGCTTCTGTATAGAAAGCTCCTCCCTTCTCCTTCAGTTTAGTCTAGAGAGGAACCATTGTTCAACACATGTCTACAACCCTGTATAGATTATTCCTTTTTACCTGCCTTTACTTTGTACTTAATACAAGATTCTAGAAGAAAACTACAGCGTTTCTCCTTGTCTTCCTACAAGTCATCGTTTGGGCTGAGTTGAACTATCTGTGGATGCCGGTAGTGTGAGTAAATCATACAGTTAACTAAGGGACTGGTAATTAGAGCGGTTGGATTCACAGCTACCAGGAAGAGACAGAATAGCACCCATGTATATAAACATATATTACTTTGAATATATGAAGTTATGTTTTTTTGCAAGAAGAGCAATAGTTTTTCTTAGGTATCATTTTTCTATAAAAATGTTACCTTTATATTATTTTTTAATATGTGTTAAAGGGAAAACGAAATAAAAAATGATACCATTACATAATACATCTAATGAATGCGACAATCTTGGGCAGCTGCAGGCTGCTATTTTTAGGCTGGGAGGCCAGTAATCATGGGTCTTCCCAGCCAGTCAGAGACTCCGGTGAAAGGGAAAAGCAGTGAATATGGATGAGGTATAATTATCGGACCCGGAAGTAGAGCTGCAGCAGCGGGAGACTTGGCAAGTATGTACTGCTTTAACCCTTTTTTTATCATTTTTCTTTTACAGCTCCCCCCACCCCTACACCATTTTACAATACATCACTTTTGCCTCCCATGTAATTTAATGGGTTTGGCTAGGATCAACGATCAGATCGGCTAGGATCGACGATCCAATTGGCAATCTCAGGTGGGCACGGCGATCCTGAACAGATCTGGTCCTTAGCAGGAGCGCTCATCTCTAGTCAATAGAACCTTTAGAAATATATGATTTAGAAAATTGGTGACGTGTTCAATACTTTTTTTAACCGATATATATATATATATATATATATACACTGTATATATATGTATATATATGCAGGATACATATGGGCACATGTGGTGTGTCCACCCATAACTCCTTTTCACAGGTATTGATGAATTGTATTAACAGATCAGGGGTATTTTGTGAGTATGGGGGAGGGGGGTCACTGAAAAGGAGGGAAAGTCCCGTATGCAAATTTTTTTTAATGGCTAGAGGTAAGGAGTTGAAACAACATTACCGTATAGTCTTCGGAGAGGAGACAAAATAAGCTAATTGAGTATATTGCAAAAATTCCCCAAAGATCCCTCTGGGACACAAGACTACACGGATACTGTAAATAACACAATACAGATCAGAGCACTCTTGTAGATTTTAATTTGGGGTTGTAGAAGTTTCAGGTAACATCTCTCCATATTGAAATTTTATTATTGATATATTATTGATATTGTATTGATCCTTATGTAGCAGACATTTTTATTATTTACTATTATTATTAGTGATATTTGCTATGCAATTTGTTTCTATAATATTTTGCTTTGATTTATCGTTTGAATTAGTTTCATGCCTAATTTCACTACAAAGTAGCTGTGACTAAAGTAGTACATAAGAGCAGCTGAAATCCCACAGAGAACATTTTTGGAGGAAATTAATCATATATGTACCTGGATGAATGTGCAACTAACACCACAGTCATTGAATCATTATGAATTATTGAGCCAAATGATCTGCAGCGCTATCACTCAAACAGCAGGGAGGAATACCAGAACTGCACTTGTACATCAACAGCTTCAACTGGAAAAAGAATGCAAGCGCCATAAGTCATGAATGTGAAAATACTGCAATGTTTAAACCACATGTTTGTTAAAATTAGAGATTATTGTATGCAAAAAAATTCTAGAAATTACTAAATTAGCTTGAAGCTGATCTGTCACCAGATTTCACAATACAAATTGTAGACATTATTATGCAGGACTCTTTAGAGCTGATGAGAAAGAAGTACTTACATAATACTGCTTGTGCAATCCATTGTGAAAGTTGCCTCACCTGTTGTTTGGTCTGTCAGTTTATTAGTCTGGACTCATAAAATGTTGATTTTAATGTGATAATTATTCAGTGCATTCTGACATGGGTCTTCAAAATAAGTACTACAGCCCCATCAGGTCTAAGAAATCTATTTATTAATGTATGCAGATTGTGATGTGAAATCTGGTGACAAATCTGTTGTAAAGGAGCTCCCATCCTTAGACTACCCTTTTTGCAGAACATGTAATAAAATTAAAAAAAATATAATTCACCTGTTAAATCCCTGCAATTCCAGCCCCCAAGAATATATGGTTATGTGGTAATAGCATGTGACTACAGCAAATGTCATTACCATAGTTAGTGATTGGTAAAGGGCAATAGAATAAATGATATTATAATAATAATAATAATAATAATAATAATAAATAATGATAATAAATGGTCATGTCCTTGTTCATGGAATGTAGATATAGCTTGGAAAGAGAATAAAGGAGCATCAAGGCTGTTGTGGGATTAAAAAGGAGGGTATTTTATTATTATATTATTTTACTTTTGAACATACCATTGTGGCGGATCTTTCACCAGTCTATAGGTTAAACTACAGTCAGGGCCAGAAATATTTGGACAGTGACACAAGTTTTGTTATTTTAGCTGTTTACAAAAACATGTTCAGAAATACAATTATATATATAATATGGGCTGAAAGTGCACACTCCCAGCTGCAATATGAGAGTTTTCACATCCAAATCGGAGAAAGGGTTTAGGAATCATAGCTCTGTAATGCATAGCCTCCTCTTTTTCAAGGGACCAAAAGTAATTGGACAAGGGACTCTAAGGGCTGCAATTAACTCTGAAGGCGTCTCCCTTGTTAACCTGTAATCAATGAAGTAGTTAAAAGGTCTGGGGTTGATTACAGGTGTGTGGTTTTGCATTTGACCTCCTAAAATGTGGAGTGTTTGTAAAGAAATGTGTACAATTCCTACAATTTCTATCAGATATTTTTGTTCAAACCTTCAAATTAAACGTTACAATCTGCACTTGAATTCTGTTGTAGAGGTTTCATTTCAAATCCAATGTGGTAGCATGCAGAGCCCAACTCGCGAAAATTGTGTCACTGTCCAAATATTTCTGGACCTAACTGTATATTTTAAAGTTGAATTGAGTGTTACTAGAGATTTGTCTCTGGAGGCATGAACAACTTCCTCTGCATGAGGTTGACCAATCATAAGCAGGCAGAATCATGCAACAGACAAACTAATTCCCCTTCCTCACCTCATAGATCTTTGCATCTACTCTGTAGAGATACAGAAGAGCTATGTTAAGTATCATTACAAACACTTCCAGATCTCATCTTATGGCAGTCAGTGTGGGAGATGAGAACAAGGGAAAAAAAGTCCTAAATCATGAAGGGGTGATCACCCACCACTTGCTGGTGCAGTGAGCCAGCGACGATCCTTCCACATGTCTGCTGAACAGCAGACATGTGTAGATATCAGGTGCAGGTTGATCCGTGATCCATCAACGCTTGTTAACCCCTTAGATCGCACTGTCAAAATGTGACAGTGCAATTTAAATGGTCGCGGCGAGGAAATCACATTTCCCCACTGCCATCAGAGGCCCCATGATGCAATGGAGGAGCTGATGGTTGCCATGGCAGCAATGGTTCATGAAGTACTGATCTGCTCTGTAAGAGGAGAGCAGCACCTCTGCTGATCAGAGCTGTCTAGTTTAGCTCTGATTACCAAAAATGAAATCAGTGATCAGACTGCTGATCCTTATAGCCCCCTAAAAAGACTAGTAAAATTTAAAAAAAAGTTAAAAAAGTTTTAAAAAATTAAAAAAAAATAAAAAAACCTTAAAAGTTCAAATCACCCCCCCATCCGACCCATTGAAAATTAACAGTTAAAAAAAAAATTATATATATATATATATATATATATATATATATATATATATACTGTATATACATATATTTGGTATCGTCGCATTCAGAACTGTCTGATCTGTCAAAATACAAAATCAATTAACCTGATCGGTAAAAGGAGTAGCGGAAAAAAAATAAGCCATCACTGAGCCCCATATCCCAAAAGATGAGAACGTTACGGGTCACGGAAAATGTCTCAAAAAGTGCGCCACTTTTTTTGGACAAACTTAGAAAAAAATAAACCTAAACATGTTTGGTATCTACAAACTTGTACCAACCTGAGGCATGACACTGACACATAGATTTTACTATATAGTGAATAAAATACCCCCAAAACATTTTTGTTTGCAATATTTCTGTAATTGGATTTTTTTGCCGTTTTCTAATACTTAATTTGGTAAAATTAATGGCTTCCTTTAAAAGTACAACTTTTCCCACAAAAAACATGCCCTCATATGGCAAGATTGACAGAAAAAAAAGTAAAGGCTGTTATCAAAAAGGGAGCAGAAAACGAAAAACGGAAAATCGCCTAGGAATGTAGAGGTTAATTAAGGGGCTCCTCAAATGGAGTTGGCAAACTATTCCAGGAAAATTTGTGCTCCAAAAATCAAATGGCGCTCCTCTGCTCCTGAGCCCTGTGGTGCGGCTATACAGTACTGAGCAGTCACTAGGACAAACAATGCGGCTCCTGTCAGTGCTTCTGCCTGCTCACAGAAAACAAGGTCCCCCAACCTAGATTGTGTGTCCTAGTGCATCTGACAGGTTTCCCTGCCTCAGCAAGTGACGTCACCCTGCTAGTTAGCGCGCACCTGCCAAACAGAGCAGTTTCCGGCCAGGTCTCTCTGTCGCTTAGAAACTGCTGCTTCCTGCGCCACAGGGCGCAAGAGGCTCATGTCACCGCTTCTGCCTGCTCACAGACACCAACATTCCCATAACTGACTATCTCCAGGCAGCCACCTTCAACTAAGATAATGATTATCAATCGCCACAGGACAACCTCTTCCTTACTGTATGGCCCTCACTCAGACCAGCACAAGTATATTTAGCTAACCCAACAGGTACTAAGGCTAGATCATTACACCTTTCCATCTTACTATATCACCCTGTGTAATTCTTGACATCATCTGACATCAGTTCACCTTCTATTTCCTCACAGTTTAATTCCTGCATTTGAACTTGCTTTCTCCATTCTGTAGACCAGAGCCTAGAATCTATCCCCTGCATCTCTTCCTTCAAGTATTTCAACACACCTTTTGTGTATTACTATCTGGCCGGAGTCACACTTGCGAGTAATTTGGCAAGTCTCGCATCGGCATCACGCGGTATGACCGCACACTCTCTGGACAGGAGCGTTTCAGCTGCATAGAAATACGTGCAGCCGACCCACTCCTGTCAGGAGAGAAGGCCAGCCGTGCCGGGTGATGCGATCTGATAATTGTGTGAGCATCCGATGCTCTTGCATCACGTACCATATGCCAGTTTGACCCTGGCCTACAATATAGACGCGCATAAAGCCTGTGTATGGAAGAAGTCAGCTAACATGCTGAGACTCAATGTGCGGGTGCGGTTGACTTCCACCAATCACAGGCACTGGTCGGTTGGGAGAGCAGTGCATATTCAATTAAACTGCTTCGGAAGGTAATGCACGACCTGGTAGCAGCTTGCCGCCATGAGCCTCAGTAAGTAGATTGTGCGCGCTCCTATCTCCCCATCCTTGTACCAACATTTTTAATCTTTTTTGATCCCCATAGACTTATATGGCGTCCGGATTTCGGACTGGAACTGATTTACAAAAAAAGATACCATCTCTATCCTTGATTCCTTTCTTATGACCAGTTCAGGCCTCCCATTTCCCAGAGCACCAGTGTCCCTTTTTTTTTTATATTTTGTAAATTTTGGTGGAAAAATGAGAAATTGCTGATAAACTTTGAATCCCATCTAACTTTCTAACAAAATAAAAATGATGTTTCAAAAATTGTGCTGATGTATAGTAGACATGTGGGAAATGTTATTTATTAACTATTTTGTATGATATAACTTTCTGGTTTAAGGGTATAAAAATTCAAAGTTTGAAAATTGCAACATTTTAAATTTTTTTGCCAAATTTCTGATTTTGTCACAGATAATAAATGCAAAAAATATTGCCCTTAACAACTTCCCAATCGAGGACGTACCTGTACGTCCTAAATCATGAAGGGATAATCAGCACCGCCTGCTGCAGTAAGACGGCGGCCATCCCTGCACATGTCTGTTGATTTGACTAGCAGACGTGTGGCTTACAGATGCAGGTAGATCCACAATCCACCTACGCCTCTTAACCCCTTAGATCGCGCTGTCAAAATGTGACAGCGCAATTTAAATGGCCGTGGCAGGGAAATTTCCTTTCCCCGCCACCATTGGAGGCCCCATGATGCAATCAGCGAGTCGATGGTTGCCATGTTAGCAACTGGTCATGTGATGACTCCTGTCACTATCACGACGTAGTTCCTGTTACAGGTGGCAGAGCAACAGCTCTAACAGGAACGCAGCATTTCTGCTGATCAAAGCTGCGTAGCTCTAATCAACAAAAATGAATCAGCGATCAGACTACTGATCCTTATAGTAGTAAAATAAAAAAAGTTAAAAAAGTTTTAAAAAATTAAAAAAATAAATAAACCTAAATGTTCAAATAACCCACATTCGCTACATTGAAAATTAAATGGCTAAAAAAATAAAAACTATACACACATTTGTTATCTTCGCATTAAGAAACGCCCGATCTATCAAAATATAAACTCAACATGATTGGTAAATGGCGTAGCAGCAAAAAAATTCCAAACACCAAAATTACGTTTTTTGGTTGTCGCAAAATGCAATAACAGGCGATCAAAAAGTGACCCTCAGGACTGGGCCTTTTCCTTGGTACCTGGTGATCCAATTCTTGCTGATGTGGATTCCTTTTTTCAGTCCCTGGGATTGTTGTATGACAAACTTAATGTTTCTGCTATTGCTTTTCTTGATTCAGGGGCCGCTCTGAACTTAATGGATTTTGGGTTTTCTAAAAGTTGTGGCTTTCCCATGGTATCTTTGCAAACTCCTATTCCTTTAAGGGGCATTGATGCTACTCCCTTAGCTGAGAATAAACTCCAATTTTGGACCCAGGTAAATTTGAGGATTGCACCAGCTCATCAGGAGAATTGTAAACTTGCATGATATTTTGGTACTGGAATTCCCTTGGCTGCAGACTCATAATCCAGTTCTAGATTGGAGATCCTTGTCTGTGGTTAGTCAATGTCAATGTGTGCATAATGACCTTTCTCTGTTGCCTATTTTAGCTCAGACACATGATGTACCTGAATATTTGTCAGACTTCCTTGATGTGTTTAATGAAAATGGATCTGATTCCTTGCCTCCTCATAGGGAGTGTGATTGTGCCATTCAATTAGTGCCAGGTTGCAAATTTCCTAAGGGACAGATTTTCAATTTGTCTGTGCCCGGTCATATTAGACAGTCATCTTCACCCTTGTTTGCCAATTTTTTCTTTGTGTCCAAGAAGGATGGGTCATTGAGACCTTGTATTGACTATCGCCTCCTTAAGAAAATCACTGTTAAATATCAGTATCCTTTGCCCCTGATGTCAGATCTGTTTTCCAGAGTTAAGGGGGCTAAATGGTTTACTAAACTTGATCTCAAGGGAGCGAATTAAGGAAGGTGATGAATGGAAGACGGCTTTTAATACCCCTGTGGGGCATTTTAAGTACCTAGTGATGCCTTTTGGGCTCACTTATGCCCCTCCATCTTCCAGTCATTCATGAATGATATTTTCCGGGAACTAATTGGTAAATATCTGATCGTTTATTTGGATGATATTTTGATTTTTTTCTGATGATTGGGACTCTCATGTTGAGCAAGTTCGGACTGTTTTTCAGGTACTTAAGAACAATGCATTGTACGTTAAGGGGTCAAAATGTCTCTTTGGCGTACAAAAAAATTCCTTTTTGGGATTTATTTTGTCCCGTCTTCTATTGAAATGGAATCGATCAAGGTTCAGGCCATTCATGACTGGGTTCAGCCTACCTCTTTGAAATCCCTTCAGAAATGTTTGGGTTTTGCAAATTTTTACCGTAAATTTATAGGCAATTTCTCTAGTATTGTAGCCTTTGACGGATTTGACCGAAAAGGGAGCTGATGTTGAGAATTGGACCCCAGAGGCCATTACAGCCTTTCAGGAGCTTAAACGGAGATTCACTTCTGCTCCAGTCCTGCAGCAAACTAATGATTCTCTTCAATTTCAAGTGGAGATAGATGCCTCAGAGATTGGAGCAAGAGCTGTTTTGTCTCAAAGAGATCCTATAACTTCCAAACTGAAGCCTTGTGCCTTCTTCTCTCGTATATTTTCTCCATCTGAACGAAACTATGATGTGGGTAATCAAGAATTATTGGCTATGAAGTGGGCTTTTGAAGAATGGAGACAGTGGTTGGAAGGGGCTAGACATCAAATTATGGTGCTCACTGACCATAAGAATCTGACCTGCCTTGAATCTGCCAAGAGACTGAATCCTAGGCAGGCTGGGTGGGCTCTGTGTTTTATGCGTTTTGATTTTGTGCTCTCTTTTCTGACACCAAGAATATTAAAGCAGATGCCCTCTCTAGAAGTGTTAATCTGATTCTCTGGATGTTGCTGAGCATCTACCATCCTGAATGAAGGTGTGGTCCTCTCTGCCATTTCGCCCGATTTGAGGTTCGCACTAGAGAGATTTCAGGGGGACAAACCTGAGAGATGCCCTGTCGGGAAACTATGTTCCTGATCAATGGAGGAGTAGAGTTATGTCCGAGATTTATTGTTCCGTCTTGGCTGGTCATCCTGAGATTTTTGATACTAGGGATCTAGTGAGGTCTTTTTGATGGGCTTCTTTATCTCGGGATGTCAGGAGTTTTATGCAATCTTGTGGGGTTTGTTCTAGATCCAAGCCTTGTTGTTCACATTCTTGTGGGTTGTTATTGCCATTGTCTGTACCTAAGAGACCTTGGACTCATATCGCTATGGATTTTATTTTGGATCTTCCTGTCTCTCAGAGGATGACATTATTTGGGTTATTTGTGATAAATCTTCTAAGATGGTCCATTTGATACCATTGCCTAAGTTGTCGTCTTCATCAGAGTTGGTGCCCTTTTTTTTTCAACAGGTGGTTCTTTTACATGGTATTCCTGAGAATATTGTGTCAGACAGAGGAGTTCAGTTTGTGTCCAGATTTTGGAGAGCATTTTGTTCTATAAATTTGGAATTGGACTGTCTTTTTCTTCTGTGTTTCATCCTCAGACCAATGGTCAGACTGAGAGAGCAAACCAGACCTTGGAAACCTATTTGAGGTGTTTTGTATCTGCGGATCAGGATGACTGGGTTTCGTTTTTGCCATTAGCAGAGTTTGCTCTCAATAATAGGGCTAGCTCTGCTACTTTAAGGTGTCTGTTTTTCTGCAATTTTTGGTTGCATCCCAGGTTTTCTTCAGGGCAGGTTGAGGCTTCAGCCTGTCCGGGAGTTGATTCTGTTGTGGAGAGAAACTGCCCAAAGGTTTGCCAACTGGCGTAGGACTGTTGGTCCCCGGTTTAAAGTGGGGGACATGGTTTGGTTGTCTTCCAAAAATATTCCTATGAGAGTTTCTTCTCCTAATTTTAAGCCAAGATTTATTGGGCCTTATAAGATTTTGGAGATTATTAATCCCTTATTTTTTTGTTTGGCTCTTCCTGAGTCTTTTAAAATTCACAAGGTTTTTCTTAAGTCTTTGTTAAAGAAAGATGTGGAGCCAGCAGTTCACACGATGGTGCCTCCTGATCCTGTGTTGGTAGAAGGGGATCTAGACTATGAAGTAGAGAAAATGTTGGATTCCCGTCTTAATAGACAAAAGCTTCAGTACCTTGTTAAGTGGAAGGGTTATGGTCAGGAGGACAATTCTTGGGTTTTTGCTTCTGACATTCATGCTGACAGATTGGTTTGTGCCTTTTATCATGCCCATCCTGACAGACCTGGTGGTTCTGGTGAGGGTTCGGTGAACCCTCCTCAAGGAGGGGGTACTGTTGTGAATGTCATCTGAGTGGGTGCTGGTGTGGAGCTCCCTCTGGTGGCCAGGAATGGTAATGAAGCTCAGTCTGAATCTGTGACTCAAACAGATGTTGGTATTAATTGGGAATCCAGGAAGTCCTATTGTTGACCAGCCTGGTGTATATATGTGAGCAGTTTCTGCTTAGCTACCGCCGGTGATAAATGTTTGCTTCTGCCTCTGAAGGTGGCTTGGAGTTTGTCCTTCAGTTTCCTCTATTTATCTTGCGCCAAAATTCACTCCAGATAAGTCTGCAGTTTTCTTTTCCTATTTGCTATTTTTTGAGAGGGCAGTTCCTTCAGCAAGAAAGGGAGTTTCTCCCTGTTCTGATTTTGATTATTTGGACTCTTGAATATTATTTGTTCTGTGATTCTGTTTCTTACCATTATATCTGCAGTTTTGTTTAAAGTGTCTGGCACAAGAGTACCTGATATAGTGGGAGAAAGACCGTGTGGTCTTAGGTCTTTTTGCTATCATGAGTTTGGTATTTTTTGCAGGGTTTTTTTCTGGCCGCAATCAATTATCTTTCCTGTCCTGTTGTATCTAGTAAGTTGGGCCTCACCTTTGCTAATCTATATTTTTTATCTGTGTATTGGGTTTTCTTACATCACTGTCGTTACATGTTGGGAACTTGTTATTCCTTGTGGGGACTGCTCCGGGGCAAGTTAGGATTCCTCATTTCTATCTTTGAGGTGTAGCAACTTTCTCCAGCAGTGACGAGGTGTCTAGGTGTGTTAGGAACATCCCACTGCTACTTCTAGTGTTGCCCAATAGATAGGGGGATTGCGGTCATCTTAGTTTCCAACTACTCTTGTGGTTTTTGTTTTTTCCTGATTAATGGATTTTTTGTGATTATCCATGGTTACCAGTTCATAACAGCCGCTGCTCTGTTGGCTCTTAGAGGACATACATCATGATAGTGACAGGGGTCATCGCATGACTAATCTGTTGCTAACATGACAACCATTGGCTCCCCATGATAGCGTCACGGGGCCGCCAATGGTGGCAGGGAATGTTGTGCTCCCCATCATGGCCATTTAAATTGGACTATCACATTTTGACAGCGCAATCTAAGTGGCAATCAGGTGTGTGTGGATCGCAGATCCAACGGCGCCCGTTAGTCCCACATGTCTGCTGTTCAAATCAGCAGAATCTGCAGGGATCACTGTCCGCTCACCACAGCTGAATGTGCGGGGATCACTGCCGGCTCACCACAGCAGCCGACGGTGAATACCGCGACATGACCGATGACGTACCAGTACGTCATCGGTCGTGAATGGGTTAAATCTTAAAGTTCTAAATACATAGACACAATGGCGACCAGAAATTGGGCTGTTGTGAAAGGCCTTCATGATATTTGGCATTCGGTTTTTAGTGAGATCCTCCTTTTCCCCATGGTTAACATATTAAAAAAGTCACCTAAAATGTATCTAATCTTAACGGACAACAGTGTAATCTCATATACAAATGCCTTCCTACTACGTGTAAGTCAGTAATAAATGTTATCTCATTTTACAAGGGCTCACAAAATAGAGGGGTATATTGGGAGAGGTATAGTTTGGCCTGAGCTACGTTATACCCTCGGGTATAGTTTGGCCTAGGTCAGTAGATCCCTCCTGGGTATACTCCAGCCTGGTGAGGTATAGTTTGGACTAGGCTACTTTACACCTCTGGTGTATACTCTGGCCTAGGCCAAACTGTACTGGGGTTTAATTTGGAATGGGGTTCATTTGGCTTGCTACTCTATGAACAGGGTGTTAGGAATCAGGTTGCATATGGTTCTGAAGCTGAGTCCAAGGAAGCTTTGGTTCCAAAGGTCTCCCACTCAGTTTTGCCCACTGGAACTGCTGCTTAGCTTCACTTTTAAACCAAGCACCCAGCCTGGACAAGTGACATCCAGGATCTTAGTGGAGACTTTGATCCTGACAGCATAGTTACTGCTGTGGAGCATCCTCAGTTGTGGAAAACAAGGTCTGCAGAGTTTGTCTGAAATTCGCAGCACTGAGCATGCCCATGACGTGGCGGGTTGTGATTGGTGGTCTAGCATCAGCAGCCCTGATGATGTGGCACCATCTGATTGGCAGTCGGGTGACATTATCGATGATGCGGCCGTGGTCGTGGCTTAGCCTTTAAATAGTGCAGATGCAAGCATGGCAGCGTGCTGTGTCATTCTTTGTTTGCTGGTGAATGTGTGTGGATGCCCGCCATCTTGGCTCCACGTGCACATCTGCTATTAGCTCCTGCTATACCGTGACCTGTAGTCCTGCGAGAGGGTTACTCCGCAACTAGTGCAGGTCGCTTAGGTAGGTGCTGTGGTCACCGCTGCCTGATTCCTTTGAGAGGGTTACTCCACAACTAGTTCAGGCAGCTTAGGCAGGTGCTCTGCAAGACTGCAGTCTGGCTTCGGTGAGAGGGTTACTCCGCAACTAGATCAGACTGCTAGGCAGGTACCGCACGCACCGCTACCCGGAAAGTGAGAGGGTTACTCCACTTTCCAGTGGCTCACCTGTGTGGGAACACATATAGCATGGTGTGCTTTCACCTACGTTTCTTCATTCCCCTACTGCGTAGCCTTTGTGAGTACCAACAGAGGTTACAGCGAGTCTGTTAATTTGCATATCCCCTGTGACGCTAACAGGGGTTATTGCCAGTCTTCCCTCTTCCCTGAGTGGTGTAACACAGGGAGTGGTAGGGCATATTAGTTATAACTTTTGTCGCTAGATCTGCCTTGCCCTTTGGGTTATTTAGCAGCAGCTATCTCGCTGCACCGTGGACCCCGGGCTACGTTTGCAAATCCAGTTATTAATTTTATTTGCAGCCCTCATAACACAGTGTGCGACCCTTATCAGAATGGTGGACATAAGGGACACCCATACTTCTCATCCTCTCCTGTATTTCGTTCTTCTCTAGCTAAGAAAATTAGATTTTTTACTTACTTTTTTCATAGACAAGTTGTTTTCAATTACTTAACCAAACATCACTGTCAGTGCCTGCGCTGCTATAACAGACTTTCTTTTCCAAGAAAACTATGAAAATGATTCATGTTAGCACCCATAAGATTTATGCCCGGTGCTGTGCGGTGGAGACATTTGTGATCACAGCCCTGTTTGATTCTCAGAGAGGAAATCCCATCGTAAAACACTGGTGTTTTTGTGGACAACACATGTTTTTATTTTATTCCGCCCACACTGCTGTCCAGCTGTAGTCACTCGGGATTCCTTTCACCACACACTTGCATAACCTGGCCTCTAAAATATCTGAATGGGTTTCACATCTATTTCTGGAAGTAAACAGAAATGTAAATAAGAAAAATAGTTTTATTGGGAATTATTGCTAAACAAATTACATAAAAAAATCCTTTTAAAGTTTGAGTCTATTTCTGTAAAGTTGTGTTTTTTATATCTATTTTTCTACCTCTATCTAATATAAGATTTGCAACAGAAATAGGCAACTACTATAGTTGTTCTAGCCGTCACTGACATGATTACAAGGTCTGTATAGCTTAACTATGAGCATTTATTAATCACAAGCCTGGGAAAAGTGGATGACAACTTATACAGTATTGGTCCCACTTTACTTCACGTACACTTTATAATTATTTTAATATAAACAGATTATGGTTTTGACAAATTTTGAGAACATAGTATTTATCATCATTTGAGAAGACACTTAAAGAAAATTAATGTTATCTCTATCTAATTCTGCGACTTTGAGTAAAATATTACAAATTGATTTAGCTTTCTGTCAGCAGGTTTCTGCTTTGTAATCTGAAAACAACATGCTGTAAAAGCCGCTTTACACGCAACGACATTGCTAACGAGATATCGCTGGGGTCACGGAATTTGTGATGCACATCTGGCCTCGTTAGCGACGTCGTTGCATGTGAATTGTAAGAGCGACCACTAACGATCTCACTTACCTCAAATATCGTTGATCGTTGTCCTTCATTTTCCAAATGTTGTTGAACTTCTGGGATGCAGGTTGTTCGTCGTTCCTGAGGCAGCACACATCGCTACGTGTGACACCCTGGGAACGACGAACAACAGCGTTGCTGCATCCTCCGGCAACGAGGTGGGCGTGTCGTTAATGCGGCTGTTCTCCGTCCCTCCGCTTCTATTGGTGGGCCACTGTGTGACGTCGCTGTGACTCCGCACGAACCTCCCCCTTAGAAAAGAGGTTGTTCGCTGGCCACAGCGACGTCCTTAGGAAGGTATGTGCGTGTGACGTGCAGTACCGATATTGTCCATCACGGGCAGTGATTTGCCCGTGACGCACGAACAACGGGGGCGGGTGCGAACTCTAGCGTGTAAAGCAGCCTTAAGAGTTAAAACAGAGAATTCAGCCCTGCCTCTCTTATCACAAAGTCTGTTTTTGTTTACCTGCAATGATAGTTTAAGCTTCCCGACTTTATCATTAGTGGGTCTGATATGTGCGAGAGCTGTACTCCAATTCCATCCCCTTATGTGATTAGCAGCTTCTATCTATGGAAATGTACACAGCGAGCCTGGTGTGGGGCAGCTGTATGGACTCTGCTACATTCAAAATCTAGAATCTTGGATTGTGTCAGAACGGCTGCACACAGTGATCTAAGTGATACATCACTGGATTCAGCACCTTTCTGCCTACATCATGCTGCTGTCAGATGAGGTAGCAAAAACCTGCTGACAAATTCCTTTTAAAGGGAAAGGAAAATTAGAAAATAACCTATTGTTTAAAGCAAGTTTTTGGACTAAATGTATAGATTTTTTTTACATTTTTAGGTAATTTCTTTTCATATTACAATCTTTATTAAAAAGCAAAATTAGTAATTTTGCAATTTTCACACTGGCCACTGATGCTCTTTTTGACTCATATTTCCTGTCATTTCAGAAGAAGTTTTCTGCAGGCTCCTTATCAATCACAGGTAATAATTATACACTAATGATAACACAGGATCTCCCCATTCACAATAGGTGATGTCACAGCTCACCCTGCTCCCCTTCCTGCACAATGACCTTTGCACGGGCTTATTAATAGGAACAGAGTCTGTCATTGTAGGTAATGTATATATTAATTATCTTCTATTTCAGGAAGTTCATTCCAGTAGCCAGTGAAAAAATGCAAGATTTTTCCTTTTCATTTTTAATAAATATTGTGATGTGGGAATAAATATAGGCTAAAAAAATACATTTAACACAAACTTCCTTATTGAACAACAGGTTATTTTTTTTATAACACATCCCTTTAATATCTATCTAGTTAAAATGGTGGGATGCTTTTTATTTTTAGAAATATATAGCAACCATTCATTAAATTGAGATACTCTTATAATGTAATTATTTGGGCAGCACAAAAGCATATGTGACCCGTCCATCGGTGGCCTCAATTGAAGAACACGGTGCCCTTGGATCAAAACCATCACACACAACTTGTATGTTAATGACTCCATTGACAAGGATAAGCTTTCTTTATGCCATTATATATCCAGCTGTGATGTATATATAATAACTGTAAAAATACTCACTCAGATTAACATACATTTAACAAAAGGAAAAAGTTCTGATCTTTCTATGTAAATTGCTTTGTTTATTTATTTTCCCTCCTGTTTTCCCCATGTAATCACCATCCCTAATTTTTCCTTCTGTGTCCCCATACTTTTCCAGTTCATACCTTACCCAACATTTAAAAATCAATAAAAAACATTTAAATGAATAACACGATGCACTGCGCGCATAGTAGTTTCTGCTGATGCCTTACTCACTGTCCCTGGGTCCAATACTGAGTATGTGGTGTTGCTTATGGTGTCTAGGATTGCCATCAGCACTGATATCATGTTGATAGTGGAGCAACCAATCAGCAACTCTGAGGGGGCTTTCCTTCTACATGGGCGGAGCCTCTGAGCTCACTGATTGGCTTCTGCGCTGTTGACGTGATGTCAGTGCCAGATTAGGAGCAGTGCCAGAGACTCAGCATTGGACCTGGGGATGTGAGGAGTTTTTATATATATATATATATATATATATATATATATATATATAAAATACTGCCGCCAGGAATGAAGATTTCCTGAAAGGGTATAACGTCTTTATGTAATAGGATTGACCTTTTACCACGGTTAAATGGATATTGTCTGGACATTTCGATATATAGTTAGAACTAGCTGTATTACCCGGCGTTGCCCAGGATAATAAGTAAAAAAAAGTTATTGCACATGAAAGTCACAAACTAAACAGGCGTCACCACTGAAATCATATTAACGCACACATAAGCTGTCCTATACTAACAATGTCCTTTGTTGCCTATAGCAACCAATTATAACAAAATAGAAGCATAGCTCTGATTGGTTGCTATACGCCACCTTATAAATATCCAGGATATCTGGCAAAACAGACAATATATTACTTCAAAGATCCAAACAGTTATTGTGTGTCTCTTTCTGTGTGTCTCTTTCTGAGTGTGAGTCTCTTTCTGTTTGTCTCTTTCTGTGTGTCTCTTTCTGAGTGTGAGTCTCTTTCTGTTTGTCTCTTTCTGTGTATGTCTCTTTCTGAGTGTGTGTGTCTTTTTGTGTGTGTTTCATTCTGTTTGTGTCTTTCTGTGTGTGCCTCTTTCAGTGTGTGTGTCCCTTTCAGTGTGTGTGTCTCATTCTGTGTGTGCCTCTTTCTGTGTGTCTCCTTCTGTGTGTGTCTCTTTCTGTGTGTGTTTCTTTCTATGTTTCTTTGTATGTTTGTTTCTGTGTGTGTGTGTCTTTCTGTATGTGTCTTTTTCTGTGTGTGTCTCTGTGTGTGTGTATCTCTTTCTGTGTGTGATCTCTCTGTGTGTCTCTGTCTCTGTCCATAACAAAAGTTTATAATAACATCTGTTCCCACTTCCATTGACTTTAATGTAAGCAGGTTTTTTGGCAAATAACTGTAAAGTGCAGGGTTAAATTTTCCCCTGAAAACATAGTCTATGACGATGCCTGACTCAAATGAGGTGTCTGTGCAAATTTCATGATTGTAAATGTGACAGTGCCGAGTCCTTTAGTGGACACACACGTACACACACACACACACACACACGTACACACACACACACACACACACACGTACACACACACACGTACACACACACGTACACACACACACACACACGTACACACACACACACACACGTACACACACACACACACGTACACACACACACACGTACACACACACACGTACACACACACACACACACACGTACACACACACGTACACACACACACGTACACACACGTACACACACACACGTACACACACACACACACACATATGTTACGTCCGGGTGGTGGAAACTCTGGACCGTACACCGGTTTCCCCTGAGGAGGCAGCCAGGCCGGTCACCCCGCCAGAGGGTCTTGATGTACGGCAGCCGAAGCACTATTGGTAGTCTGACAGTCCGTAGGGGAGCTGGAAAGGGGGATGTTGCTGAACACACGGAGTTCTGGACGGTAGTCCGGGTGACGAGACTCAGGGTCCAAGGCCGGGTTGAAGGGTCAGGCGGGATCCGGAACCTGCTGAGCGATGGAACGGGTCACCCAACGGAGCCAGGGACTGAAGACTGGCGGAGCTGCAGAGGTGGTGGAACATCCGCCGAAGTCACCGTCAGGGTACTGGAATGGACGTGGTTCGGAGCGGCTGGCGTGGCAGGACAGGCTCTACGAGACAGGACAGGGTTAATACAGGGCAAAGCAATATGGAGACCTGAACTCCTAGTCTACCAAACACGTAGAACAGGCCCCGCCCACCAGGAAAGAGAATCTTAATATACCCTGAACCTGTCTATGCAATTTCCTGTTTCTAGGTGCTGGCCCTTTAAGAAAGGGTCAATGACCACGAGCACGCCCTAATGCGCATGCGCAAGGCCCGTGTACCAGAAGCCAGTCCAGGGAGCGGTGCAGAGGAAGCAGGAGTGCCCGGCTGGGTGTCCCACGTCGCAGAGGAGCGCCGGGAGCGGGGAGCTGGACGCATGGAGGGCGCAGGCGGGGAAGAGGAGGCCGGGACCGGAATGGTGAGCAGGGGACGCCGCCGGGGAGCGGGCCACGGGGACCGGAGAGCGGGGCCAGGAGACCGGGAAGCGCGACAACATATATACATACATACACTCAGCTTTATATATTAGATAAATCCCACCCATTTACAGGAGGTATAGACGGAAATGTGAGTAGAGTAAATCCTATAGACAGTATTTGTTTGCCTTATTGTTTAGAAGGCAAAAAAAACCCTACAAGACAAGAGACAACTGACATGGGTCATCTTATACATTGTTGCCACATTTTGCCATCATTTTTTATTTGTTGAGCTGCATCAGTCTAATAAAATGGAGTTGATAAAACAGATATATGTGAACCTAGCATAAGAGCTACAAAGGTTATATACATCTAGACATATGTTAATGGTTTATATACAGTACTTCTTTTATACAAAGGAACTAGTAGAAAACATGTTGAACTCAATATTCCTAGATTAGTGTTTTTCATTCTACAACAAAAATGGGCAAATATCCCAAAGCCTTTTAGTATTTGATGCTGGGTAAGTTGTGTAAGGTTCGTGTCGTATCACTCAAGTCATCACTTGGCTATTCCCATTGAGATATGAGTGCACGCTGTACAATTCATGTATGTCTCAAATCCCTATTCTGCTCCCAATGTGCACATTTTTGCACAGCATGACCTAAATGATTGTCTCCTTCCAATAAAATAAAGAAATTAACTCACTATGCATCCAGTCTCGAGAAATTTCAAGTCACAACTTATACAAAGTTACAAATATATATTTTTTTTAATAATATTTAATGTTTGATGCCTATTATTAATACAAAGTTGCTGCACATATTCAGGTTTCATGACATCAAAAATTCCAGCCAGACATAGAACAATTAGAAGAGTCTGCTTTCCATATGAATAAAGTTACAAAGGATGTTTACAAGATTCAATACAATGAGATATAAATATAAATGACAGATGTTTCAGCTGTAATGGCTCGGGAAATCCCTCTATGTGTTCAGAGGAAAATCCTTCTATTAGAAAAAAAGTGTTATCTTTTGGAGCCACTTAAACATTGCCCAAACAGCCTTCTGAGCACTGCTCTTTTAAGTATGTAACCTAAGGAGAGGCAGATCTTGGTTTTCTGGCACCTGAGGCAAGAATTCAGGTTAGTGCCCCCCCCTCCACTCAAGCTGAGTACTCGTCATGTGACTGCTCATATGTGATTTGCACGCTTACAGTCACATGCCGGTGAGCTTCCTTTTTTCCTAAAAAAGTGAAATACTACAGCCCCCGCTTCACTGAGAGAAGTAAGAAGAAAAGCTAGTTGTCACGTAACAGTAAGTATGAAAATCACATAAGAGTGGTCATGTGATGATCGCTAGAACCAGCAAGCAGACCTGAATCCTGACATTGAGTATATTACATGCTGCTAGGATTCGTGCATTATACAGTGCTCTACGTTATAATAATAATATTCTTTATTTCTATAGCGCCAACATATTTCGCAGCGCTTTACAATTCAGGAGGATCATATACAAACAAGTAACAGTTATAGAAAATACAATATTTAGAGGGGAAAAAAAAGACAACCCTGCTGGTGAGAGCTTAAAATCTACAATGAGATATGGGGGGGCAAGGTACAAGTGCTTATTTACAATGACAATCCAGCCATCTCAAGGAAATGGGGGATAGATAATGCCTTCTTGGACCAATTAGTTTGAACCTTGAGATGCATTTGGGTGGCCTGGAGTTTGACTTGGGGTTATGTTGTGAGAAGTTGTAAAGGGACTGTGTAAATTGGATTTGAGTAGGAAGTGTGACAGGCTGCCCTAAAAAGATGGGTTTTTAGTGTGCGTTTGAAGCTGAGTAATAATAATAATAATAATAATAATCTTTATTTCTATAGTGCCAACATATTCCGCAGCGCTTTACAATTCAGGAGGATCATATACAAACAAGTAACAGTTATAGAAATACAATATTTAGAGGAAAAAAAGAAAAACACAACCCTGCTCGTGAGAGCTTACAATCTACAATGAGATGGGGGGGAGGGGCAAGGGACAAGGGCTTATTTACAATGACAATCCAGCCATCTCACGGAAATGGGGGATAGATAATGGTTTCCTGGACCAGTGGGCCAGAGCCTTGAAATGCCTTCGGGTGCCATGGAGTTTGATGTGGAGTTATGTTGTGAGACGTTGTAGAGGGACTATGTGAATCGAATCTGATTAGGGAGTGTTATAGGCCGCCCTAAAAAGATGCGTCTTTAGGGTGCATCTGAAGCTGAGTAAGTTGTGATTTGTCCTAACTTCTTGGGGTAGAGCGTTCCAGAGGGTTGGTGCAGCTCAGAAGAAGTCTTGGATCCGGGAGTGGGAGGTTCGAATTAGTGTGGATGTTAGTCGAAAGTCGCTTGCAGAGCGTAGAGAACGGGTGGGGTGATAGACAGAGAGGAGGGTGGAGATGTAGGGGGGTGCCGCACTGTGGAGAGCTTTGTGGGTGAGAACAAGCAGTTTGAATTGGATCCTGTGATATATGGGCAGCCAGTGCAATGACTGGCACAGAGCAGAGGCATCCGAGTAGTGGTTAGCCAGGTAGGTGACCCTGGCTGTTGCATTAAGGATGGACTGTAGAGGAGAGAGTCTAGTTAGGGGGAGACCAATTAACAGAGAGTTACAGTAGTCAAGGCGAGAGTGGATCAGGGCCACGGTGAGGGTTTTTGTCGTTTCCATAGTGAGAAAGGGGCGGATTCTAGAGATCTTCTTGAAGTGCAAGCGACAGGAGCGGGCAAGAGATTGCATGTGGGAGGTGAAGGAGAGATCAGTGTCAAGTATAACACCCAGACAGCGGGCCTGCGGCCTAGGACTTATCATTGTGCCACACACAGAGAGGGAGATGTCAGGTTTAGGAAGGTTGGAGCATGGAGGAAAAAGAAGAAGTTCAGTTTTGGAAAGGTTAAGTTTCAGATAGAGAGCAGACATGACATTGCAAACTGCAGTCAGGAAGTCACTTGTGTTCTGTAGTACAGCGGGGGTGAGCTCAGGGGAGGAGGTATATAGCTGTGTGTCATCAGCGTAAAGATGGTACTGAAAGCCAAATCTGCTGATGGTCTGTCCAATTGGGGCAGTGTAGAGGGAGAAAAGAAGAGGGCCAAGGACTGAACCTTGAGGGACCCCAACAGTGAGAGGGAGAGGAGAAGATGTGGAGCCAGCAAATGATACACTGAATGAACGGCCAGAAAGATAGGAAGAGAACCAGGAGAGCACAGTGTCCTTTAGGCCGATAGAATGGAGCAAAGAGAGAAGGAGACTGGGGTCAACAGTGTCGAAGGCGGCAGAAAGGTCAAGAAGAATAAGCAGAGAGTGGTCACCGTTACGTTTTGCTGTCAATAGGTCATTGGTCACTTTGACAAGGGCAGTTTCTGTTGAGTGTAGAGGGCGGAAGCCAGACTGTAAAGGATCTAGAAGAGAGTGGGTGGAAAGGTAGCAGGTGAGGCGAGAGTAGACCAGGCGCTCCAAGAGTTTGGAGATGAAGGGGAGATTGGAGACTGGTCTGTAGTTGCTTGTGCAGGACGGATCGAGAGAAGGTTTTTTTTAATAATGGAGTAATGATAGAGTGTTTGAGGGAGAAGGGGAAGATACCCGAAGAGAGAGAGAGATTGAAGATTTTAGTTAGGTGAGTGGTGACAACCAGAGAGAGGGACTGGAGTAGAGGTGTGGGGAAGGGATCAGTAGGGCAAGTGGTAGGACGAGAGCAGGATAGGAGCCTGGAGACTTCCTCCTCTGTGACTGGGTCAAATGTGGAAAGTGAGCTGGATGGGATATGGGGATGGATGGGATTCACAGCGCTTGGTGGTTGGGAGCTGATCTCTTGGCGGATGTTTTCTATTTTCTCTGTAAAATACGAGGCCAGGTCATCAGCATGAAGGGCTGTGACAGGGGTCTGTAGGGAGTGAAAGGTGTCAAAGAGCTTTTTTGGATTGTTGGCAAGTGAGGAAGTTGTGACTCGTCCTAACTTCTTGGGGTAGAGCGTTCCAGAGGATTGGTGCAGCTCGGAAGAAGTCTTGGATCATATTATGATTTCTTTTCCTGAGGATGGAGACGGAAATGTCTCTGAACTGCGTAGAATTATGAAATAAAGGAAATCTTTTTCATCTACAGCATCAGTGGTTTTAGCGCAGCATTTAAACCGGTTTTCTCTTTACCTGACCTATATATTATATTTAAAGGTGATCCCCAGATTTGTTATGAAGTCTGTAGTCACTCTATATGACTGCAGACTTCTGAATTCTTACACTGCACATTTTCAGGATTGCCCTATATCGGTGGCAAGAGTAGAAAGTCATGTGAGTGCAAATCAAATGAGAACAAGACTCCATAGGTCACTCCAGGTCAGCACCAGACCCTTAAATTTTCACACGCAGTGACATCAGTATCATGACCTCTGGAGTCACTTCTGGTCAGTGCCTGACCCAGAATTTCTCACTTGCAGCTATGTTAATGAGTTACTGACATCACTGTGTGTGAGAAACTGTGGGTCTGGTGCTGACCTGGAGTTAACTATGGAGTCTCGTTCTGAGAACGAGGATCCTTAGGTTAGTGTACGGATTTGGGAAATATCATTGGACCACTACACAATGGATTACATTGGATCTTCAAGCTTTTGGGCTTTTTTTCAACATTAATTGGAGAATGAGAGATAGTGTGGGGGAATCTTTTTTCAAATAAGCTTTTTTTACCTGTGTATATGTTGTTGTTTTTTTTACTTTACACTTACTGGGTTAGTAATGGGGGTGTCTGATAGATGCCTCTCCATTACTAACTCTTGGGCTTGATGTCAGATGATAATTCCCAGCTGACATAAAGCCCCTAAAATATTACTCCAATTGCCACCGCACCGGGGCAAATGGGAAGAGCTGGGGCGAAGCTCCAGAAGCGGTGCAACTAATGGATGGGCCAATTCTGTGACAGCTGTGGGCTGCTATTTTTAGGCTTGTAAGGCCCCAATAACTATAGACCTTCCAAGCATGATAATACCATCCTGCAGCTGTCTGCTTTATCTTGGCTGGCTATCAAAAATGGGTGGACACCAAAGTCTTTTTTTTCCCCAAATGATTTATTTATTTAATTAATTAATTAAACCAGCCTTAAAACAACCTTTAGGGCTACATGAAAGGCACTAAAGGATGCAAGTGTACAGCCCTGTTTATATGCCTGCTCTAATATAAGCTGTCCCTCCTACATCAACTCTCCCTGAACTGCAGTGTGTTGATCATTGCACCACCGAGTCTCATATACGACCCAATGATGCTATGCCGCTGACCGATAACACCAATACCAGTAGTCAAAATAGCTATGGTAGTACCATGATTCACAGGCATCTCATCATGAAATCCCATACAGACTTGAGGAAGTTGAATCATATTATCACTTCCAGGACTCTTTGTTCTTCTTTATGCTGAAGATAGTTTTTAATGACATGGCTGTATGTTTGGTGTCATTTTCCTGCTGCACAATAAATTTGTAGCCAATCAAATGCCTTCCTGGTGGTATTGCATGATGGATAAATATCTGCTTTTATTTTTCAGCATTGAAGACTCCACGTCATGACCAAAGTTGAGGACCATAGACACAGCGGTCGAACACGTAAACATTTTGTAGGGGATAAAAGATACATCATGGTTACATCCCTTTGAAATTGTAAGACATCCAGTAGTGCCATCAGCTCAGAACTGAAAGCAATCAGTGGGACCTAGATACATCTATCTACTGTTTAGAGAAGTCTGGCCAGAAGTGGTCTTCATGGTAAAATTGCAGAGATAAGCTTTACATTTTAAATAGAAAAAACAAGGCCACGTTACTATGCATGAAAATATATCAGCTGGGTGCAGAAAAATAGTAGCAAGTGCTCTGGACTAATGAGTCAAAAAATATGAAATATTGGGCTGTAAAAGAAGTTGGTTTGTTTGCTGAAGGGCTGGAGAGCCTTACAATAATGATTGTCTTCAGGTGGACAACAGTAATGCATGGTGGAGTTTGCATGCAAATTTAGAGCTGCACTCCAACAAATGGAGTTGTGCATTTGGTCAAGATTAGTGATGGTCAGACCCGGACTGTAAAAGTCTAGATCTGTGCAGTTTCAAAAGTATCCGGGTGCCGGGCCCGGAGTTCCACTAAAAAAAATAAAGGAAAAATAAAGCAAGCGCGCTATACTTACCAATGTCTCCGGTGCGCTGTAACTGCTTCTGGGCTGCTCACTCTTCTTCCAGGGCATCTTATTAGCCTCATAAATATTCACTGCTTCCCCCACCCACCGGCAGTCCTGGCATTTGTGATTTGTTGTAGTCAGACGTGCCCCCAGCCTGTGTGATAGCGTCTGACTGCTTGCAATCACAGACCCTATCTGCATGTCACTATCATGGTATAAAAAAATAAGTAATAATCCAGCACAGATAAAGCATATGGCTAGAGGCTGCAGCCCCCAGTCGTGTGCTTATATTTATCTTGGCTGTGTATCAAAATAAGAGGAAAATTATGCAGCTTTTTTTAATTATTTAAATAAATAATTTTTAAAAATGGCGTGCGGTCCCTCCTAATTTTGATAGCAAGCCATGATAAACCTCAACAGCTGGGGGCTGGTATTCTTAGGCTGCGTAGACCCTTGCATAATTGGCCCCCTAGCCTAAAAATAGCAGCCTGCAGCTGCCCAGGATTGTCTCATCCATTAGATGTCACAATCCTAGAACTTTACCCGACTCTTCTCGATTGTCCTGGTGTGGTGGCAATTGGGAAACAAGAGGTTAATAACAGCCCAAAGCTGCCACTAATTCCTAGATTAGTAATGGGAGGCATCTACGAGACCCCCAATTACTAATCTGTAAGTGCAAAAAAATAAACCCAAACACCGAAAAAATCCTTGTTTGAAAATGTATTAGCCCCCAAAACACCCAGGTCCGATGTAAAGCCCATGATGTCCCATGACGATTCCAGTTCTGCTACATCTGAAATAATAGGGGGTGACCATAGAACATGACCGCCCGCTGTGAACTTCAGGCAGGGAATGAGCTTCGTGATGACCAATGATGTCACTCACAGGTTATTTGTGGTCACAGCTGGAGATTTCCACAGTCCTCCACCTGTGATCAAAGGTGACCTGACCTCAGGTGACCTCAGTAAAGTCATTGACCTCACCTCAGGTCCTACAAAACTCTCAAAAACCAAATTACACTTAATCCAAGGTTCCACTGCAAATTAGAAAAAGGATGAATTATGTCATTAAATCAATAGAGATTTATTATTAAAGTAAAATTAAGTTTTTAACCTTTTAGAGTGATTAACGGTACTGTAGTTGTTAAATTATGAAATAAGTAATCAAAAATACATATTGATTAATAATTACCGTATGCACACAGTCAGTCTATATATCTATCTATCTATCTATCTATCTAGCCACCTACATATAAATAAAAACATCAGGTAATGAAGTAAGAAATGAAAGAAAAAAAGCTAGAGCTAAACATTAGACTCTGGCATTTGTATGAAATTTTAGCAATGACAATGATCACATGCCCAGACATCACAGGGAGTGAATACTGGGTGAGTCGTGAGGCTGCACATTTACCGCACTCTTACCACAGACTGTCTTTCACATACATTCCCTTATCACTACATGCTGAGCGGCTGTGCACACCTGGAGGATGCAACCCAAGTCATCAGATAAGAACGGCTCATCTACTTGGCACTGAGCAGCTGCTGTGGTTGAGTTGCCTGTTACAAGCACAAGACTTCAAATACATTTACAAGGGTGCAGTTGGCATAGAACAATACTTTTTAATGTTACTAATAATACTTAACAGTTTTATGATGGTCCTGTTTTTTGGTTTGTATTCTTTGCAGTGCAGAAATGACCTTTGGACTGTAGAACCTACAGTAGTTGGCTTGGTACGTTGTTCCTAAGGTTTTAGGCATTTTTATATATATCAGAAATAGGTACAGTGGATATAAATAGTTAACATGCACCTGTTAAAATTACAATTTTTTGTCACGTAAAAAAAACGAGAGAGAACCCGAACTGTAAAGTTCGGGGTCCGTACCGGATACCTAGTGTCTGTGCACAAACCCCGAAAAATGGACTTCTCAGGGATGTCCATATTAATGTTCGGATTCGTCAGCCTGGATAACTAAAAAAATAAGTTAAGGATAAAGAAAAAAAAGAAAAAATAAAGCAGGAGCGTTATGCTTACCGAGTCTCCCGCGCGACTTTACCACTACTTCTGGGTCCGCTTATTAACCCTCACACATATTCACTGCTTGCCCCCCACTATCAGTCCCGGCATTTGTGATTGGTTGCAGTCTGTCCGTACCCCCATCCTGTGTGACAGTGTCTGTGATTAGTTTGAATCACATACACTGTCTGCGTCTGTTACGTCCGGGTGGTGGAAGCACTGGACCGTACACCGATTTCCCCTGAGAGGGCAGCCAGGCTGGTCACCCCGCCAGAGGGTCCTGATGCACGGCAGCCGGAGCACTATAGGTAGCTGGACAGTCCGTAGAGAAGCAGGAAAGGTGGATGATGCTGAACCCACGGAGTTCTGGACGGTAGTCCGGGTGACGAGGCTCAGAGTCCGAGGCCGGGTTATAGGGTCAGGCGGGATCCGGAACCTACTGAGCGATGGAACGGATCACCGAACGGAGCCAGAGACTGGAGACTGGCGGAGCTGCAGAGGTGGTGGGACATCCGCCGAAGTCACCGTCAGGGTCCAGGGATGGACTTGGTTCGGAGCGACTGGCGTGGCAGGATAGGCTCTACGAGACAGGACAGGGTTAATGCAAGGCAAAGCACAGGGCAAAGCAATACGGGGACCTGAACACTAGCTTGCTAAACACGTAGAACAGGCCCCGCCCACCAGGAAAGAGAAACCTTATATACCCTGTACCTGTCTATGCAATATCCTGTTTCTGGGTGCTGGCCCTTTAAGAAAGGGTCAATGACCGCGCGCGCGCCCTAATGCGCATGCGCGAGGCCCGTGTGCCAGAAGCCAGTCCAGGAAGCGGTGAGGAGGAAGCAGGAGCGCCCGGCTGGGAGTCCCACGTCGCAGAGAAGCGCCGGGAGCGGGGAGCTGGACGCATGGAGGCCGCAGGCGGGGAAGAGGAGGCCGGGACCGGAGTGGTAAGCAGGGGACGCCGCCGGGGAGCGGGAAGCGGACCACGGGGACCGGAGGACGGGACCAGGGGACCGGGAAGCGTGACAGCGTCCCTATAATGATGTAAAATTAACAAAAAATAAATTGGCTTAAGGTCCACTCATATTGTGATACCCAGCACAAATAAATCATACGGCTACAGGCTGCAGCCCCTAGCCATGTGCTTATCTTGGCTGTGTATCAAAATAAAAGGAGCAGTGAATATGTATGAAGGTTAATGAGCAGACCCAAAGCAATGTTTCAGCCAACTGAAACTGAAACTCGGTAAGTATAACTGTCTAATCCCCTATCCCTTTCTACATTTTACAGCACAATCTTAGGGTCCCATAGACTTATATGGGGTTCGGCATCCGGGCAGATGCTCGGGTTCAAGTGCAGTCCCAAACCGGATATTTTTTTTAAGTCTGGCTGGACCTCATGAACCCTAACATCTGTGGGTTTACCCATCTCTAATCAAGAAGAATCATTTCATAACTTTTTCCAACTTTAATGTCACAGATCTGTACGATTCAATTAAAAAATAAAGTGAAATATTTTTGCGTGGAAGATGAAAAAAACTAAAATAATGTGGTTGTATAAATACGCAAACCCTTAAAAGAATACTTTCAAGTATCTTTTGAATTTTATGACAGCATTCAGGCATTTCATTCAGGAGTCTATCAACATGGCACATCTAGAAATGGCAGTCTTTGCCCACTTTTCCTTGGAGTAGCACTCCAAATTTGTTACATTACTATAACATCTCCTGTGCCAGGTTTTGGCAAAGCAGAGCTTGGCTTGGCTTGGATGTTTCTCTTTGTAAGGTCGGAGTCATACTTGCGAGAGACTCGCATGAGTCACGCATCGCATCACCTGACACAGCCGCAAACCCTCTCCTGACAGGAGTGGATCGGCTACATGTATTTCTATGCAGTTGAGATGTCTGTCTGAAAGGCAGAAAGCCGTGCCTGGTGGTGCGATAAGAGACTCGCGCGAGTCTCTCACAAGTGTGACTCCAGACTAACAAAAGGCTTCCATCTTGCCTCCCTGCCCACAGGCCAGCCCAAAAATTCCGTCAACTCCTCTAAATGTTGCTGTAGGTCAATGGCAACCTCTCGAACCAATATTCTTCTTGCCTTTTCAGCAATTTTTGAAGGATGTCCAGTTCTAGGCAATGTTACTTTTGTGCCAAATTTAAGCCACTTCTTGATGATATTTGTGTTTCTTTCTACTGACTGATAACTTTCACCAATGAGATCCCTTTGCTGTGTTATAAGCTGTTTACAGATCATGACTTTTGGTGTAAAATGCAATTAAGAAAATGTCAGTAAAAGCCTACTAGAACAGCTAAACCTTTGGAGTTAATCAGAATCATTTTATATCATAGCAGCTGTGTACATGAGTTTATTTGTGATTGGCTAATTCTGAACATAACCACATTCCAAATTATAAGATGGTGTTCATCAAACAAACCATGGGTACAATGGTCGGCACATGCGTTCCACACCAGCTACTCCAGGGGTGTCTCTCTATTGGTCTATAGACATATCCGTTTGGAAGTGAAGGTGGTGAGGTGTGACCCGGAGGGATGATTTGTGTTTATATATGCGTCTATAAACTCTAGAGATTATGTTCTGTTATGTATTTACAACCCCCTGCCAGCTTGCATCTCCATTCTTAAACAAGCACTGAGCTTTGCCCTCAATTATCCAGATGCGTATGTGTTATGTATGGGGGATTTTAATCTTGTGATGAATGAGGAGCAGGATAGGTTTCGGATGGATGGAGGGGGACAACATTCGGCCACACACTTGACTGATTTGCAGCAATGTGTGGAGGGAGGTGGGTGGATTGACCTTTGGCGACTCCGGCATCCTAACACCCGAGAATATACATTTCATTCTTCTACTAGACGCACACGGTGTCCCGACTGGATTATATTTTTGGGTTGAGCAATATCGCAACCTGGGTGGATGACGTGGTACACGGGGTCAGGGGCATATCAGATCACAGCCCAGTGATTCTTACTATGAAGACTAACCAAGGTGTTGGTAAACCCTTTTGGAGGTTAAACCCCTTTTGGCTGAAACTAATAGATCAAAGTGATAGAACTCTGACCCAAATAGAGGATTTCCTGGAAGCCCACCCTAAACCCTGGAATATTAACTTGGTGTGGGACACTCTTAAAGCCTACCTTAGAGGGTGTTTGTCTTCAACCATAACATATCTTAAAAGAGTGACTAAAACTGAGGATGATATAGTAGAGGGGAGACTTTGGGACTCAGAGGCAATATATATATATCGGCCCCAACCGATGGAAATAGGGCGGCCTGGAAGCAATCATATAGGTTATATATGCAGCACTCTGAGACCAAGTCCAAACGCAAATTGTTCTTTACCCGACAATCATATTTTGAGCTTGGAAATCAATCCAGTAAATTATTGGCATATATGGTTAGGCAACACAACACTTCAAATACAATATTGGGTATACGGAGGATGGATGGCTCAATAGCTACATCCCCTGAAGATATTTTAGAGTGCTTTTGTGAATACTATAAAACCCTATACACTTCTAGAAATCCTCATGGAGTTCAAAGTTGCGCGACATATTTGTCGGATTTGGAGTTTCCCACTTTGAGTGGATCACAACGGGAGTCTATGGAGGCGGACATCACACTGGATGAAGTGATTACTGCCATCTCGGATATGGCTAGGGGGAAATCTCCGGGTCCAGATGGCCTTCCCATAGAATTCTATAGTAAATATTGTGACGTATTGGCCCCGATTCTTTTAGAGGTTTTCTCACATTTTTCAGCCAGCGACTCTCTACCTGCCTCCTTATACGAAGCACATATAGTCGTGCTGAGGAAGGAGGGTAAAGACCCACTAGACTGCGGTTCATACCGTCCTATATCCCTAGTTAATGTGGATTACAAGATCTTTACCAAAATACTGGCGTCCAGGCTTAATTCAGTCATATTGAGTATAGTTCACCCAGATCAAACCGGATTTATGTCTGGGAAAAACACCTCTATAAATATAAGATGGGTCCAGTCCATAGTGCAATATAGCACACTGGTCCAGGAGAACGAGTTGGCCTTGGCCTCGCTGGACGCGGCCAAGACATTTGACTCGGTAGAATGGTCATTTTTATTTGCCTGCCTCCAGAGATTCGCCTTTGGGCCTAAATTCAGTAATTGGATTCATATGTTGTATAGGTCCCCGACAACCAGGATACTAGTCAATGGTGCTATGTCTACATCCATCTCATTGAATCGGGGCACAAGACAGGGATGCCCTCTGTCTCCAGCATTGTTTGCACTAGTTATTGAAGCTTTGGCAATTAGAATCCACTCTCATCCACAGATCACTGGAATCACTATAGCCGACCGCACAGATCAAATAGGATTGTATGCGGATGACATGGTTGTCTTCTTAGATCGAGTGCAAGAGACTCTACCGGTGGTTATAGACACTATAGATAAATTTGGGGAGTTTTCTGGACTACGCGTCAACTGGGATAAGTCGGCTTTGATGCCATTAATGCATGGGTCTGGAATTTCAATGGAGGGTAGGTCACCTTTGCAAGTGGTAACTAGCTTTAAATACCTAGGAATACACATACAGAAAGACCATACACTAGACCTGCAGACGAGTATAACACCACTTCTGGAGCACGTTAAACTTAAATATAACTTGTGGAGCAAGCTACCCCTGTCAGTGGTTGGCAGAATAAATTTAATCAAAATGATATTACTTCCAAAGCTTAGTTATACACTACAACATAGTGCAGTATCAGTACTCAAATCCTTCTTCTCAATGTTGAACTCGCTTACTACCTCTTTCATATAGGGCACTAGAGACTTGGATGCCTGGAAGTCAGCTGCCAAACTCTGAGAGTCACTTGGCACACGCGGCTGGGACTGATTGTTTAGTGGGTTTTCTGGAATCAGATGGACTGAGAACACCACGGCAATTACCCCTCCTCAGGTTGGCAAGATTAGTCTGGCGACAAGCCAAGAGGGTGGTACACTTTGAAGGGGTGGTGGCGGAACTCCCATTATGGGGAAATAGCCACTTCCATACTCTGAGAGATCACCCCTCGGCGCAATTCTGGGCCACTCACAGCGTCAGTGCATTAGGTGATCTTTTTGTCCCGGGAACCACAACCTTCAAGTCCTTTGAACAAGTCCAGATTGAATATAATGTTCCAAGATCACAGTTTTTTTTAGATACCTGCAGATTCGCACAGCGATTCAATCCCACATACAGAAAATTGGAGTGAGGAAATTGATATCGTCACTTCCTATGATAGGTATTCTAAAATCACAAGGACCTCGAGGCCTCATCTCAGCTATATATACTTACCTGTTGTCGGTGGGGGTGGAGTCGGACCCCTTGCCAGCCCAGGATAGATGGAAATCTCTAATTTCCTCTCTACAGGGAGAGGAATGGGAAGAGATATTGGAATCTCCGACTGCGGTATCCCCTTCGGTTAATAATAAGTAGATTCATTGCTACATTGTCCACCAAGCATACCTTCCTCCAACTCGATTATTTAGTATGGGCCGTTCTCGTACATTGGAGTGCCCGAGGTGTCATCTCTCAGGGGCAAATTTCATACATATGATTTGGAGCTGTCCCAATATATCATTGTACTGGCGGGGAGTGACATCTCTGCTGACATCGATTGTGTCGATTCCTGTTTTGTGTGACGCTTTGATATGTGTTACGGGGGGCTGTCTGATAATAACCTAAAGGAGTATCAGACAGTCAGGGTCCACCGTGCAAAGACTTTGCTGCAGACTATGGCAGAGTGCAATACCTCTGTTAACTTACAGAAGGATATAAGTAAGTAAAGCAATTCCTCCCTTACTTGGAGGGTGTGTGGAATGATCTCTGTTAATAATCACAGAGACAAAGGCAATGTGTGCGAAATGGCACCTACCTAGGTCCGCTCTTCTAGTGGTGCAAAAGAGACGAACAGCAGCGTAAGCCGCACAAAGCTCCTACCTGCGTTCGCTCCACTAGTGTGCGAGGACACGAACCACTAGATATAGCACCTGCCTAGGTCCGCTCTTCTAGTGGTGCAAAAGAGACGAACAGCAGCGTAAGCCGCACAAAGCTCCTACCTCTGTTCGCTCCCCTAGTGTGCGAGGATACGAACTGCCAGACGCAGTATAAGGAACATTACCCTAGCGGCAACGTCCACCTACGAGTCGAATCACAAGGCCCAGCCAGACCATGTGCCTCAGGCACCTGCCTATGTCCGCTCCCCTAAGAGGTAAGGATACGGACAGCAGCCGAATCTGTAAGGTATAAGAACGCTACCCTGCCGGTAGCGCTCACCTAGCATAGACAGAGGAATGCCTAGAGGAATGCACACAGAGCGTCTACTCTTATGCATGAACCAAGAGGACTGAGCGCCATGCGGCGTGTGTCAGGGTCTTATATAGACTCTGTGCCTCATCCAAGATGGAGAACACCAGAGCCAATCCGCTGCCAGAACGACAGGAGTGACGTCATGCTGGCCTATCACCGAGCAAGGTGTCACAAGCACATGACCAGCGTCCAATCGGCATAGAAGGTGTCAGAGACATGTGACCTCGTGTCAGCGATGATGTCACCCGCACATGTGCAATGGCTCCAAGATAGGACTTAGTCTCCGGCGCTCGCACATGTGCAGTAGCAAGAAATCTGGACTTAGTCTCCAGCGCTCGCACATGTGCAGTAGCAAGAAATCTGGACTTAGTCTCCAGCACTCGCACATGTGCAGTAGCAAGAAATCTGGACATAGTCTCCAGTGCTCGCAGCAACCGTAACAGTACCTCCCCCTCAAGGGCCCCCCTCCCGGCGACGCAGGTAATCGGCAACTAAGTCGGGAGCATGGACAGCCTCCTCAGGCTCCCAAGAGCGATGTTCCGGGCCATAGCCCTCCCAATCTATCAAGAAGAACCTGCGCCCTCTAACCATCTTAGAACCAACTATGGCTCGTACCTCATAGCTAGAGCGAGAGGAATCAGAGGCAGGAGAGTGCACTTCACGAGCGTGAGGTAAAATAGCCGGCTTTAACAGTGAGACATGGAATTTGTCATGAATCCTAAGATGGACAGGTAACTTCAATTGGTAGACTACAGGATTTACCTGTCGAAGAACCTCATAAGGACCCAGGAAGCGAGGAGCAAATTTGACAGAGCTCACTCTAAGTTTCACGTGTTTTGCAGAGAGCCACACAAAGTCCCCTGGAGAAAAGACAGGAGCATGGCGACGAAACCGATCGGACACCGTCTTCATACGGTCCTTAGCTGCTTGGATCGACTCTTGAGTCCGATCCCAAACCTCTCTGGCATTAGTTGCCCAGTCGGCCACAAGAGGAGGAGGTGCAGCAGCGGGAAACGGTACCGGTACCCTAGGGTGTTGCCCATTATTGAGTACGAACGGTGTCTGCCCAGTGGCCTCAGCCAGCGAATTGTTAAGGGCAAATTCTGCCCAGGGTAGGAGGGAGGACCAGTTATCGTGGTTCTCAGCAACAAAGTGTCGAAGGTATATAATCATAGATTGATTGGTACGTTCAACCAAACCATTGGTCTCCGGATGGTATGCCGAAGAGAGATTCAACTCAATTTGCAGAAGGCTACAAAGATCTCGCCAGAAACGGGAAGTAAATTGCGGGCCTCTATCACAAATGATACGATCTGGCATCCCGTGAAGCCTAAAGACATGCTTGAGGAATAGTTTGGCTAGTACCCTGGAAGATGGGATTCTCGATAACGGTACGAGATGAACCATCCGGGAGAAATGGTCCGTAATGACCCACACAAATCTATGTCCCTGTGAACATGGAAGATCACCCACAAAGTCCATGCCTACCACCTCCCATGGTCTATCTGGCACTGGTAAAGGATGCAAGAGCCCAGCCGGTCTCTGCCGTAATGGACGGTTGCGAGCACACGAGTAGCAGGAACCGACATATCTCTTGACGTGGCTGGCTAAGTGTGGCCACCAATACCACCTCTCCAGTAACTCTCGTGTCCGCCTAATACCAAAATGCCCACCCACCTTTGAGGTGTGGGCCCATGACAGTATATCATTCTGTCGATCAGGCGGAACAAAGGTCTTGTCCGGTGGGATTTGGTCTAACGTCACAGGGGAGAGCGTATGAAAAACCCTGGAGGGAAGGATAAGACGAGGTTCGTCAATCTCTTCCTGGGTAGAAAGCATAGAGCGAGACAGGGCGTCTGCCTTGTTATTCTTACTGCCAGACAGATAGTTGATGGAGAAGTGAAAGCGGGCGAAAAACAAGGACCAGCGGGCTTGGCGAGGATTCAGACGCTGAGCGGTTTGTAAGTACGTCAGATTCTTATGGTCTGTATAGACCTGGAAAGGATGTTTCGCTCCTTCCAGCAAGTGACGCCACTCCTCCAAGGCTAATCTCAAGGCGAGCAGTTCCCTATCCCCAATGGTATAGTTTCTCTCTGCCGGTGAAAAGGTTTTAGCAAAGAAGAAACACGGCCTTTTTCTACCTGCACCGTTCTTTTGATACAAGACCGCACCAGCACCCACTGAAGAGGCATCAACCTCTAAGAGGAAGGGCTTACTCTCATCGGGTCTTTGAAGAACGGGAGCAGTTGAAAAGTGTCTTTTTGCTGCCTCAAAAGCCTGAGATGTCTCAGTAGACCAGGCTTTGGGATTAGCACCTTTCTTAGTCAAGGCCACCAAAGGGGCCACCAAAGTAGAAAAATGGGGTATGAACTGCCTGTAATAATTTATGAATCCTAAGAAGCGTTGCACCGCCTTCAAGGAATGAGGTTCGGACCATTGCAGGACAGCAGAGAGCTTTGCAGGATCCATAGCCAGGCCCTCTTGTGAGATAATGTAACCCAAAAAAGGCAATGAGGACTGCTCGAATACACATTTCTCGAGTTTAGCAAACAATGAGTGCTCCCTTAAACGGGAAAGGACACGAACGACATCCTGACGATGAGTCTCCAGATCAGGAGAAAAAATCAGGATGTCGTCCAGATACACCACTACTGAGGATAACAGTAAATCCCTGAACACATCGTTTACGAAGTCCTGAAATACTGCGGGTGCATTACATAACCCAAAAGGCATGACGAGGTATTCATAGTGACCGTCTCGGGTGTTAAAAGCGGTCTTCCATTCGTCACCCTTTCGAATTCGTACCAAGTTATACGCACCCCGCAGATCCAACTTCGTAAAAACTTGAGCTCCTCTCAGTCTGTCAAAGAGCTCCGAAATTAAAGGTAATGTGTATTTGTTCTTTATTGTGATTGCGTTGAGACCCCTGTAATCTATGCAGGGACGCAAATCACCCTCTTTCTTCCGAACAAAGAAAAACCCAGCTCCCGCGGGAGAGACAGACTTACGAATGAACCCCTTCTCTAAACTCTCTCTTATATAGGTCGACATGGCCTCCGACTCAGGTATCGACAGGGGGTAAACCCTGCCTTTAGGTGGAACCGAACCTGGGATAAGGTCTATGGCACAGTCATACGGCCTATGGGGTGGAAGAACCTCAGCACCCTGTTTGGAGAACACGTCAGCGAAATCCAAATAGGGTGTAGGTATGGGAGAGAGATCAGTTGATGCAACCGCAATGACCTTAGGTGGTAAGGGAAGACATCGGGACTGACATTTCGAACCCCAACTAATAATGCTGTCAGACTCCCAGTCAATGTGAGGAGCATGAGTCCGAAGCCATGGAAGACCCAAAAGGACGTCGTCTATACCCTCAGGCAAAACAAGAAAAGAAATCTCCTCTATGTGACCCTGAGACAGGGAAAGGCGCAAGGGAACTGTCCTCAATGTAATGGAGTCAGACAACATAGTTCCATTAACAACACGGACAGGAATAGGCGCCTCTAACATGATAGAGGGAATATTGTGTCCCTTTACAAATCCTGAGGACACAAAAGTCCCGTCAGCTCCGGAATCCACAAAAGCCATAATAGGCCATGTATTCTCAGATAACGAGAGCTGACCTGGGATACAACACTTAGAGGGTGCAGAAAACGTCTCTAGTAACCCCCCTCTAATGGTTACTAGGCCAGGGAGTTTCCCTGACGACTAGGACACTTGTTGGCATAGTGCCCAGCCTGACGACATACGTAACATAAAGGAGGACCAGACTTGCGTAGTCTGGGAACGTATGACCTAACTCCATAGGAGTGGGAGATGTTTCAGATGCTGAGGAAGATGGTAGTGGACCCTCAACAACTGGAATAGCCCGATGCTTAGGGCGTGAGGAAGAGACCTCGAGTCTACGTTCCTTATGGCGTACATCGATCCTCGTTGCTACTGTGATCAAGTCCTCCAGAGAAGCAGGGACCTCACGAGTAGCAAGAGCATCCTTGACATAGCCTGCCAACCCTCTCCAGAAGATAGGAATCAACACCTTCTCTGGCCAATCTAGTTCTGCCACCAGAGTTCTAAAAGCAATGGCATAAGAACTAGTGGATAACGAACCCTGAGATAGATCTAACAGTCTCAGGGCCGCATCATGGGTAACCTGCGGACCCATGAATACCGCCTTAAGAGCATCAAGAAAGTCTTGATGTCTCAGAGTAACCACATCAGAGCGCTCCCATAGGGGAGTCGCCCATTCTAAGGCTTTGTCCTGAAGTAAGGAGATGATAAAGCTTACTCTGGACCTCTCCGTAGAGAAGCGAGAAGAGTTGACCTCTAGGTGTATCTGACACTGACTAATGAAACCACGACATGATCTGGCATCACCAGAATATCTGTTTGGCAGAGCAAGTCGAGGATCATGTGCAGCTGTCACCATGGTCTGAGGTTTATCCTCTATACTCTTGAGCCGTGACTCAAGTACTTGTATGTAACAATGTAACTGCTGATATTCTGCCATAACTGCCAGACCCTTGGCTCAGTCCTAATGTTACGGGGGGCTGTCTGATAATAACCTAAAGGAGTATCAGACAGTCAGGGTCCACCGTGCAAAGACTTTGCTGCAGACTATGGCAAAGTGCAATACCTCTGTTAACTTACAGAAGGATATAAGTAAGTAAAGCAATTCCTCCCTTACTTGGAGGGTGTGTGGAATGATCTCTGTTAATAATCACAGAGACAAAGACAATGTGTGCGAAATGGCACCTACCTAGGTCCGTTCCTCTAGTGGTGCAAAAGAGACGAACAGCAGCGTAAGCCGCACAAAGCTCCTATCTGCGTTCGCTCCACTAGTGTGCGAGGACACGAACCACTAGATATGGCACCTGCCTAGGTCCGCTCTTCTAGTGGTGCAAAAGAGACGAACAGCAGCGTAAGCCGCACAAAGCTCCTACCTCTGTTCGCTCCCCTAGTGTGCGAGGATACGAACTGCCAGACGCAGTATAAGGAACGTTACCCTAGCGGCAACGTCCACCTACGAGTCGAATCACAAGGCCCAGCCAGACCATGTGCCTCAGGCACCTGCCTATGTCCGATCCCCTAAGAGGTAAGGATACGGACAGCAGCCGAAGCTGTAAGGTATAAGAACGCTACCCTGCCGGTAGCGCTCACCTAGCATAGACAGAGGAATGCCTAGAGGAACGCGCACAGAGCGTCTACTCTTATGCATGAACCAAGAGGACTGAGCGCCATGCGGCGTGTGTCAGGGTCTTATATAAACTCTGTGCCTCATCCAAGATGGAGGACACCAGAGCCAATCCGCTGCCAGAACGACAGGAGTGACGTCATGCTGGCCTATCACCGAGCAAGGCGTCACAAGCACATGACCAGCGACCAATCGGCATAGAAGGTGTCAGAGACATGTGACCTCGTGTCAGCGATGATGTCACCCGCACATGTGCAATGGCTCCAAGATAGGACTTAGTCTCCGGCGCTCGCACATGTGCAGTAGCAAGAAATCTGGACTTAGTCTCCAGCGCTCGCACATGTGCAGTAGCAAGAAATCTGGACTTAGTCTCCAGCGCTCGCACATGTGCAGTAACAAGAAATCTGGACTTAGTCTCCAGCGCTCGCACATGTGCAGTAGCAAGAAATCTGGACATAGTCTCCAGTGCTCGCAGCAACCGTAACAGTATGCCTGTTTGGGGTGGTGGAGGAAGAGTCCTGGGATCATTACATGACAATATTCCTCAGAGAGGCATTGTTTCTGGCTAGGAAATTAATAGCTCTGAGGTGGATGGGAGATTCGAATCCAACTGTGCGGTCCTGGGTTAAACTAGTCAATGCAACCATAATCTATGAGCGGGTGGTATATTATAATATGGGGTGCCCGGGAAAATTTAACAAAATCTGGGGTTTGTGGAATTCTTCTCCAGACACACTTGCGGAGGTTTGAGGGAGATTATGCGTATAATGGTGGTTCCCGCTAGATGTTGGGATATGAAACACTGTCCAATGGTATATTGAGATATAATAATGCAATGTGGCTGTTGTTGTTGTTCTTTCTTTCTTCCTTTTTTTCTTCCTCTTTCTATCTTGTTTTCAAAATATGGTCATGCTGATAGTTAGAGCTGTTCTTATGCTCAATATAAAATTATATATATATGCAAATGATAAGAAGTATGGATAATAACATTGTTCTATGTTAAGTGCTAAAGATATTATGGACTTTATATGACTGTTTATTGTTATATTTAAATATTACTATCTATATACTGAGCTATCTTTATATAGCAAATGTCAGTTGTAGCATGTTTGAAATTGTTAATAAAACAAAGTTAAAAAAAAAAAAGATGGTGTTCATCCTTAATGTTGTAATTCAGAATTACATTTCAATTGATAGAGAGATATATCTATATGAAGACTGTAGTCAGACCTCAGTCCTGGATTAACAGGGGGTTGGATAGGTGACTACAGTTTTCTTATTTTGTAACATCTGCTTCTCCACTTAAAAAAAAAACACCATAAAGACAACCTCCTAACCAAAAAAGCTTGATGATGAGCTATTGGTGTAAAAGGGCCATGGAGGTCTCAGCTGTCTGTGTCGTCAACTGGGAATTGTAGACATTCACTTTTTAACTTATGCGATACTCCTCAAGCTGAGGCTTTGTGTTTTTGTTAGATACTATAAATAGGAAATTTGATAAATAAATTAAATTGAATCCCTTTTAATAAGAAACCCAATAAAAATGTCCTTTATAAAGTACATTAAACAGATAGTGTTTTTTAAAAACATGTTCGTGACTGTATACAGTATATCTCACTGTATGTTTAAAATTGCATGTAAAAAATGTGTACAAAAATGACAGCAAATTTCAGAACTTAGACTATGTTCACATGGAATTTTTTGAGGCTTATAAAACTGAGTTTTTAAAGTGGAAACTGCATCAGGAAACTCCTTTTTTTGATAATTTTTTGAGGAATTTTTCTTTTCTTTAACCTGTTTTGAAGAAAACTTTAAGGGTTAGGACAGTATTTCCCAACTCCAGTCCTCAAGCGCTACCACCAGATCATGTTTTCAGGATTTCCTTAGCATTGCACAGGTGTTGGAATCATCACCTGTGCAGATAATTAAATTATCATCTGAGCAATCCAAAGAAATCCTGAAAACATGAACCATTGGTGGCTCTTGAGGACTCGAGAGTTGGGAAACAGTGGGTCAAGGTCTTTAAGACACCAGCAGACCTGAAGATAGATTTCCATAGGCAAAGTCGCTTCAGGAAAAGGTTGTTGGTATTTTTCATGAATTTGCTTCACTGGAAGTTTTGCCATTTTTTTTGTGACCTGAAGAATGAACATGCTACTTTTTTTAACTGATTCACAGTTTCTGGTCGCTGAAATGGTTAAAACAAAGTAACAAAAAACTGAGCATGTGATATTACATAGCTGTGCAGTGTTCTTTTTATTGGTGCATTTTCAGGAGGGTTTCAGGTGGACACAGACATTGTGTGTACATACCCACTTTTTAGATGCCAGCATACACACATAATTTTTGAAGCAGAAGACCCTTCTTAGAAGCATTGTTTGCATTTTTCCTGAAGTTTCTTCTTTGGCGAGTTAGTAGAGGTTTTTGCATTTACTTTACCGCAAATATATTCTTTTCAATTTTATATATAGTATAGTGGCATCTTCCACTTGGAACCCACCTGAGAAATAGTCTGGTTACTTCTTTTAACTGCTTCAAAGAATTAAAAGGTTTAACCAGGCTTGGGGGTTCAAGTCTGCAGTCACTATATTTCAGGATTTTCTGGTGCTAGTGCCAGGAAGCGGTGGGCACGTGACCACAAGTATGTGAACTGAATACATGTGGTCACATGCTAACTAAACGTGAGTGGCCTCACTCAATGCAAGTGCATTTAGTGACGCTGGATAAGTCTAGTTAGAATGTAATGGGGTGTATGCAAATCGCATACCTATGGTCATATGACAGCTCACTCCCATCAGCAGAGAATCCTGACAGCACACACTGTGCGCGCAGCAAAAATTTACAAATCTGTGACGCCCCTGAACTAGTCAGGGTGTAATAGGGAACTGGACTCCTTTTTCTTATGGTGCAGAACTCATCCTCCATGGTTCTGGGATCCTAACTCTGGTATTGTTTTTCATCAGCACTCAAATCCTAACCACACCTCACACCACACACTGTCAGGCACACCAGTGGGCGCTCTAGCTGGAATAGGGCCAACCACCTAGGAATCAGGCAGACTGGTGGGAGGGAAGAAGTCAGTTTTAGAGTAGCCCTCAGAGAGTGAGGAGCTGAGGGAGTTGTAGCTCCCTGGGAGACTTTTGGTTAGGTCTCAGGCAGTGGTCTGGGACCGGAGAAGTCAGAGACCCGGTCGCAGAGTATTGGAGAAGGGTGCCCAGACTTAGTTTGGGAGAATGGTCTGCACCGGAAAGTCCAGTAACCGGACCAGTACCGAACACAGCGGGGTACAGGACCCTAGATCAGGGAGTAGCTTCACACAACCTGGTAATTAACCTGTGGAGGATAGTCTCTTTATGAACTTCCCCAAGAGCTCAGAGATCGAAGGCATCAACACAACAAGGGGGATAGGGCTTTCCAACCTATGCGGCCCACTGAAATCCCAAGTGTCAGCCATCGAGAGCAAAGTTTCCCTATTTAAACATAGGAAGCAGGACCCCAACCACTTCAGGCCGAGGGTCAGAAACATCTATCTACATGTGCATGGAGGCAGGCTCCAGTCCACCAAACAATACTAGCAGGGACGGATTCCCGGATGAGCTCCCTAGAGTGGCAGCGGCACCCAGAGACTTGGTTTATTTCTGTGTCAGAGTCTGTTTAATGGTCGCAACAACATCCACACAGCCTGAGTGAGTACACTGCTCTCCCCGGGTCCCTTCCTGCCCACATCACCCCACCATGCCATCCACTATCTCTCCAAAGCCCCGGGGCCTTCCCTACTCGTGGAGGGACCACCTTCTGGCTGCCCTGCTCCATCTCCCCCGGGTGCTCCCAACACCGGCAGCGGCGGTACTCCCTTACCGCACACCACGGGTGGCGTCACGAACTCTCCCTTGTAAATATTCCCCTTTTTACTTTTAAGTGGTCGCGAGCCCCCGGGTCCGGAGACCCTCGAGCCACAGTGACCCCGAAGCTACTTCATGATGCTCTCTGTGCTATAAACAGAACACTGAGACTATCACAGAGCAGGTGCATTTATACGGAGACTTGATTACACACAGGTGACTTATATTTATCATCATCAGTCATTTGGGAGAACATTGGATCATTCAGAGGTCCTCAATGAACTTCTGGAGTGAGTTTGCTGCACTGAAAGTAAAGGGGCCGAATAATATTGCACGCCCCACTTTTCAGATTTTTATTTTTTACAAAAATGTAAAATAAGCAATAAATATCTTTCAACTTCACAATTGTGTCCCACTTGTTGTTTATTTTTCACCATAAAATTTAAAATTTTTATCGTTATGTTTGAAGCCTGAAATGTGGGAAAAGGTTGAAAAATTCAAGGGGGCCGAATACTTTCACAAAGCACTGTAATATACAAAAAAAATTGCTCAGTAAGCGACCGAGATGATTCAAATTAAACCAATTCAGAACAAAAGATGCTAGGTCTGTCCTGAAGCATCTTCCTATTGAAAAACTCAGCAGGTACACACATATCTGAAAGATATTGTATGCACATACCCCAAGGCTATTTTATGGCTTCTTTTGCTTTTTTTGCTGTGTTTTTGGGTGTAGTTTTGGGTGCAGTTTTTGGGCCTAAACTGCATGTATGACCTTCCCCAGCAAAGTCTATGAGAAATCCGAAAGGCTGTGCTTACGTTGCTTCTTTTTTGCTTGCGGTTTTGGTTGCAGAAATAAAGAAGCAGCATGTCACTTCTTTTCTATGTTTTTTCCTGTGTTTTGCCATTGACAATGTTAAAAAAACGCAGGGACAAACGCACTGAAAATGTAGTAAAAACGCGTGCATTTTTTTAAGCGTTTTTTTCAGCCATAGGTGCGTTTTTCTTCCAGACGGTGTGTTTTTCACCAGAAAAACAAAACTACATTGTGCGCACATACCCTATCACAGCTTTTACTGGTACTATAAAAAGCAGGTTTTAATTTGCATTCAAAACTGTTGGCAAAAAACAGCGAAACGGGAATTTCAAACGCAGCGTTTTTACTTCCAAGAGAACAGGTTTTGGTGGCGGCAAAAAAAAGGTTGGATGTGAACATAGCCTAAGAGTTTTGGAGGAGTTTTATTTCCTTAAACCTTTTTGCAGACTATATTTGACAGTGACTAGATGGGAGAAGATTCCATCAAAATTTGCCTCAAAGATGTGACATGTACTTTTCCCCCCACAATGTCATATGAACAGCAAGGTGGATTTTGAAATAAAAACATTGACAAAACACTTGAAAATGCAGGGGTGTTTTTTTCGGGCATCTTTTTGATCCTTTTTTATGACGTACTGTAAAGTATAGAGCATCTGAAGAATGGTCTGCTCACCTGAAGTAGTTGGAAAGTACTAAAGAAAGAATGGATGTATTGCCGCACAACCACCAATGCGAACAAGTGTTGATTAATATTGGTAATTTATTTTACAGGTCGAAGCGTTTCTGGGATCAAGACCCCTTCCTCAGGACCACCTGAAATAGTTAAAAGACACCCAAAATGGAACAAATTAACTGAAAGTCATTTTACATAGAATTGTTTACGTTCATTCTTTTGAGCATTTTGAAAACACTTTTCCAGTCGGGTTCTAGCGTGGACCTGCTATAAACCTGTCTAAGAAAAAAGTGTGTGCACGTAATTGTAGAAAAAAAGTTTATTGGCTTATTTTAAGTTTTCTAAAGAAAATGTTAAAAACATTTACAGATAGGTTAATAAAAACTTAGCAAAATCTGAGTTAATATATCGTCCATTGCTAGTTAACATACCTATACCTGGTATCTGAACATACGAAAATATGGGAAACTGCGTGCTCTTCTGGCTAATGTTGTTACCACTAAAGTAGCCACTAGGTGGAGCTCAAGTTCAAAATACAGATTACCTGTGGCCATCTGGTAAAGAATTTCAGAAATTCCAGAACAATGATATATTTAGATTTCTTCATTGCAGCGCAGTGAGAGAAGCCAACTTTTTTTTTTTTAAATACTCAAATGGAATCTAAGCAGAGCAATAACTCATTAACAGGGTAGTTCTCCCTAGTGATGTATTGCAAATTACTGCATTGCAAATTAATTTGATGTATTGTCCCTTGTGCTCCGGTAATTTACAGTAATTATAGTGCAGACTTTAGAAATATATTATAATAGTAATAAAACATGATAGATAAAAAAAAAACCAAATGTCTTAATACATTTATATAATCGGAAATAACTCTGATGCTACACTCCACTGCAAAGTAGGAATAAAGCTCTTTATATCCAGAGGTATATCTGTGTATTCATTTATGTAGCTCTTTTGTGTTTTCTTTTTTGTTTTCTTTTGAGCAATAAGAAAACACTGTAAGTTATAGGTTTATTAATTTAGGTTCAAAAATATAAAAGAATTGAAATCTTTCTGCAGTTAATGTACCCATGATTACTGTATATGTTTTTAATGAAGGAAGTAGAATATAGAATGTAATGAGAATTTATGGATCTGTTTAAAAGAAAATTTGTTTTTGTTCTCCATAGCAGCCAATCACAGTACAGCTTTCAATATGTATACTGCTTTTCAAAAATGAAAGCTGTGTTGTCATTGGTTAGAATGGGCCACAAAAACATTTCCAAATAACAATTGCACATAGGAAGAAGAGCAGTCAAATGCAGTAAAATTAATCATATAGAACAAAACATTAAAGGGAACCTGTCAGGTCCAATATGTACCCAGAACCACGAGCAGTCATGGGTGCATGTTCTAATCCCTGCCTAACCATCCCAGGCTATACTAGCATACATAAAGAGATCTTTGGAAAATGTATTTCCAACAATCCTTTATGATATGCTAATGAGAGCATGGACTAGTCGCTAGGGAATTATTCCCCCCCCCCTCCCCGACTAATCTGCCCTCTTAGCATTTTATAAATAGATAAATTATGCCATCCAAGTGGTTAGTCATGATGTCTGACCACATAGGGGTCTTGGATCTTTAAAGTGAACCTGTCAGGTGCAATATGCACCCAGAAACACAAGCAGTTCTGGGTGCATATTTCTAATCCCTGCCTAACTGTACTAGCATCTAGTAGCATAGATAAATATAGATCTTTAGAAGAAGTATTTCTAAAGATACTTTATGATATGCTAACGAGCGCAGGGACTAGTCGCAAGGGTGTTATTTCCCCCGACTAGTACACCCTCTTAGCATGTTAGCACCCCCACAGGGGCATGATAATGTGCTATTCAATGCCCAGCGTCATTGGCGGTGAAACACATACCTGTCTGTTGTCACCGCCTCAGACTCCAGGTTTAGGCTCAGTGTGCATGATAAGAATGCCCGCCACTTCTGGTCATGCGCACTAGTCAGGGGAATTAACACCCTTGTGACGAGTCCCTGCACTCATTAGCATATCATAAAGGATCTTTAGAAATACCTTTCCTAAAGATCTCTTTATCTATGCTACTAGATACAGGGACGGTTAGGCAGGAATCCAAGACCCCTATGCTTTCAGACACCATGACTAACCACTTGGATGGTATGATTTATTTCTGTTTTGTTATATTATACCATTATCGTCATAACTTGTCTGTCCCTCAATTTCACAGTTTTTGTACTATTACTGTAAATATAGGGATTTAAGTGTGAAGTTCAACACATTTCAAAGATGTACAGCATAAAATCTTGTTTCCTCAGAAACATGCCAGCACGTGTCTACTCACATTTCCTTAACCCTTTCCGCACATGTCCCTTCTCCACTTGTAAAAAAAGACAAACCTTTTACACTCACATCTCTTTGGACCTCACCATACCTGTCAGACCTCTGATCACTCTTCCCTGGTATTTTTTCTTCTCTCTAGCATTGTTGCTAACTATGCAGCATGCTGTCATGTGGGATACAACTAATGTCATTCACCACATGGGGCCTAATCTACAGCATTGTCAGAAGAGAGAAGACCCAAAGGAAGGATGTCAAATAGGAGTGATCGGAGGACCGTGTGGTGACAGGACAGAACTGTGAGGATGTAAAACTTAATTGATCTATAACAACCAGGCTTCGATTAAATCATCGACAGACACCAAATTTAACTTTTGATGAGTGGGCTTATGCCAACCTTAAGAAGTAAAAATGGTTACCATAGTTAGAACATTGTTAGCCAGGATAAAGGTGGTGCGGATTCCATACCTTTTATAATCATTCTGACCACTGTTACTTTCATAAAACATTAAAATTAAAAAAATAAAAATAATATGATTTTAATATGTAATATATTAAATAATAATAATTATTATTATAATTATTTTAAATGCATAAAACCATACACAATAAGCATATAGAGAGAGGGTGGGTGTCATTGATCCAACGCACACAGGGAGAAAACAAGACGACCCACAGTAGGAACAAGTTTATAGCGGGAAACCTCACCCTATTATTACATCACCAAACACATCATTGAAGCCCTACAGACACAGGCTCCATTAACCTCTTAAATACCAAACAACACACAGTCAGTGTGGCATTTCTTAACCTGTCGTACCATTTCCAGGTTACGGAGGGCTGAGAAGAGAGGAATATGATATATTGCTTTTAAAAGGAATCTGTCATGGCAAATAACGCTATTAGACTGCAGATATGGGATTAATCTGCAGGTTAATACAGTTTTGATACTGTGCGGATGCCGTACTGAGAGCCCAGCTGGGAAGAAATTAAACTCTATTCCTCCCAGCAGCCTCCGACTTTCATTCATAGAGGCACGGCCGGCCTAGCTCCAGTCACCGTTCAATACATAGTGAGCTGTAACTGACAGCCGGCTGAACACTGACGCACTGTGGAGCGAGCTGTCACTCACTGCAGGGGCGCGGTTACACGTCACTATTTAGTGAGCGGTGACTTAAGCAGCACGCTTTTGAGTTTAACTATTTCCCAGCCCTCAGAATCCAGAAAAATGGCAATTTGCTGAATTTGTGCAAATCAATAAAAAAATATTTAGTTTTATTAGATACTGAAGTTTTTTGGGTAAACCGCAACAAAATTGTTTGGTTAGAACATATAATAAATGTGTGAATATTTCTTCAATAAATGTTCTGTTCTGTACTTTAAAATAGTTCTAATAGTCAAGCATGAGAACCGACCGTAGCTGAGAGCTTTATCTGCCCCTTTTCTGAGTCCTTAGCTCTTTCCATTGAGTTGAGTTTTATGATGCACAGTCAGTTTAGTATAATATTACAGCTGTACTGAACAGTTTTTTGTCGCTATGGTTGTTATGAAGTGTGTGGGTTTCTTTCTCTATACACCTGCATTATTACAATGCGGAGGTTGTGAGGCGCGGAGGGTGAACACTCCATGTGTGCCTTTCATCTTCACTTCACGTGTTTTTGAAATTATCCATGGGAGCTGTTTTCTCTCTAGAACATATTTTAGCTTATCAAGAGTCTATCCTCTTTAACACAGATATCTCGTATTTGGAGGCAGAGAGATCTGTAATGTATCACTCAGGAGAGTATTACCCGGCATACGAAAAGACAGGGTTACCCATTGCGTAATTTATTAACTCCTGACTAACCTGAGGGGTTTCAACTACAGTATTTCTGCTGACCATTACATGAGCTGTAATATTGAAATATATTCTCACTTATCTGCTATTCAGGACAGATAAGGCCTGGAAGCCTATGAAGCTCACACTGGGATAATCAATCTGGTATTCATTTCTTCCAAAGGTTGAAGGTTGACTTAAATCCATTGAGTTCAACCCAAGACCTAAAATGTTGATCTAGAGATATGCAAAAACCCCATGGAAAAGACAGTATGCGAGTTCCCTGGATGAACGCCACTTGATTGGGCACCATTCAATTGTTCATAGTAACGGACACTGCAGACAGTCCAAGTAGTCTGAAGTGACATTTCGGGAGGAGGACAGGTGTGACGCCCCAGGGGCTGTGGGGTACTCGGTCACGGGCGTGCGGTGCACAGGGAGGAACAGTCATGGTTGCGGCCGATTTCCGGTTCCATGACCCTGGGGGGGGGGTCAGTCCTCTGAAAGAAAAGGGGGTAAAATAAATATAAAAGAGTTCTCGACTACGCCACTTGCGGTATGCAGCCAGGTTATTGAGGCCGCCACTGCAGGGTTCTGCTGGGGCTGATGGAGTAGTGCAGCTTAGGTGTTTTGGGCCCTCCGCAAGCAGGGAAAGGCTTCAGCAGTGGATAGTGGAGGGGGCAACGGTAAGTGACAGTCAGTATATGTGTGCAGAGATGAGAAGGAAACAGTCCACACCGGTATTGCAGTTTCAATTTGCCTTTACTTGTGGCTGGTACCTGGACTCACGGGTGCCGGTTACAGGTGTTCCCGCTCCCCTTGTTCTCCGTGCCAGCTGAGACCTGGGTTGGCTGTCTTCCATGCACACTTGTTGTTGATTGGCTCCCGTGGCCTAGAGCTGCTTGGGAGTCCCTTCTCTTCAGTCTTGGTCCTATTGCAGGCAGCCTGGACTATTTAAGGGGTTCAGTCCCTGGTCCCCGCTTCGCTGCTGATGCTTCAGACTCTTTGGATTAGTGAGGGATCCTGGAAATCCCATCACCTGGCAGAATTACCAGTTGACCATAAAGTGTTCCGCTGTCCTAGGGTCTGCACCCCGCCTTGTGCTGAGTCCTGTGAGCCTTGGTTTCAGACTTCCACAGGCGTTCCACGGTTCCTGGAGTCTTACACTTCCACAGGTAACCCACGGTTCCTGGAGTCCTGGTTCCATACTCCACAGTCCCGCAATCCTTTTACAGCACACCATTGTTTCTTCAGGTCTTTCTATACTTTCACTCTCCTCACAACTCCTCTACTCCTTCCTTCACTTCCTCGACTCTCCTCACTCTCTGTCTCTCCGTAGACTTTTTTCTTTTTTCTGTTCTTCCCTCCAACTCCCCAACTGACCACTCGCCCCTCCCCCTCGCTGGGTCTCCCTACAGATTGGATGGTGACTATCGAATCAGTGCCCATCCCTTTTACCTGTTGCTGGTCTAGTGTTGGGGTTGTGTATGTGGCCTGAAGGTGTTGGTGTACTAACTGGCACGGATATTCCGGGGTTTGGGTTTCCACGTTTATATTTTGTGGCACCTGGTACCACAGGGGAGCTACACATGCTTCCTTTTTCATGCGTACTAACAAGGACTGGATGAGCAACTAAATAAGTGCATGGAACACAAAATACGTGTATCAAATTCTGCACTAATGCAAGAAAAAAACAATATAAGATAATAGTATTTCATCATATCGGAATGTGATCATAGAAATGCATTCAATTTACAATCAGCCCTTTAGGTTGCATTGTATTTAGTTGTGCTATCCAATACGTCTCCCGCTGTTTAATCTTTCTCTAGTTGTCCATCTAATCCTCAATTACGCCGATCACTTCTTCCAAACCCTGCCTGCACAAAATCAGTCATTGTTTCAGGGTTAGAGATGAACTTTATTCAATTGTACTTGAATTTTCCTCAATATGTGCAAAAATTGGAATTCACCAATTTTCAATTCATTTCATGCTGGCCACTATTTTGCTAAACCAAGGAATGGTGTCAAAAGCTTAAAAAATATATGCTCGCCTTCTGGTCTTCTGCACGTCCTCTTTTCATCTTTCCCTGTCACTCATCTTTTTCAGCCTCTTCACTCTGGTCCTGGCTTCTGGCGTGACTAGGTATCTGACATCCATGCATGCTGAATAGGCTTTGTCACAATGGGCATCTCCTTGGGCACTGACTAGGCTTTAGATGACACATGTCGCAATGTTACTTACGATGTGTGTCACAATGGCACTAGGTGCTGGTACACAAGAAGCTTAAGCTGGAACCACAGCCCAGAGGAATGCAGAATCAGACCACAGATGATGGAGAATGATGAAAAGAAGAGGCATGGAGGACAAGACCTGTGATTGTGACGCCCTGATGCATCAGGTAGTCACGCATAGGCCCCCGCGTAACACCTTCCCCACACAGGGCTACATACAGCCGACCTGAAACCCTAGTCATCCCCCTCAGGGTAGGACAGACAGACCAGTGGGTGGGACCAGGTGGATGGAGAACACCCACCTAGGGGTCTAGAGAACCAAGGACGGGAAAACAGTCAGTTCAAACTCAGCCCAGTCAGTGGAGGTTGAAGTTGACAGGCGTCGGGGTTGGAGTCCCGGCATGCAGGCTAGGTGGCAGACAGTGGTCAGTGTCAGCAGGAGACGGGAAGACAGCTGCCGGAGATCCAATGTAGACCGAGGCAGGGTTGTAGCCCGCCGGTACCGACACCGGAGAACCGACCCGGAAACCGTGCACACAGGGGGTACTTGGACCCTGAAGCCCGGACCGGCACTGACGGCCTATCTAATTAACCAATTGAGGGCAGGATTTTAGGTCCTGTCCCAACCTAAGTCCCGAAAAGAGACAACCACCCACCGAGGGGGATAGGGCATCCACCAGGGCCCGGTAGATCCCAAGGGTCAGCGTCAATGGACAAGGCTCCCAACAGAAAGAACCGGGAGCGGACTCCCGTGTTTCACACCGGGAAGTCCAACACACAACACACACAGCGTGCAGAGGAAAGAGACATCAACCACTAGCCCGGGTGTGGGACCAGATGCAAGTTTGGACACACATTCAAAGAGTTTATTTTACTTTCATGACTCTAAAAATAGTAGATTCACATTGAAGGCATCAAAGCTATGAATTAAAACACGTGGAATGAAATACTTAAAAAAGTTTCTAACAACTGAAAATATGTCTTATAGTCTAGGTTCTTCAAAGTAGCCACCTTTTGCTTTGATTACTGCTTTGCACACTCTTGGCATTCTCTTGATGAGCTTCAAGAGGTAGTCACCGGAAATGGTTTTCCAACAGTCTTAAAGGAATTCCCAGAGATGCTTAGCACTTGTTGGCCCTTTTGCTTTCACTCTGCGATCCAGCTCACCCCAAACCATCTCAATTGGGTTCAGGTCTGGTGACTGTGGAGACCAGGTCATCTGGCGTAGCACCCCATCACTCTCCTTCTTAGTCAAATAGCCCTTACACAGCCTGGAGGTGTGTTTGGGGTCATTGTCCTCTTAAAAAATAAATGATGGTCCAACTAAACGCAAACTGGATGGAATAGCACGCCGCTGCAAGATGCTGTGGTAGGCATGCTGGTTCTGCATGCCTTCAATTTTGAATAAATCCCCAACAGTGTCACCAGCAAAGCACCCCCACACCATCACACCTCCTCCTCCATGCTTCATGGTGGGAACCAGGCATGGAGAGTTCACCTTTTCTGCAAAGACTCGGTGGTTGGATCCAAAGATCTCAAATTTGGACTCATCAGACCAAACAAGTCTCTACTGCTTGTTGCCTGTCCTTAGCAGTGGTTTCCTAGCAGCCATTTTACCATGAAGGACTGCTGAACAAAGTCTCCTCTTAATAGTTGTTCTAGAGATGAGAAGGTGTGTCCAAACATTTGGTCTGTACTGTGTATATATATATATATATATATATCTACACATACTGTATGTATATTATCACTGTAAATTAAATTTCAGAATGTGATAGATTCTCTTTAATTATCCATTTTCTCCAGCAATAAACAATGCTTTTATTGTTACTCACTTCTGGAGCTCTGACATGATAACCCTGGGTAAGTTGAAGTGAGTAAAAGAGTGCATTGTGTAGGTTTTAAAAGGAATCTATCAGCAGGTTTTTAAGAACAGCATGATTAAGGCAAAGAAATTATGAATCTAACACTGTATCACTTAGATTAGTGGCTGCTGCCGTACTGACACAGTGAAAGATTTAATTTTTTGTATGTAGCGGAGCTCGGCAGCTGCCCCCACCCACACCAGGCTTTCAGTGTACATTTCCATAGACAGAAGCTGCTAATCATAGCAGGGGGCAGAGTCGGACTACTGCTCATGAGCTCCTCAGACTAATGATAAAGCCAGGAAGATTAAACTAAAATTACAGGTAAACAAAAGCAGACTTTGAGATAAGAGACTGACTGTAAACTTCATGTTAACTCTTATAGCATGCTGGCTTCAGATTACATAGCAAAAATTTCCTGACAGAGTCCCTTTAAAGTTGGTACAAATAAAAATATGATTTCAAGTATGTCTTAGGTCTTGACTCTTTCTGATCAAATTGTGGCTTATGTTGCGGGTTTTGAAAAATCTCTGCAAAAAGATTAAATTTGACTTCTCTGTGTGAATACAAGTCTATAACAACTAATGTGCTATAAGGAAGTTCAAATTGCATAAAGCTTGGGACATAAAGGATATAATTGGATGTCAGGATTTGCAACTGCTGACGTCTTGCTGGGATTTTGAATTAGTGAGTTTTTCCAGATCTGTCTGTTTATACTTCTGAAGCCATGGTGAATATCAGCTGTTAACAAACACAGTACCTGGAATTCATTCTATACCCATATGTGATGTGCTGTATTCCAGCCCTGTGAACTAATTCATGCCGGCTTAATGTTGCAATCCCTGCTCCAGGAGATATACGTTTGGGGCCCATAAATACTCCACTTTCTAGAGGATAACCCCCCTCCATACACAAACTTTGTCAATGTTAACTTCTGGACAAACACTTTTTTATTATAGCATCTTGTGCAAAGGCGGACACATCAATGTTGTGATCTGTACAGCAGCACAAGGGCCCTAAAGGTAAGCGGGCCAACTCTCAGCTTCAAAGCAGCAGTTTTTGTCACAGACACAGACAAGGGGTGTAGTATGATGAACTATTGGACTGCAAAGAACCAATCTATTGTTTTTGCACTGGGACCCTCTTCTGATCTGGGGGGGGGGTAATTATTGTAGATTAGCAGACCCGATGAAGTTCGGTTCGGCGGGTTCAGCCGGACTATAGGTAAAGTTCAGTTCTGAACCTAGACTTGACCTGAACCCCAATGGAAGTCACTAATTGGGCAAGGAGGGACTCCACTCACATGCAGCCACCAATAAACAGATCACTTCCGTGGGATGATGGGCCAGGTTTTTTCACTACTATTATTAATTTTTTTTTGTACACACTACATTCAATAACGCTGTTGTTACCCCCAGTGAGAGTCATTCAGACATTGCAATAGGCTCGCACTGGGCCAAGCAAATTGTGTACCTGAGCACAGCGATTGCCACTTGAGTGGTTAGCATACGTAAAGCACCTGATCTCCGAACTAGAACACTGATTTTTTTTTTGCAAAGCCTGTGCTCTGTACAAACCCTGAACTTTACTGTTCAGATTTACTCATCTCTAATAATTATTGCACAATTTTTTGGATATCTGGATGACAATACTCATACATCTTTGATGGATTTTTGGATGGCTATTTTGAACTTTTACACTTACATTACTTTATTTATTACTTTTTTTAATAGTTCACTATTGCAGCATATTCTGCATCCTAATATGTCCAACATTTGTTTTTCATGGGTGTCTTGTTGTTTTTTTTATAATAAAGATGACCTATGCTTTACTATTTTTTTATATTTTGTAACGTTTATTTTTATACATTAGGATGACATTACAAGTAGGATCATAATAGCTCTAATATAATAATAAGTTAATAATTATAATCAGTAGCCATCTTTGCTACTGAAATGACTGTGATCGGGAGGCGCAGTGAAAAAAAAAATGACGTTCGGTCATTAAAGCAGGAGAATAATAATTGCCAAGTTTACCCGTGGCTGTCACACTTCTTCTGGCTCTGATCATTAAAGTTCATGAATATGCACTACTTCCCCTGCCCACACTCTGTAACAGTGCCTGTGATTGGTTGCTGTCCTGGTTCACCCGTCCACCCTCTGTGCTGGCATCTGTGATTGGTTGCCCATACACTAGCTGTCTCCATCTTTGGAATGGAGTTTAAAAATAAATAAATAATTGGAAAAAATGTTGCAGTGTCCCAAGTATTTTAATACCCAGCACAGATAAAGCAGATGACTACAGGCTGCAGCCCCCAGCTGTGTGTTTCATCTTGACTGGGCATCAAAATACAAGGGACACCATGAGATTTTTTTAATTAGTTAAGTAAATAATTTTAATAAATTTGTGCGTATTTGTTTTGATACCCAGACAAGATAAAGGGGACAGCTGGAGCTGGTATTCTCAGGCTGGGTAGTCCCATGGTTATTGGGCCTACCCAACCTAAAAATAGCAGCTTGCAGGTTCCCCAAAATTGTTGCATCTATTATATGTGAAAATTCCAGCACTTTACCTGGCTGCTCCCAATTGCCGTGGTATGGTGGCAATGGGGTTAAGTAACATAAGGGGTTAATGACAGCTGTGAATTGTCAAAAAATTACAGCTGTTATCAAGGCCAAGGTTAGTTATGGGGAGGAGTCTATGAGCCCCCCATTTCTAACATTGTAAGGCCCCTTTCACACTGTGTTATAACCTACGTTCTCTGGTCCCATCGGAGCTTCCATCCGAACCCCTCTGCAAAACAGGTTTTGGACACATGCACTGATGGGACTATTGACTATAATGGTGCAGATGGATATAACGGAGTGTGAAAGCGGCCTTAGTCAAAAGAAATAAAAACAAAAAACAGAGAATAATCCTTTATTTAAAAAAAACAAAACACCTCTTTCTCCAATTTATTTACCCCAAGTACAGCATAATCTACAGACATGACGTCCCATGACGATCCTGGCATTGCTACATCTGAGGTCACAGTGCGCGGTCCCATTACAAAACATGACAGACCAATGCAGCATCAGGGACATATTGACAGAGCCACAGCTGTGAGCGATGACGTCAGTGAGTTCACCTAACCCTTACCTAGCAGCTGCCAGTTCCCACAGTACCGCAGCTGTGACCTCAGGTGAACTGTGGATTATGTTAGAGAAAGAGGGTGTTTGTGATGTTTTCTCTGAGAGCGCGCACTGTGACCTCAGATGTGGCAGAGCCATGATTGTCGTTGGACATCATGCCTGTGGATTACGTCAGACCTGGGGTTAATAAATTGGAGAAAGAGGGTGTTTTTTTTTTATTAATAAATGATTTTTCTCTGTGTTTTGTATTTATTTATTTTGACTTACAGGGGTAGTAATGGGGATCTCATAGACTCCTCCCCATTACTAATCTCAGGTTTGATGACAATTCACAGCTATCATTAATCCCTTATTGCCTCAATTGCCATCAGGGTAATTGGGATGAGCCAGATAAAGTGCCAGAATTGGTGCAACTAATGAATGCGACAATTCTGAGGTGGCTGGGGGCTGCTATTTTTAGGCTGGGTGGGCCTATAAGCATTGGTCTCCCTAACCTGAGAATACCAGCTCCCAGCTGTCAGGCCTTATCATGGCTGGGTATCAAAATTGGGTGAACCTCATAACGTTTTTTGAAATGATTTATTTAAATAGTGAAAAAAAAAACCACCTACATTAGTTAGTTATCAGTTCAAAAGTTTAGGGTCACTTAGATATTTCCTTATTTTTTAAAGAAAAGCACATTTTCTTTCAATGAAGCTAACATTAAATTAAACAGAAATACACTCTATACATTGTTAATGTGGTAAATGACTATTCTAGCTGCAAACATCTGGTTTTGCATGCAATATCTACATAGGTGTATAGAGGCCCATTTCCAACAACCACCACTCCAGTGGACAGAGAAAATTGGAAAAAAATGTTATGGACAAATTAATCGATGTTTGAGTTCTTTGGATCATACAGAAGAACATTTGTGAGACACAGAACTACTGAAAAGATGCTGGAAGAGTGCCTGACGTTATCTGTCAAGCATGGTGGAGGTAATGTGATCATCTGGGGTTGCTTTGGTGCTGGTAAAGTGGGATATTTATACAATGTAAAAGGGATTTTGAATAAGGAAGGCTATCACTCCATTTTGCAACGCCATGCCATACCCTATGGACAGCGCTTGATTGGAGCCAATTTTATCCTACAACAGGACAATGACCCAAAGCACACCTCCAAATTATGCATGAACTATTTAGGGAAGAAGCAGGCAGCTGGTATTTTATCTGTAATGGAATGGCCAGCCCAGTCACCGGATCTCAACCCTAATGAGCTGTTGTGGGAGCAGCTTGACCGTATGGTACGCAAAAAGTGCCCATCAAGCCAATCCAACTTGTGGAAGGGGGGAAGCATGGGGGGGAAATATCTCCAGATTACCTCAGCAAATTAACAGCTAGAATGCCAAAGGTCTGCGAAGCTGGAATTGCTGCAAAGGAGCATTCTGTGACGAAAGTTTGAAGGAGAAAATTATTATTTCAAGTAAAAATCATTATTTCTAACCTCGTCAATGTCTGGACTATATTTTCTACTCATTATGCAACTCATTTGATAAATAAATGAGTTGCATATGAGTTGCATATGTATATATATATTTCCTACCTGAAGTCATATTTGAAATCATATTACTTTACTTTGCCATATGAAATACAGAAGAACATTTGTGAGACGCAGAACTACTGAAAAGATGCTGGCAGAGTGCCTGACGCCATCCGTCAAGCATGGTGGAGGTAATGTGATGGTCTGGGGTTGCTTTGGTGCTGGTAAAGTGGAATATTTATACAATGTAAAAGGGATTTTGAATAAGGAAGGCTATCACTCAATTTTGCATCTCCATACCATACCCTGTGGACAGCGCTTGATTGGAGCCAATTTTATCCTACAACAGGACAATGACCCAAAGCTCATTTCTATTCATATATATAGGTATATATTGTATATATACAGTGCCTACAAGTAGTATTCAACCCCCTGCAGATTTAGCAGGTTTGATAAGATGCAAATAAGTTAGAGCCTGCAAATTTCTAACAAGAGCAGGATTTATTAACAGATGCATAAATCTCACAAACCAACAAGTTATGTTGCTCAGTTAAATTTTAATAAATTTTCAACATAAAAGTGTGGGTCAATTATTATTCAACCCCTAGGTTTAATATTTTGTGGAATAACCCTTGTTTGCAATTACAGCTAATAATCGTCTTTTATAAGACCTGATCAGGCCGGCACAGGTCTCTGGAGTTATCTTGGCCCACTCCTCCATGCAGATCTTCTCCAAGTTATCTAGGTTCTTTGGGTGTCTCATGTGGACTTTAATCTTGAGCTCCTTCCACAAGTTTTCAATTGGGTTAAGGTCAGGAGACTGACTAGGCCACTGCAACACCTTGATTTTTTCCCTCTTGAACCAGGCCTTGGTTTTCTTGGCTGTGTGCTTTGGGTTGTTGTCTTGTTGGAAGATGAAATGACGACCCATCTTAAGATCCTTGATGGAGGAGCGGAGGTTCTTGGCCAAAATCTCCAGGTAGGCCGTGCTATCCATCTTCCCATGGATGCGGACCAGATGGCCAGGCCCCTTGGCTGAGAAACAGCCCCACAGCACGATGCTGCCACCACCATGCTTGACTGTAGGGATGGTATTCTTGGGGTCGTATGCAGTGCCATCCAGTCTCCAAAAGTCACGTGTGTGGTTGGCACCAAAGATCTCGATCTTGGTCTCATCAGACCAGAGAACCTTGAACCAGTCTGTCTCAGAGTCCTCCAAGTGATCATGAGCAAACTGTAGATGAGCCTTGACATGACGCTTTGAAAGTAAAGGTACCTTACGGGCTCGTCTGGAACGGAGACCATTGCGGTGGAGTACGTTACTTATGGTATTGACTGAAACCAATGTCCCCACTGCCATGAGATCTTCCCGGAGCTCCTTCCTTGTTGTCCTTGGGTTAGCCTTGACTCTTCGGACAAGCATGGCTTCGGCACGGGTGGAAACTTTCAAAGGCTGTCCAGGCCGTGGAAGGCTAACAGTAGTTCCATAAGCCTTCCACTTCTGGATGATGATCCCAACAGTGGAGACAGGTAGGCCCAACTCCTTGGAAAGGGTTTTGTACCCCTTGCCAGCCTTGTGACCCTCCACGATCTTGTCTCTGATGGCCTTGGAATGCTCCTTTGTCTTTCCCATGTTGATCAAGTATGAGTGCTGTTCACAAGTTTGGGGAGGGTCTTAATTAGTCAGAAAAGGCTGGAAAAAGAGATAATTAATCCAAACATGTGAAGCTCATTGTTCTTTGTGCCTGAAATACTTCTTAATACTTTAGGGGAACCAAACAGAATTCTTGTGGTTTCAGGGGTTGAATAATAAATGACCCTCTGAATAAACTTTTCACAATTTAAAAAAAAAAATAAAAAAAGAAATAACATTCTTTTTTGCTGCAGTGCATTTCACACTTCCAGGCTGATCTACAGTCCAAATGTCACAATGCCAAGTTAATTCCGAATGTGTAAACCTTCTAAATCTGCAGGGGGTTGAATACTACTTGTAGGCACTGTATATAGTTCATGTCTGAAGCCATATTTGAAATCATATTAATTTACTTTGCCATATGAAATTTAGTTTAATTCGTATGCAATGTAATATTTTTGTTACTGGGGGGCAGGTAAAAGTTTCAAGGGTTAAGTGCATAAGTAAACCTTGCTACAGATTATTATTATTATTATTATTATTATTATTATTATTATTATTATTATTATTATTATTATTATTATTATTATTATTATCATTATTATTATCATTATTATTAATGTAATGTGTGGAAAATCAAACAAAAAAAAATTCTGGCAGAGGAATACGGCCTCTCCGTTAGCTTCTGCAGCCATAATTCATACTTCTGGCAGGGAATACATAGGGTATACAGCTAATATAAATTCACATTCACTGATTTTAATCTATGTTACATATGTGAGTCAGATCTTTCTCTGAGCTAAAAAAGTTACATACCTTGACCTGGGAAGCAGCCCCAATGCTTTATGAGAAAATATTCACAGAGCAGTAAAACAAGAAAGTAAAATGCAGACGCTGGAAGGAAACTTCTCCACTATAAAAATAGCATTGTTCTTTCATTCTATTTAAAGAATATTTGTTTTTGCAGACCTTGAAACTTAGATATCAAATATATAATTCTGACCATATGTACTAAAATGTGACACCAGCAATAGAAAGTACATGCACAATTATTTTCATTTAAGATGAGGCCCAATGGTTATATTCAATTGGTGCATATTCAATTTACCACAACTAGTGATGATGAGCGCGCACTACAAAGCTCAGGTGCTCGGTACTCATTAAGAGCATTTGGACGCTCGGATGGGCGCTATTAAAGTACTCGAGTATGATGTAGTCCATGGGGGACTCAAGCAAGTTTCCATTAAATCTTTGTGAAAAATGCTCGAGCTCCCCATTCACCTCCATTATACTCAGGTGCTCTATTCGCCCCCATCTAAACAAACAACTGCTCTTAATGAGTACCGAGCACCCAAACATGGTAGTGCTCACTCATCACTAATCATAAACCAATATCTGAAGAGCCCCGTGCAGGTTCACACTGGTAATAGGGAGAGAGATGAACAAAAACAGAGGTTCCCTACCCCTTGTCTGTTAATGAGTCTCATCATATAATCTGCCTATATGGTACTGAATGTAAACAATTTTATCTGCTGCTCTATGCTATGTCCTGTTGTGTATAAATATGTAACTCTTCAGATTTTGTATTATACCATGCCTGATGAAGAGACCTGCGTAGTTTCGAAACCTTGCGATTTATTACCATTTTTTTCAGCTAGCCATTAAACTAGCTAGCCGCTCTTGGAGGGCTCTCCAATTTTAATATATTCTATCTACTGGCTAACACAGTACAAATACTTATTATGTGCATCAACAATTGTGTCACGATTCCTCCGCTCAATGTGTCTTGGATGCAGTGACAGTTTTCTGCACTGCGGAAATGGGATTGTGATGAGCTGTTAGTTTGGTGAGTGACAGCTCAATCCTCCAATTTAGTGCTGAGTGTGTTGATTGACAGCTCAGCCATCCAATATGAGACTGGGAGGTGCTTGGCTTATTCAAGTGTTCCCCATTCTCTATGATTGCCCAGCTACTTAGCTGAGCAGTTAGATCTCTTGCCAGGCATAGTATCTTCCTCATTGGCGCATGTTGGCCTCACTTACCTGTGCTCTGTGTTTTGATCTATTGCTTCCAGACCTTGCACCTACTCTGACCACCCATTTGCCTTGCCACTTTGCTCTGATATTCTATCTCCCTGGTATTCTTACCCCAGACCATTACTTGACTACACTTTTGTCTATTCTCTTATTCCACAACATGCTTTCTTGGTATCTGACCCCAGAACGTTTGACTACCCGAATCTTCATGATTTGGGATCTGCATGCCGCTATTTTTTATTTTACATGAAACAACTGAGGTGGAATTTAATTGTAGACTCTCAGGTTTATTTAAAAGGGTTGAACAAAAATATCCTGTGAAATGTTTAGGAATTGCAACTATTTTTATACAAAGCCTCCTCATTTTTGGGGCTAAAAAGTAATTGGACAAATTAACTTTACCTGAAATAATTTAATACTTTGTAGAGAATCCTTTGCAGGCAATGACTTCCTGAAGTCTGGAAGCCGTGGACATCACCAAACACTGGGTTTCCTCCTTGGTGATGCTTTGCCGGACTGTAATACAGCTGACTACAGTTGTTGCTTGTTTGTGGATCTTTCTGCCTTCAGTTTTGTCTTAAGCATGTGAAGTGCAGCTCAATGGGGTTGAGATCTGGAGATTGATTCGGCCATTGAAAAATATTCCACTTCTGCCTTAACTCCTGTGTTGCATTTGATGTATGTTTTGGGTCATTGTCCATCTGTACTGTGAAATGCTGTCCAATCAACCTTACTGCATTTGGTTGAACCTGAGCTGAAAGTATAGCCCTGTACACAATCTGATCTCCCTTTTTGTTAAAGTATAGTAAAGTATACACTGTGTGCAGAATTATTAGGCAAATGAGTATTTTGATCACATGATAATTTTTATACATGTTGTCCTACTCCAAGCTGTATAGACTTGAGAGCCAACTACCAATTAAGTAAATCAGGTGATGTGCATCTCTGTAATGACGAGGGGTGTGGTGTAATGACATCAACACCCTATAGAAGGTGTGCTTAATTATTTGGCAACTTCCTGTCCTTTGGCAAAATGAGTCAGAAAAGAGATTTGACGGGCCCTGAAAAGTTCAAAATTGTGAGATACGACATTAGTAAGGACGGCACCACCATAGGGTTAATAGGAAACGTGCCAACACCCATAACCTCAGAAGCAAAAAACAAAATTTATAATGGGTATGTGGGGCACTGCTTTACTAAATGTACCAATCTAAAAAAAACACAGAGTCCAAGCAGTCATATGCAAAACGTGAAAAGTTTATTTGTACACACTTTGGTGCACCAAATATGACTACAGGATTGTATTTTTGACTATGTATAGTGAAAACCAATGGTTTTTGTTAGCCTGTTCATGCTTTATATACTAACATCTGAGGTCTCATGGTGTATACATTCTGCATTATGGAGGGACTCTTCTTTTTTTGAGTCTCCTCCTTTTTAATTGTGTTTTAAAGTGTGTACAAATAAACTTTTTCACGTTTTCCATATGACTGCTTGGACTGTGTGGGTTTTTTTTAGATTGGTACATTTAGTGAAGCTGTGCCCCACATACTTATTATAAATTCTATTTTTTTCAAAATTGTTAGATGTCTTGCAGAGGGATGCGGCAGTCTTGAAATTGCCAAACTTTTGATGCGTGATCACCGAACAATTAAGCGTTTCATGGCAAATATCCAACAGGGTCGTAAGAAGCATGTTGAGTAAAAAAGGTGCAAAATAACTGCCCATGAATTGTGGAAAATCAAGCGTGAAGCTTCCAAGATGCCATTTGCCACCAGTTTGGCCATATTTCAGAGCCGCAACGTTACTGGAGTATCAAAAAGCACAAGGTGTGCCATACTCAGGGACATGGCCAAGGTAAGGAAGGCTGAAAGACGATCACCTTTGAATAAGAAACATAAGATAAAACGTCAAGACTGGGCCAAGAAATATCTTAAGACTGTTTTTTCAAAGGTTTTATGGACTGATGAAATGAGAGTGACTCTTGATGGGCCAGATGGATGGGTTCAGTAAAGGGCAGAGAGCTTCACTGCAACTCAGATGCCAGCAAGGTAGCAAGGTGTTGGTGGGGTACCGGTATGGGCTGGTATCATCAAAGATGAACTTGTGGGACCTTTTAGGGTTGAGGATGGAGTGAAGCTCAACTCCCAGACCTACTGCCAGTTTCTGGAAGACAACTTCTTCAAGCAGTGGTACAGGAAGAAGTCGGTATGGTTCAAGAAAAACATGAATTTCATGCAGGACAATGCTCCATCACATGCATCCAACTACTCCACAGCATGGATGTCCAGTAAAGGTCTAAAAGATGAAAAAATAATGACATGGCCCCCTTGTTCACCTGATCTGAACCCCATAGACAACCTGTGGTCCCTGATAAAATGTGAGATCTACAGGGAGGGAAAACAGTACACCTCTCGGAACAGTGTCTGGGAGGCTGTGGTGGCTGCTGCACGCAATGTTGATTGTAAACAGATCAAGCAACTGACAGAATCTATGGATGGTAGGCTGCTGAGTGTCATCATAAAGAAAGGTGGCTATATTGGTCACTAATTTTTTGGGGTTTTGTTATCGTATGTCAGAAATGTTTATTTCTAAATTTTGTGCAGTTATGTTGGTTTATCTGGTGAAAATAAACAAGTGAGATGGGAATATATTTGGTTTTTATTAAGTTGCCTAATAATTCTGCACAGTAATAGTTACCTGCACAAACAGATATCCTCCTAAGATAGCCAAATCTAAAAAAGAATCACTCCAATTGCCAAAAATATTAAGCTTTGATATTTATGAGTCTTTTAGTTGATTGAGAACACAGTTGTTGATCAATAATAAAAAAATCCTCTAAAAAACAACTTGCCTAATAATTCTGCACACAGTGCATATGGATGTATTCACTTCATTTTAGAGACATTCTTGTTTGCTTCAAATATTCACTACAACCTTCCTCATAGTGAGCGACATGTCATTCACCTGGAGTGGCGCTAGGAAAAGTAGGATGGGCGCTGCGCCACACAAGTGTCGTCAATTATGCCTGACCGGATTTTTTTTCATGCTGCGTATTTTCGCTTAGCAAAAACGTAATGTCTTACAATTAAAGAAAAGTAGATGGGATAATAGTAATCTCATACCCACTGTGCTTTTTCTACACTCAGTGTAAACTAACCTACAGTGCTTATTTGAAATCTCTAAAATGTCAATGCAGGTATGCTAAGTTTTATGTGGAGCTTTTTCCCCATAGAATTGCATTAGATGTGGAAACTCTAAAGGTAAAAAATGCATTTGTGTTTTTAGTGCATTTCCGCTGCAGAAATGAACTAAAAATACATTTTATCCACGTCACTACATCAAAAAATGTTGTCAATGTCAAATACCAGAAAGTATCAAAACCAAAGCAGCTTTATTTAAAACATGGCATACAAAAAAAAGAGACAAAAAACGCAGCATCAACAATGTGATAAACATGCACATAAAAAAATGCAAGTAAACTGATTTACATAATGACTTGTGAATAAGCCCTTATGCTTAGGAATCATGAATCAGGTGACAGTTTCTCATTAATGCACATACATTGTTGATTGGTCAGGCCTGTTTCACACGTCAGTGAAAAACACAGACATATTCACTGACATGTTAAAAAACGCATATGTCCCTCAGTGTGCCGTGATTCACAGCACACATGTGTTCGGGATAGCACATGGAGATCAGGTATTCCAAACTCACCTGCCGCCGCTTTTGCTCTCCATGGTGCTGAATCTACGGCTGTGCTGTGTCCACCCGCTGCTTTGTCACTGCTGCTGCTACTTCCGTGTCGCGGGGCAGTGCATAATCATGACAGTAATTAGCCAGCTTGGAAGCAGCGGCTGAAGACAGCATGGCTGGAGATGGTGAGTATAAAAAGTTTTTAACCTTTAAGGATGGAATCTAAGAAGATTTTGGGTCAGTTTTAAAATGCTTGTGAATTAGATAAGATTGGATGATGAGGCCATCTCCTTCATGTTATGGCAGGTGTCCTAAATACCAAGTGTTTTCCAAAATTATGCAGGGGACACTATAGGAGTGTGCATGCTGCCCCTTTAGGAGGCAGAGAGTGCATGCACGTGCCCCACATGAGTAAGGGAAGCCCTGCAGCAGCGCAGGCCCTGCGTTCTGGGGATAAATGAGGCACTGCAGAAGGAAGTCAGCAGGGTGGTGGCAGCGGAAGGAGGCAGGGGACACAGCTGAGTGGGCACAGAGGTCCAAAGCAGGAGATGCAGATGGTCAAGCTAGTGAGTATGTTGGTATGCTTGCACTACCAGCAGGAACGCCGGCGTTAGACCACGTACACATGGATGGTACAGTGAAACTGCAAATGGCTCATTACATCAGTACATTTGACGTTCTTTTTGGAATATCTGTCGACAGATGACCATGAACAGTCTGACTGAATTTGCCAAGAACTAATGGAAAGAAGCTATCATGTTGTGGACTGTTGAAGAGATTTATGTGACCAGAAGGAACACTCATTTTCATCAGATGATACTCATATGAGACAACAAGAAAGAGAACAATATGTGAAAAAGTAAGAATTTGACTTAAATGAAACTAAATCTGTTGGCTATGTGGCAAGTAAAGATCTTCCCACTAATGCTTGATTAAAAATTGAAGGAAAACAAAAAACAATAATGGGATGGAGAAGGCCACATTAACTAGTGAAGGGCCAGTGCAGTTCAGTGAAAGAGAGAGACTGGCTGCGCATCAGTGGACCGGCACCTGAAAAACTTCACTGTAATTTTCTGAGACTCTGAGACAATTTTTAAACCAGTAGGACTTCTACACTGCTAAAGCCTATGCACTAAATCCTAGCAAAATTTTAAAGGATGAATTGCAGTACACCCTGAAAGAGAAGTAGAGGAGGGCCTGAGAAAACAGTTTTGTCCCATTTGGAAGGAGTGGGACAGCTAGATTGTTAATGGCGATGCACTATGTGCAAGGGCTAACAACAAATAGAAGGAGGCACTCCGATACACCCTGGGAGAGACATAAAGAAAACATTTTTTTTTACCATTTGGAAGGAGTGGGATTCCAACACAGGTAAAGTTGATGCACTAAGTGCAAGAGTTGAAAAACATTTAGCCCTGGGGTATACATATATACAGTGTCGTGAAAAACTGTTTAACCCGCTCCGTATTTCTTATGGTTTTGCATGTTTGTCACACTTATATATTTCAGATCACCAGATTTAAATAATAGACAAATATAACACAAGTAAACAAACACAAAATGCTGTTTATAAATGAAGGTCTTTATTATTAAGGGTAAAAGAAATCCAAACCTACAAGGCCCCATGTGAAACAGGGATTGACCCTCCCTGTTAAAACATAAATTAACTGTGGTTTATCACATCTATGGGAAGATGAGCTCAATTTATTTAGCCACACCCAGGCCTGATTACTGCCACATCTGTTGTCAATCAAGAAATCACTTAAATAGGACTTGTCTGACAAAGTGAAGTGGTTCAAAAGATCCTTAATACCTTCACCCCCGGGCGATATTCCATTTTTCCGTTCTTGTTTTTTGCTCCCCTTCTTCCAAGAGCCATAGATTTTTATTTTTCGGTCAATATTGGCATAAAAGGACTTAGTTTTTGCAGGGCGAGTTGTACTTTTAAATGAAACCATAAGATTTACCTTATAGTGTGGAAAAATTGCAAAAAAAAGTTATTGCACAATTGTTGTTGGGATATTTTATTCACCGTGTTCAGTATATAGTAAAACTGATGTGTCAGTGTGATGGCTCAGTTCGGTACAAGTTCGTAAACACCAAACATGGGTAGGTGTACTGTTATTTAAGGGGTTTAAAAAAATTCAGACATTTGTTCAAAAAGTGACGCACTTTTTGCACCATTTTCCGAAATCAGTAGCACTCTAATGTTTTGGGATCTATGGCTCAGTAATGGCTTATTTTTTGCTGATATTTTTAATGGTACAGTTTTTGTGCAGATGCTACGCAAAATTTGCAGCGACCAAAAAACATAATTTTGGTGTATGGATTTTTTTTGCTGCTGTGCCATTTGCCAGTCAGATTAAGTGATTTTATATTTTGATAGATTGGACATTTCTTAATGCAGCGATACCAAATATGTGCATATTTTTATTTTTTTAACTCTTTCATTTTCAATGGGGAGAATGGGGGGTGGTTTGAACTTTTTGTTGTTTTTTTAATTTTTTTATTTTTAAAACTTTTTTTACTTTTTTTTATATTACTAGTCCTCCTAATGTGCTATAAGGATCAGCAGACTGATCGCTAGTTCCTTTCTGTAGATCACAGATGCATTGCTTTGATCTGCAGAAAAGCTATTCTCCTCTCACACTTGGCACTCTGCCAGGTGTAAGAGGAAGTGAGTCATGATAGCTACAGGAGTCATCACGTGACCCTGTGCTACCATGTCACGTGACTTCAGATGGAGCCAGGTGAGTGAGTGCTTTCCACAGCTGGAATGTACACCGCGCTGTAACATTTTTACAGCATGGTGCAAGGGGTTAACAGGCATGGGTGGATAGCTCTTGCTTGATAGCCACACATGTCAGCTGTTCAAATCAGCTGACATGTGCAGAACTCACCTCCGACTGCCCGTAGCCAGCATTTTGTCTGAGCAAGTTTTTAGTGCCACAGGAAGCATAATCTGCCTGTCAACTGAAAATGCTAACAGGCTGTCTGTTATCAAAATGAACAAAGCATGGATTAACTCAGACTTCTCAACCCGACCAGATGACAGCAGTGGAACCTACTAAGGTGTAGAAGGACAGTCCATATCATGGGTCCAGCTTGATACCCAATAGCTGTATCGGACAGAGAAATTAAAGTTGACAGTGGTACGGTCGGCTAGGTAATCTGTCCCCATCTTCATAAACTTTTCCCTCCTTGTCAGAGTACTCCGCACATCAGGGCCTGGGCTCTTGGAGGGTTTAATTAAACTGTCCCAGACCTCTGATAGTATTCCCCTGCCTTTGTTGATCCTACTCTGTGTCTAATAGGACCAATTGAGTTCAATATACGAAAAACAAAAAACCTCAATTTCAATTAAAATTAAACTTTTATTGATATATTTTAAAATTTAGACACCCATTAATAGTGAACACACAAAGGGCATAGATGATGAAGGGGAGGAGCTTAATATATGGGGTCCCTATAGCACCCTATGGGACCTTGCTCCTACCTACCAACGGAGGGTATGACGCCGTAACTGTTTTGGGCGCCCCTGTTCCACGTCGGCTCACCCTCTAGTTGCCCTGGATAGTTAGTGAATTAAAATAGTAATTACACTACGGATGGCCATACAATAGTACTAGAATGTATTAAGTACAAAGTGCTCATGTAATCACACTGTCTGATAGATAACAGCTTCCTATCAGGAAAACCAGGACAAAAAAATCAAATATTAAGCCCCAGTATAGGCAGGCTTCTGCAGAAAAATTAGTCCATAGTACATGATCCAGTACAAATTAGTACATAGTACATAATACACAATCTACATTAACATAATGGAGGAGCACATTAAAATAATGGAAAATTCAGTTCCATCTGTCAGTTTTCCCTCCCCTGTACCAGTGTGATATAGTATGGTATGGCAATCACACATGGATAAACTTTTACACAATCATAATTGCACAGATTTGCACTGCATAAACCGATGCTAATACATGTAATGCAATGCCTGAGGGCAATCATGCAGATGATTCTTATAGAGCAGAAAAAAGGGGTATAGATAACCCCACAGGGAAGAAAAGAATGTGGGGTTATCTATACCCCTTTTTTCTGCTCTATAAGAATGATTGCCCTCAGGCATTGCATTACATGTATCCAGTGTACAGAGCAGTGTGATATACTGTGTACATGGGATACCACATCCAGTGTACAGAGCAGTGTGATATACTGTGTACTTGGTATACCACATCCAGTGTACAGAGCAGTGTGATATACTGTGTACATGGTATACCACATCCAGTGTACAGAGTAGTGTGATATACTGTGTACACACATCAGATGGTATATAATGTGTATATTGTACCAACACGGGATCACCACAGCATTAAATAATGAGAAATAAATTTTATTGAATCATTAAATAGCCAAAACACGAGACACATGTCTCCACACTGGAAAATCACACTTAAAAAACACACAGTGACACAGGATAAAAACACTTAAAAAGCCGTAGGCGTAAAAAACATGTCTGCCAGGAACCAATTATATGATAATCAATAAATAAGACAAGGACACTCCAATCAATATTGCACAAGGCCCGTTTACTTTGTGGATAGATCCATATCGAGATACGATCTATATTACTCTATGTACATTACTGGAGATTCTTTGTATCCGTGCAACTTATGGTCTGTTCACTAACTTGCATATATTGCATTTCTACCAGTCTTTAGTGTCTCTACATAATAACCTATTACATGTTACCATCTATGCTCATTTGCATATTCTATCGCACTAATTTTCTCATGCCTGATGCTTAATTCCTAGGAACGGGCCTTGTGCAATATTGATTGGAGTGTCCTTGTCTTATTTATTGATTATCATATAATTGGTTCCTGGCAGACATGTTTTTTACGCCTACGGCTTTTTAAGTGTTTTTATCCTGTCACTGTGTGTTTTTTAAGTGTGATTTTCCAGTGTGGAGACATGTGTCTCGTGTTTTGGCTATTTAATGATTCTATATAATTTATTTCTCATTATTTAATGCTGTGGTGATCCCGTGTTGGTATACTCTTCCTTCTTCTTGTTCCTTACCAATTGTTTGTATACCAGGAGATCCCACTGGGTGGTCCCCTTCCCATCCCTTTGCTAATGTGTATATTGATAACATCTGGTGTCTGTATCACAGTAAACCCGGTACTATGTGAGGATGCCTAACACTATCTGGGTCTGTACTGTGCTATATACTGGCTGTATACTCCATGAGGATGTCTAATACTATCTGGCTCTGCACTGTGCTATATAGGGGCTGTGTACTACGTGAGGATGCCTAACACTATCTGGGTCTGTACTGTGCTATATACTGGCTGTATACTACATGAGGATGCCTAATACTATCTGGCTCTGCACTGTGCTATATAGGGGCTGTGTACTACATGAAGGTGCTTAATATTATCGGGTCTGCTCTGTGCTGTATAGGGGCTGTGTATTATGTGAGGATGCCTAATGCTATCTGGCTCTGCACTGTGCTATATAGGGGCTGTGTACTACGTGAAGGTGCTTAATATTATCTGGTCTGCTCTGTGCTGTATAGGGGCTGTGTACTATGTGAGGATGCCTAATGCTATCTGGCTCTGCACTGTGCTATATAGGGGCTGTGTACTACGTGAAGGTGCTTAATATTATCTGGTCTGCTCTGTGCTGTATAGGGGCTGTGTACTATGTGAGGATGCCTAATGCTATCTGGCTCTGCACTGTGCTATATAGGGGCTGTGTACTACATAAAGGTGCCTAATGCTATATGGGCCTGCATTGTGTTATATGGGGGCTGTATAAGACATGAGGGTTCCTACTGCTATATGGGTCTGCATTGTACTATATAGGGGCTGCTTAATGTAATATGGGGGTTGCATAGTTACATATGGGGACTGCATAGTGCCATATGGGGGCTGCATTGTGCCATATGGGGGCTGCATAGTGCCATATGGGGGCTGAATAGTGCCATATGGGGGCTGCATAGTGCCATATGGGGGCTGCATAGTGCCATATGGGGGCTGCATAGTGCCATATGGGGGCTGCATAGTGCCATATGGGGGCTGCATAATGCTACATGGAGGCTACATAATACTATATGGAGGACTATGGGAGCTTCATACAACTATTCCCCCAGAGTTGTATGTCCCCTCCACCCCAGAGCTGTATACCCCCAGAGCTGCATGTCATCCCCCCACCTCAGAGCTGTTTGTCCCCCCACTTCAGAGCCACTGTCCCCCTCTGGAGCTGTATGCCCCCATTGATATATACCCCTTTCCTCAGTAATATGTATGCCCCCCAGTAATGTGTATGTCCCCAGCCTCTCTTGTGATGTATATACAGCAGTGTTAGTGTTCTCTATATGCGGCCATGTCTGTTAGTGTCGGCCACCAATCAGCGTGGCACAGACACGTGCCCAGGAGGAGCTGGATGGAGACAAGCGGGGAGGTGAATGAGGCTGTTGCCGGCTTCACAATATTAGAAATATATATAAAAATTTAAAAATGTGTCTGTGTGTGCATGTATGATGTGTATCTGTGTATGATCTGTGTATGTCATCTATGTATGTCAGTGTATATGACAGTGTCTAGATTTATGTCTGTTTATATGTGTTTTTGTGAATTTCTCTTTAAATATATATGTGTACATATGCCTGTATGTGTATGTATCTGTGCATGTCTATGTGTGGATGGGGCCCACTAGGACTCTTTCGCCCAGGGCCTACAAAAACCTGGAGCCGGCCCTGCGTGTACCAGTCATGTATTCTCCTCTACACTGTACAGGGGCGTACCTTTGGAAGGCATGTGGCATATTTGTCCCTGCACAGCAATCAGGGGGGCGCCATTGGAAAGTGTGAGGCAGCAGTATGGTGGGAGAAAATTGTAAGTGGACAGTATTGGGAAAGAAAAGTGTGAGGGGCATAGAATGGAGACTGGGTAGTGGGGGGGGATAAGCAGTACAGAGAAGTAGCAGCATGGTGGCCAGTGTGAGGGCACAGTATGGAGGGCACAGTATGCTGAGGCGGGGGAATGTGAGACTGAGGTACAGTATAGTGACTGGATAATGAAGCAGGTAGGCAGTATAGAGAAGTAGCAGCATGGTCGCCAGTGTGAGGGCACAGTATGGAGGGCACAGTATGCTGAGGCGGGGGAATGTGAGACTGAGGTACAGTATAGTGACTGGATAATGAAGCAGGTAGGCAGTATAGAGAAGGGGCGGCATGGTGGCCAGTGTGAGGGCACAGTATGGCGGGCACAGTATGCTGAGGCGGGGGAATGTGAGACTGAGGTACAGTATAGTGACTGGATAATGAAGCAGGTAGGCAGTATAGAGAAGGGGTGGCATGGTGGCCAGTGTGAGGGCACAGTATGGAGGGCACAGTATGCTGAGGCGGGGGAATGTGAGACTGAGGTACAGTATAGTGACTGGATAATGAAGCAGGTAGGCAGTATAGAGAAGGGGCGGCATGGTGGCCAGTGTGAGGGCACAGTATGGCGGGCACAGTATGCTGAGGCGGGGGAATGTGAGACTGAGGTACAGTATAGTGACTGGATAATGAAGCAGGTAGGCAGTATAGAGAAGTAGCAGCATGGTCGCCAGTGTGAGGGCACAGTATGGAGGGCACAGTATGCTGAGGCGGGGGAATGTGAGACTGAGGTACAGTATAGTGACTGGATAATGAAGCAGGTAGGCAGTATAGAGAAGGGGCGGCATGGTGGCCAGTGTGAGGGCACAGTATGGAGGGCACAGTAGGCTGAGGAGGGGGAATGTGAGACTGAGGTACAGTATAGTGACTGGATAATGAAGCAGGTAGGCAGTATAGAGAAGGGGTGGCATGGTGGCCAGTGTGAGGGCACAGTATGGAGGGCACAGTATGCTGAGAAGGGGGAATGTGAGACTGAGGTGCAGTATTTATATCTAAATGCTACAGTTCGTGCTCTACTGTTATGGCTAAAAATGTTAACGTTATTGGGCCCCCACCAGATTTTCTGCCCAGGGGCCCCCACCAACCTTAATCTGGCCCTGACAAGTAGCTTAGGCAAATCTATGTTCCAGACTCTTGGCTAGTGAGACTGGACTGTGTGGAAAACAGGGTGGTGCTGGTAAACAAACTGGAAAAATCATCTGCCATCCAACCCACAACTTGCTCACAGTGTTCTGGCTTCAGCAGTGGTGTCCCATACCCTCCTGCAGAGTGGGACAGGGAGCTAGGTCTAGATGATATATGTGTTTGGTGTGCTGCTACAGCAAGCCCAGTTAACCTTGGCCCATGGCCATGGCCTTTGCGTGCATCACCATCAGTGGGACTTCCACTTCCCTGTCTCTTACAGCACACATTGTGCATTTTAAAACACACACACACACACACACACACACACACACACACACACACACACATACACAGCTAAGACTGGAATTATTGAAGAATAAAGTCTCTATAAATTGGCCCTGAAAGAACTTTTGGTTGTACATGGCAGAACGAAAGACTGTAAGGCAATGAACCCTGCCTAAATGCCTCTAATACACTATCCCTAATCTAGCAGCTATCCTTACACTAAATGCAGCTAAATGCAGCTAAAACAGTATTATTATAGAATAGAATCTATTTGAGTTAGCCCTGAAAAGGCCTGATGGTTTAATGTTGCAATAGCAGTTATTGTAATGCTGTAACACACTGTCCCTTCTTGAGCAGAAACATTTCCTACACTATTTTCAGGTACAGTGCACCAAGCATGGCATCACAGGGTCTTATATAGCCTCGATGACGTGATGCAGCCATTCAATCATAGTAAAGCCAGTAGGCAACATGGCTACGACATTACTGTGATTGACAGGCAATCCCTGCATATTTAGTGGCTGAAAATTAGCTGGCAAACATGCAGGATGGGGACTCGAGCATGACGGCTGAATACTAGGTGTCATGAGTGTGTCACTGGTGACAGTCATGTGGTTTCTGGCCATAGAAGGTCACAGCATTTGGCTGCGCAGAATGCTCCCTGACTTTCCATTGTTCCTGCTGTCAGTATTCATTGGTATAGGTAGCTTTCCTGCCAGATTCTTCTCTCCCTTCTTCTTCTGTGACTATTCATCTTCCTCTTGATTACATTCCAGAGGTTTTCAATGGGGTTCAGTAGAGGAAGCTCTGCTACACTGGTGTATAGGTGCTCGGAGGTAAAATAATAGACAATAATAGAGGATAACCTCGGCACACTAAACCTCCTAAACTGAGTCAGAAAGTCACAATGGATAGTAATGCAAAATCACTCTTTATTGGTCTGTTTTTAGGAAAATCTTTTTGTATATAAGCATATATGTGTGTGTCCAAACAAGTAACAAATTGACGTTTCGGCCTGAGCCTTCGTCAGATTGGATTTATCTGTATGAAAAAAAACCAAAAAAAAACAAAACAATAATCGATATCACACAAGAGTGAGAGGACAAGAGTACAAAATAAAACAATGTAGGAGTACAAACAGGGTACAACAATGATGCAAACAATGAAACACATAATGCTGATGTCATAATACAGAATAAAGTAAATACAGTAAAATCATATATTAGGGGTCAGAGTAAATAAGGCAATTATGGTAAGGAGCAATCAACATCCATAATGTGCAGTAGTGAAAAACTACACTATGCATGGCAGTGCTAATGGGTAGACCGACCAAGGAAGGGAGGAAAAAGTGGAGAAAAAGTGGAGAAAAAGTGGAGGGAAAGTGAAGAGAAAAAAAGGAGAGAAAGTGGAGGGAAAGTGAAGGGAAAGTAGAGGGAGAGTGGAGAAAAAGTGTGGAGTAAAGATGGAGAGAAAATGAAGAGAAAGTGGAGAAAAAAAGGGGGGGGAAAGGAAAGAAAGACAATGAGTAGAGTGAAGGAAGAAAGAGGGGGTAGAGAAGAAAGGAGAAGTGAGGAGAAGTGGCTATGGGAAATGTGTAGGTAGTATGTTTGACTCACCAAGAACACATGTAATAGTAATAGGTACGTCAACCAAGAGAGCCGGATAATGCAAAGCAGCTTATACTGTTGTGTGCATCTGTCACACTCCCCGACTCCCCTGCCACGCTCCCCGGCTCCCCTGCCACGCTCCCCGGCTCCCCTGCCACACTCCCCAGCTCCTCTGCCACGCTTCCCCGCTCCCGGACCACGCTTCCCCGCTCCCGTGCCACGCTCCCCGGTCCCCCGCTCCACAGCCTCCATGCTCCCTCACCTGCGTCCTCCAGGCAACCCAGTCCAGGACTGCCTTCGGCCTATTGGTCCTTCACGGACGTTTTTGATAAAAAGGAGTCAGAGGTACTGCCGCCACATCGTCCTTACGACTGTGCCATCGACCTACTCCCGGGAACCACACCACCTCGAGGACGGATATATCCTTTGTCCCCTGCTAAAACAAGAGCCATGTCTGCCTACATCACTGAGAACCTGGCAAGGGGATTCATCCGGAGATCCTCCTCTCCTGCTGGAGCAGGCTTCTTCTTCAATAGGAAGAAAGAGGGCGACCTGCGCCCATGCATTGACTACCGGGGATTGAACCAAATCACCGTAAAGAATAAATACCCCCTGCTGCTCATCCCCGAATTGTTTGATCGGCTTAAAGGAGCTCTTGTGTTTACCAAGTTGGATCTTCGTGGTTCCTACAACCTGGTCCGCTTCCGCTCTGGGGACGAATGGAAGACCGCATTTAACACTCGCGATGGGCACTACGAGTATTGTGTGATGCCCTTCGGCCTGTGTAACGCACCGGCAGTCTTTCAAGAATTAGTGAACGACGTGTTCCGGGACCTTCTCTACGTCTGTGTGGTGGTATATCTGGATGACATCCTGGTCTTCTCTCCGGACCTCCAGACCCACAGAGAGAACGTGCAGCTGGTACTACAAAGACTGAGAGAGAATCGTCTGTACGCCAAGTACGAAAAGTGTGTCTTCAAGCAGTCTTCTCTTCCCTTCCTGGGTTACGTAATCTCCGATACCAGCCTGCAGATGGACCCAGAGAAGGTCTCTTCCATTCTCAACTGGCCCCCTCCTTCCGGACTGAAGGCAATTCAACGTTTTCTTGGATTTGCGAACTATTACCGTCAGTTCATCCCTCACTTCTCTGCCCTGACTGCGCCTCTCTCTGCCTTGACCAAGAAGGGGGCTAATCCGAAGAACTGGTCACCTGCGGCCGACGCCGCGTTTGGCTCCCTGAAACGGGCATTTGCTTCCTCTCCTGTGTTCCACCGTCCTGAGTTAAACCGACAGTTCACCTTGGAGGTGGATGCCTCCTCCTCTGGAGCCGGAGCAGTGCTCATGCAGAAGTCCTCCACCGGGAAGATGGTTACTTGCGGTTTCTTCTCCAAGAGCTTCTCAGCGCCTGAACGCAACTACACCATCGGTGACCGAGAGCTATTGGCAGTCAAGCTGGCTCTGGAAGAATGGCGCTACCTTCTGGAGGGAGCAGTATACCCCGTGATCATTTACACGGACCACAAGAACCTGGAATACCTGCGGTCTGCTCAGCGACTGAACCCACGACAAGCCAGGTGGTCCTTGTTCTTTGCCAGGTTCGATTTCCAACTCCATTTTCGGCCCGCGGATAAGAATGTACGAGCAGATGCCTTGTCCAGGTCATTAGTGCCCATGGAACAGGAGGAGGAGACATCCCAACCCATCATCTGCCCAAGTAAAGTCATTCCGGTGGCTCCCGTCACTCCTCCTATTGCTGACGATGACATCTATGCGGTAAGGGATAGCGTGGCTATGAAGACCGTGCGGGGCCGACAGTTCTTCCTGGTGGACTGGGCTGGGTATGGTCCTGAGGATAGGTCCTGGGAACCCCGGGAGAATGTGGGTACTCCTCTGATACGTGCCTTCCTGTCCCGGTTGCGGGGAGGGGGGCGTGGGGAAGGGGGTACTGTCACGCTCCCCGGCTCCCCTGCCACGCTCCCCGGCTCCCCTGTCACGCTCCCTGGCTCCCCTGCCACGCTCCCCGGCTCCCCTGCCACGCTCCCCGGCTCCCCTGCCACGCTCCCCGGCTCCTCTGCCACGCTTCCCCGCTCCCGGACCACGCTTCCCCGCTCCCGTGCCACGCTCCCCGATCCCCCGCTCCACAGCCTCCATGCTCCCTCACCTGCGTCCTCCAGGCAACCCGGTCCCCGGTCCCGGCACCCGTCTGCTATGCTGAGCCAGCCCGGCACTCCTGCCTCCTGTACACCACATCCTGCTCTGGCTTCTGGCACCCGGGCCTTGCGCATGCGCATTAGGGCGCGCGCGCGGTCATTGACCTTTTCTTAAAGGGCCAGCGTCCTCCAACAGGATATTGAAGATGCAGGTACAGGGTATATAGGGGGTTCCTTTCCAAGTGGGCGGGGCCTGTTCTTCGTGTTTGCTAAGCTAGGAGTCAGGTCTCCCTGTGCCTTGTCCCGTACTTACCTATCTCTCTTGTAGAGTCGCTCCTGTCTCGCCAACCGGTCCTGACGATTCCAGAACCCCGAACGGTGACTGTCCGCCATCTCGTCAGTCCCTACCATCTCCGATCCCTGGATCCGTGTGGTGACCGACCTCCTCGCTCCGCTGGTTCCGGATTCTGCCTGACATCATCTCGACCTCCGAACCTGAGCTCCATCACCCGGACTACCTTCAGAGACTCCGTGGTCCCAGGGACTTCTTCACTCCACTCCTCTGAACGGACTGTCCTGCTAACCGTAGTGCTCCGGCTACCAGGCACCTTGCCCTCGGTGAGGTGTTCAGCCCAGTGGATCCACCTCCTGGGCCTACCCGTCCTCCTGGTCCTAACAGCATCACTATGAAGAAAAGCATATACGTTAAATAAAGGACCAATGAGGTACAGGTAGAAGATGATTGGTAAGTATTTGACTATGTTGAATCAACGCAAATTAACGTAAAAAATACCTGTATCTTAGAGACCATATAAGGTAATATGTATCATGGGGCACCTGCCAGGTGCAATAGTACCTCAGCCTAGGATTGCTGGGGAGAGCTGAGTGGTGGCGTCTAATATGAATTATGCTATAATGAAAGAAACACATGATAGTCAAACAATCTCACTCAAACTTCATCAAATAAATCTCTGCTGATTGGCAAGATATATATACCGCCATAGTGTACCTGTATGTCAGCCTTGCTAATATAGCACTATCACAGGAGCTGTATAAGGTTGCTGAGATGCTTTCCACAGAATATGTCTTAGGCCCCCTTCACACGTCCGTGAAAAACACGCACGTGTGTTACGGGCCGTTTTTCGGGTCCGTGTCCCGTTTTTGTGTCCCTTTTTATGGTCCGTGTGGCACCTGTGTGAATTGCGTATGCTAGCCGTGTTTGTGTGCAGAACGTCCGTGTGTGCGTGTGGAATTAACGTGTATGTGTACGTGGAATGTCCGTGTGGAATGTCCGTGTGTGTGATGCACAATGTCGTTTATAAACGTCGGCTGACAGCAGACAGAGTTGCGCGATGAGAATGAAATCGGGTGAACTTCACCCGACTTCATCCTCATACCGCGGCTCTGTCTGTGTCGAGTACTGATTAGCGGTCACCTGTGAAGGATTCACCGGTGACCGCTAATCCCCCGAGTAACTGAAGTTTCCCCCCCTCTCTCATACTCACCATTCCTCGATCCCCGGCGCGGCCCTGCATGGCATTCACACTGCTGCGGCGGCTTTTACTATTTTGAAAAAGCCGGCCGCTCATTAAACAATCTCCTATTCCCTGCTTTCCCCGCCCACCGGCGCCTAAGATTGGTTGCAGTGAGACACGCCCCCACACTGAGTGACAGGTGCCTCACTGCACCCAATCACAGCAGCCGGTGGGCGTGTCTATACTGTGCAGTAAAATAAATAAATAAATAATTAAAAAAAAACGGCGTGCGGTCCCCCCCAATTTTAATGCCAGCCAGATAAAGCCATACGGCTGAAGGCTGGTATTCTCAGGATGGGGAGCTCCACGTTATGGGGAGCCCCCCACCCTAACAATATCAGTCAGCAGCCGCCCAGAATTGCCGCATACATTATATGCGACAGTTCTGGGGCTGTACCCGGCTCTTCCCGATTTGCCCTGGTGCTTTGGCAAATCGGGGTAATAAGGAGTTATTGGCAGCCCATAGCTGCCAATAAGTCCTAGATTAATCATGTCAGGCGTCTATGAGACACCTTCCATGATTAATCTGTAAATTACAGTAAATAAACACACACACACCAGAAAAAATCCTTTATTAGAAATAAAAAACACACACATATACCCTGGTTCACCACTTTAATCAGCCCCAAAAAGCCCTCCATGTCCGGCGTACTCCAGGATGGTCCAGCGTCGCATCCAGCGCTGCTGCATGGAGGTGACAGGAGCTGCAGAAGACACCGCCGCTCCGGTCACCTCCACGCAGCTAATGAAGACAGCCGTGCGATCAGCTGAGCTGTCACTGAGGTTACCCGCTGTCACTGGATCCATCACTAGAAATAAAAACACCAAACGGACACGGACTATAGGTAGATGCATACGTGTTTACTAACGTGTGTGCACATACCCATAGACTTTCATTGTGTCCACGTGTGCGTGCTCCGTGCAGAAAACGGACATGCATCCGTGCAAAACGCAAACACATACGGATCACGGACACGCACACACGGACATAATGAAATAACGCATGTGTGACCACAATCATAGATTAACATTGGTGCACGTTTGGCCGTGTCTCCGGTATATACAGAAACGGACCAAACACGCACGTGTATCACGGACGTGTGAAGGGGGCCTTATGGGAAGAGTGCTGTGGAATACAGGTACCTCTAGGAAAGTGTACAATGTCATTAAAGGTCCAAGATCATGCAAACGTGGTGCATTAAAAATGATTGGGAGCAAGCTATTACCTAATTGGATGGCCAAGGGTTAATGCAGCCGGTAGCACCGGAAGGGTATCAGGCCAAGGTCCTAGTACTAGTCATAGCACTGCCATGCATAGTGTAGTTTTTCACTACTGCACATTATGGATGTTGATTGCTCCTTACCATAATTGCCTTATTTACTCTCACCCCTAATATATGATTTTACTGTATTTACTTTATTCTGTATTATGACATCAGCATTATGTGTTTCATTCTTTGTATCATTGTTGTACCCTGTTTGTAGTCCTACATTGTTTTATTTTGTACTCTTGTCCTCTCACTCTTGTGTGATATTGATTATTGTTATTTTTTTTTTTCAAACAGATAAGTCCAATCTGACGAAGGCTCAGGCCGAAACGTCAATTTGTTACTTGTTTGGACACAAACATATATGCTTATATACAAAAAGATTTTCCTAAAAACAGACCAATAAAGAGTGATTTTGCATTACTATCCGTTGTGACTTTCTGATTCAATGGGGTTCAGGTCTGGAGATTGGTCTGGCCATGACAGGGTTTTGATGTGGTGGTCCTTCCACACATTGATTGACCTAGCTGTGTGGCATGGCACATTGTCCTGCTGGAAAAACCAGTCCTCAGAGTTGGGCAACACTGTCTGAGCAGAAGGAAGCAACTGTTTTTCCAGGATAACCTTGTATGTGGCTTGATTCATACGTCCTTCGCAAAGTATAATCAAAACCCTGTCATGGCCAGCCCAATATTCCTGGTTTGTAAATGGGGCAGAAGAAGACCCTTATACATCTATGACATTTCTGCCAAATACTTTTGATATATGGTTCAATCCGATGTGGCTCTCAATCAAAAAAAGTTACACGGTAATCCCTCACCTATCGCGAGTTATGTTCTAGAGACCCCTGCGATAAGTAAGAATCCGCAAAATAGCAGCATTATATTTACTTTATTATTTACCTGTATTTTTTGGATTAGAAGATGCACTTTTTCCTCACCAAAAGTTGTGAGGAAAATGAGGGGTGCATCTAATAAGCCGAATTGAGCTTACCGGGGAGGGGGGGGGGAATGATGACAGGAGGCAGGGACAATGCTGTAAACTGTGCGCTGCGCTGTGGAAGATGAAGCAGGGGCCATCCTGAAATTGTCGGTGATGCGGGCTTCAAATATTGGCGCCCAGAGTCAGCGCGTGTGCAGATGGAGCTCTCGGCTCAAGATCTCATCTGTGCATGCGCCGCCTCTGGCGCATTGATCTCCCAGCAGCAGATTTAAGGAATATGGCGCCCAGAGGTGGCGCATGCGCAGATAAGATCTCAGTTTGTCATGAGCCCATAGCTCTATCTGTGTATGTGCCGACTCCCGGCACCATATCTTTGAAGCCTTCCCCGCTGACAGTTTCTGGATGTTCCTGCCGGCGCCCACAGTGAGCATCTGGGACACCCGCTTCACCGCCCACAGCATCGCCCTGATACACCACCGCCCCTGCCTCCTGTAACCCCGCTCACCTACCACTGCCACCCCCCCAGGTACCCGCAATACCGTGAAGTCGCAATTAGGGAACCATGATATTGAGAGGGATGATTGTATATCCGTGCTATAGCTGGTGATAGTCACTGGGATGTATTAGGCACGTTAGAGAAATATGCTATTTCTTGTTATGATAAAGTAACTCAGCTCAATGCCCAAAATAATGACAGTGCAAGTAAAGTGTTAATGTCTGTCCCATTCATTTTACTTTAGAATAGACTGTTGGCATGACTCAAGAGAGGCTAAACATTTCCTTACTTTATGGGCCAGTAATATATCAGTTTGCACAAGGAAAGGCCGGTCTGGTTTATATATCACAGATTGTGAAACACTAAAATGCTGTTGGCATGGCCTCCAATTGCTGCTCTCCTGCTGGCCTCTCTCTTTAGGTATTGTGGGTATCCCCGCCCTGTAACGGTCTGGCCTAAACCTCAAATGGAGATCCCCTGCTCAGAAAATTTCCTCCCTAATCTCCACTCATATTCTAGGCCATCCGCCATCTCTTCAGGGGGTAGGAATGCTTTTCACTAATCTTTGTCACATTAATTCTATCTGTCTTTACTGTTCCAGGTTTTTGTTTTCCCAGGGAGAAATTGGCTGCAGAACGTTAAATACGAAAAGAGAACATGGCAAGAAAATACAGGGTGAGTATTATTCGGGTTACAGACAATGACATAGCAATCAAACACTTTCCTTAATGGTTTTTGCTGTACAATGAGTTGAAGATACAAAAGCATTTTACCTGTTTGAAGATAATATTTATTTATTGTGAGAAAAATGAACTTGTCAAAAGGGATAAGATAGTTGTACTTTTTACCATAAGTTTTTAAATACACTGTCTCCTCTACCTCCAATTACGTATTATACTAGGTCACTGGTCTCTCTCCCCTGTTCTACATATGGTCTATCCAGGAGATGTCGCTTGAGATCGTGTCTTTATACCTGTGTTAGATCCAGGTCTGAATGCGCCCCTACTACCTTTTGTATTACTCACTTGACAGCGCCACACTGACTCTGTTGATGCATGCTCCAGTGGAACACTGGTATTGCTGAGCATGAGGTCACATCCAGTCTGAGAGCTTGGCATTTAATAATGTGTTCTGTCATCATTTCTTTTGTAACATCCCTTTAAGCTGTCTCCATAGGCATGGTGTACTGTAGTTATCACCTCAATATAGCAAAGTACCTCCACCTGCATCTTGCTGAGAGTTCTAGGTGGTTGCAGGAGTATCTTCCTCTTCTGCTAGTAGTCGACTTGGGAAACCCCTGTCCATGCTCCGTACAAACTCACAAAACATGAGATTTTAGAGGTTGTCCACTACTTTTTCATTGATGGCCTATCCTTAGGATAAGTCATCAATGTCTAGTCGGCTGCGGTCCGACACCCAGAACCCTTGCTGATCAGCTGTTCTGCGTCCCAGCAGAAGGCGGCCGGAAATGCTCAGTTCCGGGGCTGCTGTCGCACCCAGGGAGGGGGGTACTCGGTCCCGGGCGGTTGCAAATGGGGATGTCACTTTGGTGGCCGTTGCCTGGTCCTGTGCCCTGCGGCTTATTTTATAAAAGGGGTATTTACAGGGGAGATAGGAGTTAATGTTTGTGACGCCACTTGCGGTGGTGGTTGCAGCAATGGTGTTAGGCCCTCCACAGGTAGGGCAGTGCCTGTGAGATGTGTCGGGGTAATAATGTAGACCACACCAGGTTGTCTTGAACAGTCTCTACTCACTCAGGCCCTTGGATTACTGGTTCAGGTCCCTTGGAGTATCAGTACCCATGTAGTGACCCAGGTTGCTCGGTCCCCGGCACTCTATGTTAGTTGGGTCCCCATAGCGTGAAGCGTTTGGGGCCCGACTGTCCCTTTTGGGGGTACAGTCTCCTTCTCCGTACGGCGGGCAGTGCGGTGGTGAAGTCCATGAAGGTGTCCTCACCGGGCAGGTATTTATCAAGCCGTGTAGAACTGGCGCCTGATCTAGGGCCCTGTGCCCCGTGTGTGCTCCGGTACCAGCAGTACTTGTACATACCCACCCTGGTGACCGCTCTCCCATGGCCTGGGGTCACCGCTGCACAGACCCAGCTCTGGCACGTCCGCACGCCTCTCTGTGTGCTTAACTACTCTAGACTGACTGCTGACCCCTCCGACCAGGCTGGCTAATCCTGGGACTCGTTCCTTCCATGGCAACCATCCCCTTACATGGTTAACCCTCTATGCCCGGTGTGGAGTGGAGAACTAGGATTTTGGTTGTGCTTGTAGCTCCTGCATCCCCAAGAGTATGCAGTTCCATGGAGTGCTCTAAGTGGCTCAGGGGCGCTACACTGCCCTGGCTTCTCATGGTGGCCACAGCCGAGTACTGCATATCCATCTCCTATTAAAATCAATAGGAGGCGGATGTGCAGTTCCAAAGCTGAGGATTTCTGCTTACCTGTTACCACCGGCGGGACCAAGAACAGCTGATCGGCTGAGCTGCATGGGTGTCGGACCCCGGCCGATCACCTATCCTAAGGATAGGACACCAATGTAAAAGTAGTTGACAATCTCTTTAACCACTTAATGACTAGACGAAAATGTTCAAATCTGACTTGTGTCACTTTTTGTGGCAATAACGCTGAAATCTTTCAATATATCTCATTGATAGAGATTTTGTTTGGGACACATTGTACTTTATGATAATGGTAAATTTAGGCCGATATGTTTTGCATTAATTTATAAAAACATAAAAAATTTGAAAAAAAATAAAATTGCTATATACAAATGTTGAATGGTTATCCTTTATTCCGGATGCTCACACCACAGACAAAAAAGTTTTTAAATAACATTTCCTTTATGTCTGCTTTACATCAGCACCATTTGGGAAATGTTCTTTTATTTTGTGAGGGTGTTAGTATAGCACCCCTGACTACATCAGGGTGCTACAGGGAACTGCATCCTGTACCCCAGGGTGCAAGGCCTACCCCCCGTGGTTGCAGGTTCCCATCAACAGTGTCACTGACATCCGCACTACAACTCCAAACCCCACCTCACACCAAGGCTGGACAGACACACCAGTGGGTTGGTCAAGTTGGAGCACGGCCGCCAACCTAGGGGTCAGGCAAACTGGTGGGAGGGTGGAAGTGAGCTTAGAGTCAGTGAAGAGTTAGCCCTCAGAGAGTGAGGAGCGGGGAGTTGGAGCTCCCAGGGAGGCGACAGGTTGGGTTGCAAACGGTTTTCCGGGACCACAGGAGTCAGGGACCGGTATTAGGAACACTGGACAGGAGTGTAACAGATGCAGTCTAGGAGGACTGTTGGCCCCAGAAAGCACAGCCACCTTACCGGTACCGAGTACGGCGGGGTACATGACCCTAGATCAGGGAAGAGCTTAAAGCTCCTTGGTAATTAACCTGTGGAGGATAGTCTCTTTATGAACTTTCCCCAAGAGCTCAGAGATTGGAGGCATCAGCACAACGCGGGGGATAGGGTTCTCCAAAATACACAACCCTCTGAAATCCCAAGTGCCAGCCACCAAGAGCAGAGCTGCCATACACACGGGGAGTGGGGCCCCGAAAGCTTCAAGCCAAGGGGCTACAACTGTCAATCAATTTGTGCACGGAGGCAGGGCTCCGGACTTACCAAGTGACACTGGTGGGATCGGGACCTGGACGGGCTCTCCCGCATAGAGACCGCGGTGCCTAGAGACTTTGGTTTACCATCTGTGTGAGTGTCTGCTTATTCCACCTGATCCAGCACCACAACTACCGCAGTGAGTAATCTGACCCCTGCACCCTGCTTCTCAAGGCCAAGCCAACTGTTTACCAAATACCCACTATCCGGGGCCTTCCCTACCTGCGCAAGGACTGACACCTGGCTGCCCCACACCATCTGCCCCGATACCCCCATTGGCAGCAGCGGTACTCCCCTTTACCGCAACCCGCAGGTGGCATCACAAACATTCATCCCCTGTAAATATCGCCTTACATTTCAAGTGGCCGCAAGCCCCCGGGTCTGGGGACCCTAGAGCTACAGCAACCCCGGATCCAAGCAGTTCGACTGATGCTGGGGCGGCACATTAGAAGGTTTAAAAATATAGCAACAATTTTCATTTTTTTTCAAATAAATTTACAAGTCCTACCTTATAAGGGTCATTTTCCGTTTTTAAGTGACTTTGGGAGCTTATATTTTGGAAACCCCCTAAAAGTGATACCAGTTTGAAAACCTCACTCCTCAACATATTCAAAACTACTCTCAGGTGGTTTATTAACCCTTCAGCTGCTTTTCATGAGTTAAAGCAAAGTAGAATGATAGGAATGAAACATTTTATTTTTGTAGAATTGCATGGAGACAATGGTAGTCATGTATGCAGGGGTTGCCAGGCCGCAGCGTAGCCACTCAGTAACCCCTTGATTCCTGGTCACCGCTCCACTGCAGGGTTGGTTTCGCCACAGTCCATTCTTTCTCTGAGTCAATAAATCAGACACAGGAATATTTTCTTCAAACAACTGATCTTTACTGAACTTCACTACAGGGACCTTTTCCACTCGTATAACACGGGCACTGCTTCTGGTCCTGATGGGGTTCCCTGCAGACTCCACTCCAACAATTAATTTGACAGCCAACCGCTTTCCTGGCACCTGGGCTTTATCTGACACCACTAGGCCCCTCATTCTCCTGTCTGATGTCACGCTGCACGAACCGATTCAAATAGTCCTTAAGCCTATCCGTCCCACTCACAGGAATTAGCTTATGCTTTGGAAGGGCTCAGTGCAACAGAACTCCTCCTTTTCGTGCTTTTGGCCAGGAACTACTCCTTCATTAACCCCTTAAGGACGAAGCCAGTTTTGTACTTAATGCCCAGGCCATTTTTTGCAATTCTGACCAGTGTCACTTTATAAGGTTATAACTCTGGAACGCTTCAATGGATCCTGGTGATTCTGAGATTGTTTTTTCGTGACATATTGGGCTTCATGTTAGAGGTAAATTTAGGATGATTTTTTTTATTTTATTTGTGAAAAAATCTGAAATTTGACAAAAAAATTAAAAATTTTGCAGTTTTCAAACTTTTAATTTTTATGCCCATAAACCAGAAAGTTATGTCACACAAAATAGTTAATAAATAACATTTCCCACTTGTTTACTTTAGATCAGCGCAATTTTTGAAACAAAATTTTTTGGGGTTAGGAAGTTAGAAGGCTTCAAAGTTCATCAGCGATTTCCCATTTTTTCAACAAAATTTACAAAACCATTTTTTTAGTGACCACATCCCATTTGAAGTGACTTTGAGAGGCCTGGGTGACAGAAAATACCCAAAAGTGACACCATTCTAAAACCTGCACCCCTCAAGGTACTCAAAACCACATTCAAGAAGTTTATTAACCCTTCAGGTGCTTCACAGGAACTAAAGTAATGTGGAATGAAAAAAAATAAAAATTAACATTTTACCTAAAAATGTTGCTTTAGCACTAATTTTCTTACTTTTTCAAGAGGTAACACCAAAAATTGGACCTCAGACTTTGATACCCACTTTCTTATGAGCGCGCCGATACCCCACATGTGGTCAGAAACCTTTGTTTGGGTAAATGGGAGGGCTTGGAATGAAAGGAGCTATATTTGAATTTTGGAAAGCAAAGTTGGCTAAAACAGATTGCGGGCACCATGTTGCATTTCCAGATTCCCTAAGGTACCTAAACAGCAGGAACCCCCCTCAAATGACCCCATTTTGGAAACTAGACCCCTTAAGGCTTCTATCGAGGGGTATACTGAGCATTTTAGACCCACAGGTACTTCACAGATTTTGATAACGTTACGTTGCCATATTGAAAATGTTCATTTTTTTCACAAAAATATTTCTTTAGCATCACATTCCTCACTTTTTCAAGAGGCAACAACAAAACGTGGACCACACAGGTTGTTATCCAATTTCTTGTGAGCACAGGGATACCCCATATGTGGCCAAAAACCTCTGTTTGGATTAATGGGAGGGCTTGGAATGGAAGGAGCACCATTTGACATGTACATCCAGTACAAACCCTGAACTTTACCGTTCGGGTTCGCTCATCCCTAGTGGTTCTGGTTGGGTTTATTGACTGCTCAACAACTGAGCTCTGCTAGACTCTGCTAGAGTTTTCACAGCTCTAGTTCTATCATAAGTGCTGTAAACTAAGTGATACATCACTGGAATTAGGGTCTCTGTAAATACCACATGCTGCTGTCAGATATAAAAAAATCTGCTGCTAGATTCAGGCAGTTTATCACTAAACACAAAGCAACTGTTTCTCCTTTAGAATTTTTCTTTTAGAATTTTCAATATAAAAGGAGATTTACAAAGCCTGTATAATTGTTTTATATAAATGATCAGATTTCTAATGATGGATTAATTAAATCAAAAAGATATGGCAGGGTCAGATCGGTGTTTTCCCTGATCAAGATGGGACTCAATTTGAACTCAGCAAAAGTGTTAATAGCCAGCTACAACCATAAGATGATACAAATTATGATAAATTCATTGGTTACACAGTTCTCTGGTATTTGTACACAAAATTGAATTGGTTACCGTAATTCACTGCCCAAATTGTCCTAAATGTACCTTTATGGAAGCAGATGTACTACTTATATACTGGACTTGAAAGTAAAAATATGTTCATTCATCTTACCATTTTTTTAGCTCTTTTTCAGGTGAGTTATGGAATCTACCTGCCTGAAAAAGACATTGTGTGCACATACCCCAGGTCCCCATCTTTGTATATCTGGAAACTTTTTATGGGTTTAAATCAATGGCTCCTTAAAGGAATTTGTTACTTTATTACTATTCTTTGCAAGAGTGCTGATTGTTAGAAATTGGATCATATTCAATAATAATTTGTCTCACGCATGGTGGTTACTAGTTAAATCCACTTTTTAATATCCCACATGCACCAATTCTTCTAGTAAGAAATGTAAAAATATTGTTAGGATAATTAGACAAAGCTGGGAAAAATCTTTCTATTTGTATATGAGGAAGACCTTTTTTTAATTTAAAAACTTGGATGACAAACAAAAAAGAACTATAACAGTTTTAGAAATTCACAAGACAGTTTATTTTTGTCAACCTTTTTGACCAATAAACAGAATTTGATGATGTCTTCACTCCAAATCATACCAGGAATCAGCAAATTTGTCAATTTAGCAACTTCATAATCACCACCACAGTGGACATATGGGGCCCCTTTGACTTAGAGACCAGAACCCAATTGTTATCTATTTCATTCTATTTGATTCAGTGCCTTGAAAATGTATTCATACCCTTATTTTTTCACTTTATATTCACAAACGTAAATGTATTTTATTGGGATCTTTTGTGATGTACTGTCAAATGCTGTCAAATGGATGAGAGGACTGGACAGGGATACCTAGGCTGGCCCTCAAACTGGGGACCCTGCTCTGTCCCTTAGCTCAGAAGTACGCTTGATTGTAGCGAGGTCTGAGTCACCAGAATGACCCTAACTCCTGTTCAAGTCCTGGTGTAACTCTCCCCCTACTCCACCCAAGAGTTGAGCTGGGACTTTTACACAAACCCCACAACTAAACGCTGGCAGAAGAAAACCGAAAACGTGAAAACACCACAATCAAAAACAAAGGACTGACAATATGTGCACAGGGAAAATAACATAAGAGGGAGGAAATAAACTCACAACTGGGAAACTTCGACACCGCACAGTAAGCACACCAGAGATCACCAAAAGATTGGTCACCACAATAAGACCGGAGTCGCTGCACAAGCTGTACCTATTATCAGTACCGAGTAGCAGGATCCAAAATGTTATATAGGAAGTAGACTGCTGTCATTGGTAATTAGCAACCTGAGCTCCTAGCAGAGTTCCCCAGGTCAGGAGAAATTAACTCCTGCAGGACTGAGTAACAGTTCACATGAAACAGCCAACACCCAGCTCTGGCTGAACAACTAGGAGACATCAGGTTGCCTGTCAGACACTGTAGTGTGAACAGAGCCCACCGGCGCCATCACACCTAATGAGTTTGGAGCTGAACATTGCATGACATATACCAATATTAAGTAGCAAGAATTTGTAAGGTATAAAGGATAAATATAAAGAAAATTACCGTATTTTTCGGACTATAAGACGCACCGGACCATAAGACGAACCCCTGGTTTTAGAGGAGGAAAATAAAAAAATAAAATTTTAAGCAAAAAATGTGGTCATGACACACTGTTATGGGACGAGGATCTGTTGCTGACATTGTTATGGGGGTAATGTCCCCAAATTCTCTGCTAAGGTACCCCATCCTGTTAATGATCCTACTGCCTTGTATATGTACCCCATCCTGGTATATGCCCTTATCCTGCTATATACTGGCATCCTGCTATATACTCCCATCCTGCTATATACTGCCATCCTGCTATATGCCCCCATCCTGATATATACTGCCATCCATCCTGCTATATACCCCATCCATCCTGCTATATGGCCCCATCCTGCTATATAGACCCATCCTGATAAATACCCCCATCCTGGTATATGCCCTCATCCTGCTATATGGCCCCATCCTGCTATATGACATGTATCCTGTATCACACAAAAAAAAAACGTTTATGCTCACCTTTCCTCGCTTTATGCAGCATCTCTCCTCCCCCTGTCTGTGGCGGCAGCAGCTCCGCTGATCTGTGTGGAGCTGTCACCGGTCACTTCCCTGCAGCATCGCGATGTCCTCCTGTCTGTGCCGGTCAGCTGACCTGCGTGACTAGCGGCGCGCACAGCGATGACGTCATCGCTGTGCTCACCGCTCTCTACACAGATCAGCTGACCGGCACAGACAGGAGGCTCGTTTGGTGGGTGGCTCGAGCATCTCCGGACCCGGGGTCACGTCGCTCTGAAAGGGGATGCTGGTGCTTTCGGTGGGGGGTTAGGTAGGTGCACGGCCGGAGCCGCGCTTGAGTTCGTGACGCCAACCACGGGATGTGGTGAAGGTACACACCACCGATGCAGTTGCAGGGCACCCAGGGGAGATGGTAGTGCAGCCAGATGTTAACCCCTCCGTGGGCAGGGATGATGGCCCCGAGGACCAGTAGGGGAGTAGATGGGCGGTGCAGGGCGATGTGCACCGGCCGGAGGGCACTGTTGTACTCACTGTTATTGACACACACAAGTCACTGGTAAACCAAGTTGATGGTGGTCGGTGCCCGCAGCCGGCTGCGGTCAGGTCCCCCACCCGGATGGTGGTCTCTGCCTTTCTCCTGCACCGTGTTGTGTAAATGTAGACTGCCTGCGCTTCAGCAACAGGAGTCCGCTCCCCGGCTGTGTATATGTCAGGAAAGCCCGTTTGCCCGCAGATGCTGGCCCTTGGGATCTCTCTGCCTGTGCGGTGGCTTTCTATCCCCCTCGGTGGGCTGTTGTCTTCAGTCGGGACTTGGGTGGGAAAGGACCTGTAGTCCAGACCGCAATCAGTTAATTAACTCAGTCCAATGGATTCTGGACCTCGTTTCAGGGTCTGAGTACCCCCCTGTGTGCTCCGGTTTCCGAGTCGGTTCCCCGGGTCGGTACCAGCGGGCCACTACCCTGTCCCGGTCCACCACGGTTCCACCGAGCCGTCTTCCCGGCTCCTGCAGGCTGAGGTCACCGCTTGCCTCCTAGCCAAGGTGTTCGGGCTACGACCCTCACACCTGTCAGACTGTTACCGGCCTGTCCCACAGGCCTACTTCATCCTCACTCCTCAACACTCTAAAACTGAACTGAACTGCCTGTTTCCTGCCTCAGGCCTTCAGAACTCCTCGGTGGTGGGCCAACTGCCTGGCTCCGCCCCCCTGGTGTGTCCATCAAGCACTGAGGGAGGTGACTAGGGTTTTTTGTGGTTGGCTGATGACTCCTTTTTAGGGGACAGGTGTAATGCGGGGGGTCTACCTGTGACTACCTGGCTAGTCTAGGCCTCACACGCGCACCCCCTGCCCATCCCCCCGCCCACCTGTCAGCGCCAGTTTCAACGCTGAGAGATGATGGGCGGGAGGATGGTCGTGCATATGTAATGCGCGGGCTTACGTGATTACGGTAGGCGCTGCTACAGCCTGCTCGTGCCCCCGATGGCCCGCTCCACCGCAGCACCTCATTCCCGGCCGCAGCCCTATATTCAGACCATTAGACGCACCCCCCACTTTCCCCCAATATTTGGGGGGAAAAAAGTGCGTCTTATGGTCCGAAAAATACGGTACTAAATATTTTAAAAATATAAATCTGAAAATTGTGACTTGTGTTTCTATTCAGCCCCTTGTAATCTTATACCACTGAATAAACTCCTGAGTGACCAACTGCCTCCAGAAGCCACCTGATTAGCATATGGAGTGTAATTGATTCTCCGTTGGTCTCGGAAGGCCTCAGAGGTTTATTTGAGAACATTAAGGATCAAATAGCATCATGAAAACCAAGGAATAAACCAAACAGGTTAAGGATAAAGTTGTGGAGAAGCGTAAAGCAGGGTTAGGTTAGAAAAAAATAGCCTAAGCTAGGAACATCTGACACAGCACTGTTCAATCCATCGTCCAAAAATGGACGGAGTATGGCACAACTGCAAACCTACCAAGACACAGCCTTCCAGTTAAACTGACATCCCAAGCAATGAGAGCACTAATTTGAGAAGCAGCCAAGAGGCCATCGTCACTTTGGTAGAAGCTGCAGAGATCCAAAGCTCAGGTGGGAGAATCTATCCACAGGACAACTATTAATCATATATTCCAACAAATCTGGCCTTTATGGAAGATTGGCAAGCCATAAGAACTCCAGTCTTCAGTTTGCAATAAATGCCTGCTATGTGTGGCAGAAAACAAACATTGCACATCTCCATGAAAACACCATCCGCACTGTCAAACATGGTGGTGGCAGCATCATACTGCGTGGAGACTTTTCTACAGCAGGGACAGCGAAGCTAGACAGAGTTGATTGGAAGATGGATGGAGGTAAACACAGTGCAATCCTGGAGAAAAACCTTACAGAGCCTGCAAATTGAGATTTGGATGTAGGTTCACCTTCCTGCAGAACAATGATCCTAAACATAGTGCCAGAGCTAAAATGGAGTGTTTTAGATCAAAGCATATTCTCTCATCGCTGCCCCATGACATTATCATAAGGGTCTGATTGTTGTTATAGTAACCCAAGGTCGTCATGAAAACCTCCGGGTCACCCACCTACAGGAAGCCTTTTAGACCATACTAGGAGCATGGTCTAAAACCTTCTGTCAATGCAGCACTGACCGATATAATGTATTGCAATGTTCGTACATTACATTACATTACAATACATTATATCAGTGATCAGACCAATAAGAGTTGATGCTCCATATGGGGACTAAGTAAAAATGTTTAAAAATAATCAAATAAAATATGTCAAAATATAAAAAAAAACCTAGAAAATAAAGAACAAAAAAACAATAAATGTGCAATTATGTAAAAAAAAGGGCACATATTTGGTATTGCCGCACCCAGAGCAACTCGATCTATAAAACTGTCAACCTAGTTAACCCCTTCAGTGAATACCATAACAAAAAATATAGTAAAAACTGTCCTTTCATCATACTGATGACAAAAAAGTGGAATAAAATCTAATCAAAACTGTAAAAAATAAGCTGCCATACAGCTCCATCAGCATAAAAATAAAAAAGCTATAATTCTGAGGATTCTGGCTCCTATTCACATATAATGTCCCACTATTCTGGCCTCACATATACCTATAATATACCCCAATTTTGGCTTCCAGATAGTTAAAATATCCAGATCCCCAGCTTTATTGACAAAGTAGGAAAAAAAAAAGAAATAAAAAACAACTGCTATGCTTCACACTTGTCAATGCTCCTACAACAAGGAGCACCTCCATCCCCCTCCATCACCCAATAAAATTGGTGCAATGCAGTGACATCATTAGACTTACAGCAATGTCAAAATCTGGCTTCGGATAGGCAGGTGGAATGCCTAAGTATTGTGAAGCAGGGAGTCAGTTACTCTCGGCACCACAATAGTTTTCAACTGGATGTGCCTCCGAGAGCGCATATAGTGCTGAAAATAGCGCTGGCACTGGTGGGTCTCCGACATCAGTTGCATGTGTGGCGCCCCTGACCTGGTCAGGCACCACTGAGTACTGCACCCATGCTGGGGACAGTACAAACAGGTAATCCAGAAGGCTGACCGAGGTGTGACTACACAGGCGCATAGTGATCAGGTCTCACACATGTACCTTTGAGAGGACCCCTGGGGATCCCAGGAGGGGGAAAAGCCTTCACCTCCACTGGAATAGTGGAGGGGGCCAAAAGCCTCCATCTCCTCTCAAGGGGTGTGGTAGGAGAGCCTGGTTGCTAGGTGGCGTAGGCAAGAACAGGAGAGGAGGAGCAGTGAGCCGGTTCAGTGCAGAGTCCAGGGAGCTCAGAGAGGAGAGCAGACCCCTGGGGCTGTTGCAGTCTGACAGCGTCCGCGCAGTGGCTACCGACGGGGGAGAACGGTCACCTAGGAGTGCTACCCGAAACCCATCTCCAGCTAAGAGAGAGCACAGAGTGGGAAGTAAGGAGACTGCTAGGGAGTACCAGGCCCAAACGGGCGGCAGATCCCGGAGCGGGGATAGATCCACCTTTCCTTGCTAAACCTGCCGGTGTGGGGCCCTCAAAGCCCACACCACAACACCACAAAAGCCGCAGCCACGTAGCCACAGTTAGGGCCCATAGTTCACAGGAGGCAAGCAGCTGGAGTGATCTGGTCCAGGCGACAAGCAAACGGCAACCGAAGGGGAGAGAGGCTTCAGCAACTTCCCTGGGTGACCCCCATAGGGACTAAAAGTCGGGGTTACCCCAAACCACTAAGGGCTAAGGAAGGCGAGTCGGTAGTCACCATCATAAGTCAGCCTGAAGGATACCTGGTTCCAGCCTGGTTCATCCCAGCTACGCCCGGGTTACTCACCCTGCCATCTGAAGTGAGTAAAACCCCTGAAAGACATCCTGCTTGTGTGGAGTTATTCTGCGCCTTGTGGTTCTACACACCTACACCGGGCCCTGGGGCTTGCCTCACTCTCAGGAGGCTATCCCAACTGACTGCACACACCATCAGCCCCAGGCGACCCTCAACCTGCAGTGGCGGTCCCCACTGACCGCAATACTGAGAGTGGCGTCACGACAAATAGAAGACTTCCTACCGGTGACAAGATCCAGACTGATAGCGGAGTCCCTGAAGGTAATGCACCGACACAGCGTGCCCGGGGCTCGACACATGCTCTGCACCCATGATCATTATGCCCCTGCTTCTGGTACTCTGTGGACCTGTTCAATAACACCTCTAACTTCCTTTTTTTTTTGCATGCAACCTCTTTAAAAAGGTTGTCCAAAACTATTTTATATTTTTACTCTAAGCTTAGGAAATAATAGTCAGGTAGATGCTAATCTATTCTGCTCAGCAAAGAGTGGTCACAGACCGCTCCCATCAATGTTTCTACTGCTGATGTTAACGTTGTTACGAACTGGCGCTGCCATAGCCGCAAGCAGCCTGCTGCGGTCACTGTTGCGCCCAGGCGCCGGCTGCCGTTCTTGGCCGCGCCTCGGGTCGTCCAGTTGGCTGCTCCTTCCACCACATCTAAGTGTGGAGAGGCGGCTAGTGCACATGCGTGTGCCGATTTACCCCAGCCAGAGTCTAAATCTGGTGTTTTGCCTACTGAGCATGCTCAGCCTGATTGTGCCATTTCTCTAACTAAGTCCTCAGTTCAGGCGACTGAGCATGCTCCCACAATTAATCCTAACAGCCTCTTTGCACAGGTACTTGGACTTCGTGCTGTGTCGAAGTTCTGGGATGTTCCTACTGAGTATGCTCAGTCAGATAGTCTGATTTCTGAGTCTGTTGTTCAGGCTACTGAGCATGCTCAGGCACTTAGTGCATCAGAGGCTAGGTCCGGTAAGGACCGCACTGAGCATGTCCGTGAGGTGGCAGGCCCTGATAGGGCAGAGGGTGTCAGGTGTCCTGATGACGTGGCCACTCCGGACTGGCTCGCAGAGGCCCGTCCCTATGATCTGGCACCTCATCATTGGTCGTCAGATAATGACTGGTGAAGTGTTTGGGGCGTGGCTGCCATGAGGTCATCAATGACGTGGCGGTTCCAGATAGGCCGCTGGTGACGTCGCTGCTGACATGGCACTCTGCTATTGGACCTTGGTGGTTCCACCCTAGGTTTGGGGTGGACCCAGGTTATAAAAGGGGCTGGAGACAACATGGAGGTGCGCAGTCTTCATTTAGAGTTCATGATGGCATAAGCTTTGTTGGAAGTGGTAGGTAGGGCTAGGTGAACGGTGCCTGTCACACAAAGATTCGTGGCTCAGCACATCAGGGTCAGGCGCCGTGCTTCCTTGCTGCCGTTCCCGTTGTGCTATAGCAGTCCAGTGGCGTTAACTGGACTGCGGCTGCTGTGTCACCTGTCCGTTTGTGCATCCTACGCACACGGACAGCATACCTGTTGCGTTACTTGTCCGGTTGTGTCCTCTACACACACGGACAGCATATCTGCTGCGTCACCTGTCCGAGAGTGCCCCCTACATGCACGGACAGCGTATTCCAGAACCCCTGTGGAGTTAACAGGGTGTTCCTGGATTGGGTGCGTGAACCTTATTTCTCTCCTCGGCTTCCCAGTCAAATGCTACTGGTGTGACTACCTGGTCTGACGTGTCCTTCACACACGTGGCCAGTCGAGTGGTGACCAGAAACGCTAATCGAATGACCGCTCGGCCTGACGTGCCTTACACACGTGGCCGATAGGGCACTGTCGCAGCAGTCTTCTCGGTCAACGCTAACTGGTTACCATCCGGCCTGACGTGTTCCCTACACACGTGGTCGGAGTAGCGCCTGCTCCACCGAAACGCTAACTGGGTTGTCGTCCGGTTTTACGTGTCCCTACACACGTGACCGGTTCCCAGGTCTCCTGGGTTATCTCTGAGTCATCAGCTCTATAGTCTCCGCCTAATCCACAGGGTGCCAGCAGCTCCATTGCCATCTGGAGCACGGTGGGCCCTGACTGGCGATTGGGATATATACCCTCTGGTCCTATTCTGCCGGTCCCTCTGTAACAAACGTCAAGTCAACAGAGCAGTAGCTTGTCTTCCGTTTGCTTTATGGGGTGTGACTGGCGATGTCATGCGAATTGACAGATGGGCTCCCAGCTGCCTAACTGTGGACATCTGTCAATCAGCATGACGTCAGCAGTCAGGTCCCATCAACAGGGCAACCCAGAAGAGAAAGAGCTGCTCTGTTGATGTGAAGCAGCAGAATTGCCTGAAGAAGTGGTCCGTGACCACTTGGGACGGCGTTGGGATAGAATAGATGGGTAGTCAGCAACTATTTGCCTGTTAGTTCTTAAGCCCATAGTTAAAAATTTAAATTTAAAATTGTCCCGGACAACTCCTTTAAGAAGTGGCAGCATTTTATTATACATTGATGTACTTTAATAGATATCACAAGTCAAATTGTATTACACTTTCCGAGAACATAATGTATTCACTCTCAGTGATAGACACAGCTGAAAGCAGTCAAACAATGCAATAACCCATCAGACATCATTTCTTTACCATTCTGTCTCATTCCAAATTCACCATTATTTCTTGGCATGTGGAAGATCTGATACAGATATAATGCAATAAGCTAGTCACATGCAGAGTGAAATGTTACATCTGTGCCACGAGAGAAGGGACTTTGCTTATTTCATTGAGAACCAGGTCCATTTTCTCTGGGAAGTAGAATCCCTAAATGAAAGAAGCAGCTGGATAAGTGCTCAGACGTGAATAGTCCTACTGATTGACAGCTTGGCTTCACACCAGCGTAATGTGATGCAAATAGATTCTGATGACTGATGGATCTTTCATTTTTCATCCGACGTTTGCAGTGAGTCAATATAAGTGTAGTTTCCAGGTTGTCCTTGATAATAAACAACATCTCCCATACTTACACTCAGCGTTGGATGATACGCTTTTATGATACAAAACATATTGCAAGTTAGGTTTCCAATTTTAGAATTATAGACCACCTAGGTATAAAACATTTCAATCTGTATTGTTTTCTTCCACTTTGACAGTAATGTTTGTAGAATCGGGCATTCATTATGCCCATAAAATACGAATGTTGAGTTCTTTTTTCAACTTTCCCAAGCATCAAAGTGGTTCCATAATAAATCGTTTTTCTTGATAAATTTACATGGTTGTTGATTATTGTTTAATTGCTGCCATCTGCATTGTAGGGAGATGGTCCAGGAGTCTAATGTAGTCTCCAAAATAGGGGAAAGAACATGTTTGCCAGGATAATATTTTGCTATGATATTTTGAAAGAGGTCACTTCATGTGTCCCCAGATCATCTCACTGTGACTATGACAGGCTCTATGCTGTATTTTAGCGAGACACCCCTATATTAGCCAAGTAAATGCTCTAGATGTGTTCTTCCTAACATTTCTCTGTGTTGGAGAAATGTATGGTGAGAAGGCTTTGAAAACATGATTTTACAAGACTCTTACCATAGTTTCGTAGTTTTTAGGGTTGAAGGTAGTCTTAAGCCCATCGAGTTTAACCCATAGACTAATATGTTGATCCATAGGAAGGCAAAAACTCCATGGGGCAGACGGTAAGCTCCATATTTGGGGGAAAAATTCCTTCCTGACTCCACATTCGGCAATCAGACTAGTTTCCTGGATCAATGCCCAATCACAGAATCTAGTGCACATAACCAGGAATATTTGTAAAGAAAGGAATCCAAGCCTCTAAAATTTTTGTAATGAATCAACCATTATAACATTATCTGGCAGAGAGTTCCACAACCTCACCACTCTTAAAGTAAAGAATCTGCGTCTGTCATTATGATTAAACCAACTTTTCTCTAACCATAGTGGATGCCAACCCCTTGTCCCCATCGCAGGCCTAAAGGCCACGTCTCACTAAGCAAAAACGCTAACTTTGCTTAATCCCGTCACACGCACTTACCTGCCCTGCGACATCACACGTCAGGCGTCCAATAGAAGCGGAGGAGCGGAGATGAGCCGGACGTAACATCCCGCCCACTTCCTTCCTTCCGCATTACCGGTGGAGGCAGGTAAGGAGATGTTCGTCGCTCCTGCGGTGTCACACACAGCAATGTGTGGTGTGGCAGGAACGAGGAACAACATCGCTAATAAGCAGAGAACAATTTTTTGTTTCAGGATGACCTCTCCGCGGCAAACGATTTTGACTGCTTTTGCGATCGTTTAAGGTCGCTCACAAGTGTCACACGCTGCGATATCGTTAATGACGCCGGATGTGCGTCACAAACACCATGACCCCGAAGATAATTCATTAACGATATTGTAGCGTGAAAAGCCCGCTATACAGTTTAAGGGCAATGGTACCAAATACTAATGAAATGTATATCAACGTTTGACTTTGCAGATTGTGATAAAAATGTCTAAAAACATAGATACACACACACACACACACACTCACTCACACATAATAAGTGTAGATGCTGAAAATTGCATAATGTATACTGGACAGGAGATGTTTACACAGCTCATGTAGCTCCATAGTATATGCTACAATCAATTATATGCTAGTGCATACAGTGTGGATTCCACACAATATACTATACACACAGCAACACACTGTATAACTATCTCTCTACTATATGCTATGTATGCACAACTTTGCATTGTATATTATATAAGCACAGCACCTTACTTTACACTTTATTATGCTGTATATATCATATAGGATACAACGAGGCTACTATATACATGTCACATAGGCTACACTGAGACTGCAGTATAAACATCATATAGGAGGCTGAGACTGCAGTCAATACATCATATAGGAGGTTGAAACTGAGGTATATACATCATATAGTAGGCAGAAACTGCAGGATAAATGTAGAGGAGGCCAAGACTGCGGCATATGCATATAGGAGGCTGAGATTGTGGTATATACATAGAGGAGCCAGGAACAATCAGTCACCTAGACTCAGATTTAGTGCAGTGCACATTGGAGCAGGAGTTGCCCTGCACCCATAGAAGCAGCAATCTCCACTCTGGAATCAACAACTGCAGCCAGTGTTACAAGGCCAGGAGAGCAGAGCAGAGCGCTCTCTCCGCCATTTAGAACGTCCTGAGAGGCCAACATCAGTGTTCATCCGCACAGTGGGTACGGAAAGTATTCAGTTTCACTCTTTGTGTCATTGCAGCCATTTGGTAAATTCAAAAAAGTCATTTTTTTCCTCATTAATGTACACTCTACACCCCATCTTGACAAAAAAAACTCCAGGAATGTAGAAATGTTTGTACATTTCTTACACAAGAAAATCTGAAATATCCCATGTTCATAAGTATTCAGACCCTTTGATCAGACATTCATATTTAAGTCACATGCTGTCCATTTCCTTGTCATCCTCCTTGAGATGGTTCTACTCCTTCATTGGAGTCCAGCTGTGTTTAATTAAACTGACAGGACTTTATTTGGAAAGGCACACACCTGTGTATATAAGACCTCACAGCTCATAGCGCATGTCAGGCAAAATAAGAATCATGAGGTCAAAGGAACTGTCCAAGGAGCTCAGAGACAGAATTGTGACAAGGCACAGATCTGGCTAAGGTTACAAAAGAATTTCTGCAGTATTCGAGGTTCCTAACAGCACAGTGGCCTCCATTGTCCTTAAATGGAAGCAGTTTTGGACCACCAGAACATTTCCTAGACCTGGCCATCCAGCCAAACTGAGCAATCGTGAGAGAAGAGCCTTGGGAGAGAGTTAAAGAAGAACCCCAAAATCACTGTGGCTGAGCTCCAGAGATACAGTAGGGAGATGGGAGAAAGTTCCACAAAGTCAAGTATCACTGCAGCCCTCTACCTGTTGGTCCTTTATGGCAGAGTGGCCTGACGGAAGCCTCTCCTCAGTACAAGACATATGAAAGCCCGCATAGAGTTTTCAAAAAAACACATGAAGGACTCCCAGATTATGAGAAATAAGATTCTCTGGTCTGATGAGACGAAGATAGAACTTTTTGGTGATAATTCTAAGTGGTATGTGCTGGACGCTGTGCTTTCAGGTGGTGAGGCAGGGGCCAGGCACTGCTCATCACCTTCCCAATACAATCCCAACAGTGAAACATGCTGGTGGCAGAAGTATCATGCTATGGGGGTGTTTTTAAGCTGCAGGGACAGGACGACTGGTTGCAATTCAAGGAAAAATGAATGCGGCCAAGTACAGAGCTATCCTGGAAGAAAACCTCTTCCAGAGTGTTCTGGAGCTCAGACTTGGCTGAAGGTTCACCTTCCAACAAGACAATGATCCTAAGCACACAGCTAAAATAACAAAGGAGTGGCTTCAGAACAACTCTGTGACCATTCTTAACTGGCCCAGCCACAGCCCTGACCCAAACCCAATTGAGCATCTCTGGAGAGACCTGAAAATGGCTGTCCACCAACATTCACCATCCAACCTGACAGAACTGGAGAGGATCTGCAAGGAAAATGGCAGAGGATCCCCAAATCCAGGGGTGAAAAACTTGTCATTCCCAAAAAGTCTCATGGCTGTACTAGCTCAAAAGGGTGCTTCTACTTAATAGTGAGCAAAGGGTTTGAATACTTATGACAATGTGATATTTCAGTTTTTCCTATTTAATACATTTTCCAAAATTTCCATATTTCTATTTGTTTTTCTGTGAAGATGGGGAGCAGATTACATTAATGAGAAAAAAATGAACTTTTTTGAATTTACCAAATAGCTGTAATGAAACAGAGTGAAAAATTTAAAGGGGCCTGAATACTTTCTGTACCCATTGTATATGTGTTATGGCGGTTCAGGTAATGAACGCTGCATGCACTCGCCCCTAATGCTTCTGTGCCTGCACATTTAAGGAGACCGGCGACCAGAAAAACGTGTCAGTGGCCGATGGACAAGCTGGTGCCCCAGCCCACTATGCAGATGGACAACACGGCCCAGTGGGAAAATGCCCATTTGCGCAGATTATCAGTCCAGGCCTTGAAAGTGTCCCAACTATTAGCTAATGGCATGACCCATACACAGCAAAACTGTTTACACAACAGAGCAACAAACACCATTCATGGACACAATTGATGTGACATGTTCAGTTCTATGGGTGAAACTGTTGGGTCTGTTGTTGCTCTGAAAACAGAAATAAATTTGTGGCTTGTCTTCAGCAAAATTGGTGGTCTTAAGGGTGTTTATACGCTGCAACATCGCTACCGATATATCGTCGGGGTCACGTCGTTAGTGACGCACATCCGGTGCCGGTAGCCACATCGCAGCGTGTGACACAAATGACCAACGATCAACGAGCATAAAAACGTGAAAAATCGTTGCTCGTTGACACGTTGTTCATTTCCTTAATATCGCTGCTGCCACAGGTACGATGTTGTTCGTCGTTCCTGCGGCATCACACATCGTTATGTATGACACTGCAAGAACAACGAACATCTCCTTACCTGCGTACACCGGCAATGCGGAATGAAAGAGGTGGGCGGGATGTTACGTCCCGCTCATCTCCGCCCCTACTTTTCTATTGGGCGGCCGCTTAGTGACGCCACAGTGACGTCGCTATGACGCCGAACGCACCTCCCGCTTGAGGGAGGGATTGTTCGGTGGTCACAGCGACGTCGCTGACATGGTATGTGCGTGTGACGCTGCCGTAGCGATAATGTTTGCTACGGCAGCGATCAAATGACGCACGAGCGACAGGGGCGTGTGCTATCGCGCTCAACATTGCTAGCTATCGCTAGCGATGTCACAGCGTGTAAAGCACCCTTTAAGGCCACATCTCACTAAGCGATATCGCTAGAGACATCGCTGCAGAGTCACGGTTTTTGTGACGCAACAGCAATCTTGCTAGCGATGTCGCTGTGTGTAACATCCAGCAATGACCTGGCCCCTGCTGTGAGGTTTCCGGTCGTTGATGAATGTCCTGGACCATTTTATGGTCGTTGCTCTCCCGCTGTGAAGCACACAACGCAGTGTTTGACAGCGAGAGAGCAACGATCTAAATGTGCAGGGAGCAGGGAGCCGGCTTCTGCAGACGCTGGTAACCAAGGTACACATTGGGTAACCAAGCAAAGGCTTTGCTTGGTTACCCGATATTTACGTTGGTTACCAGCATACGCAGCTTCTAGAAGCCGGCTCCCTGCTCACGTAGCCAAGGTACACATCGGGTAACTATAAGCAAACCGCTTTGCTTAGTAACCCGATGTGTACTATGGTTACCAAGCACAGCGTCGTTACACGGGTCGCTGGTGGCTGGAGGCTGATCTCTGATCGCTGTGGAGATTTGCCTGTTTTAAAGCTCACCAGCGACCATGTAGCGACGCTCCAGCGATCCCTGCCAGGTCAGATCGCTGGTGGGATCGCTGGAGCGTCGATAAGTGTGACCGTACCTTTACAATACTAAGACCCACACAATCTACAGAGGGGAGTCAGAATTTTTAACACTTTATATTGCACAATATTGAACTTGATATCTTAAACAGCTCTGAAATGCAGATTGTAAGCAACTTTATATATTCCTAAATCTATGTCAATTATATAAAAAAAACATGATAATACCAATTTCTTTAAGAATAAAGTATATTGCCCTAAGAAAATAGGAAAAAAAAAAAAATCAAAACGATATTTTATAATAAATTTCCATTTGGCATATATAGTTGGCTGCCTACAATAAACTGTTTTTCTTGGAAAGAACATCCACTTATTGTTGCACTCAAAAAATGAAGTGCTTTGTGTGTTCCAGTGTGTAGTATTTGTGACCCATACATATATTAGTGGTTATTATAATGGAAAAAGGATGAGGAATGTTGATACAATTTAAAAATCTGGGTATAAAGGAAATTTTTCTTAATACAGTTAAGTGTGGTTCACCATGTGCCACAGGCAAAACCAAAAGAATGAACGACAAGGGAAGATGAAAGAAAGCCTTGTTAATATGACCAAACTCTCAAACCCTGCAAATGGAGGAATGTCTTGGGGTTAACTTTCTTTATATAGCGTTCATGGGAACACATTGTTTTTGTGTTGCATAAAAACGGAGAGCACTGAGGAGAGTGTAGGGTGGTGGTCGGATCTGTGCCCACTGCCTATGAAGACGCCAACATATTACTGTATATAGTGTATATACTAGAAGTGAAAATGTAAAAAGATGGATTGCTATGTAGGATGCTGTCGGAAATGGATCCATCTAGTGGCTGATCTAGGTAGAATCTGTAGCAGTAGGTGACATTAACCCCTTCACCCCCCAGCAATTTTCCATTTTTCATTTTCGTTTTTTCCTCCGCTTCTTAAAAGAGCCATAACTTTTTTTATTTTTTTGTCAATCTTTCCATATCAGTTTGATTTTTGCGTGACGAGTTGCACCTATGAACGAAACCATGAGTTTCACCATGTAGTGTACTGGAAAATTGGAAAAAAAATTCCAAGTGTGGTGAAATTGCAAAAAAAGTGCAATTGCACGATTGTTTTGGGGGTCTTTTATTCACCCTGTTCACTATATGGTAAAACTGACATGTCAATATGATGCGTCAGGTCAGTACTAGTTCGTAAATACCAAACATGTATACATTTACTTTTATCTAAGGGGTCAAAAAAAATTCAAAAGTTTGTCCCAAAAAAGAATTGCGCTTTTGTCCCCATTTTCCAAGACCCGTAGCGTTCTCATTTTTTGAGATCTGAGGCTCACTGATGGCTTAATTTTTGTATCTTGAGCTGTCGTTTTTAATTACACCATTTTTGATTGCCTGTTATTGCATTTTAAAAAAATGTTGAGGCGACCAAAAAACTTAAAAAAAACTTACCCTGCATTACCATGGCAACCCTATTGGCGCCCCGTAGTGATCCCTGCCGCGGCCATTTAACCTTCGTCAGGCTGCATAATTTTACAACGTTAACAGCGACCCCTTATCTCGGAAGGGGGTGGAGATATTTTATTGAAATTTGGCCAATATATTCTGGACCAAAACTGAAGAGATGTCACGAAATTTCACCCCTCTACGGCTTTTGGAAAAAAAAATGTATTGCAATTTTAAAACATAATAGTTACAATTGTACCTATTCAGCTGGACAAAGTAAGTAAGTGGTAAGCAAGCACACGTCTGTTGATCCGATCAGCAAACATGTGCAGGAATTACTGTAGGCTCACCGCCGGAGCTTGCAGTTCCTGGGGGGTACAACCTAGAACGTATAAGGTCATGATGGGGTTAAGGATATGCAGTAGTTAAGTGTGGGATCAGCCCACTGGGTAGGAGCTAGTCTCTTGGAGTAGAGGGAAGACTCCATCTTAGTTTACTATAAGACAAGTTCAGCCGTGCAAGTCCACAAAATACCTAAGCCACTCTGGTGGCTGCTTTGTGGTGCTTTGTGGTGACCTGAGCCATTATCTCCTAACTCGGAACAGCAAGATTAGGGATCCCAGGAAGGACTCAAGGAATGTGGACATAAAATTCATCCCACTACAAAGTACTCCATGCCCTGGACTCTAAAGAGACTTTGCTGTTACCGGACAACACATGGCAGACCAATGTTAGTGTCTTCCCTAACGTACTGCTCCAATAGTACGAGTACTCAGGAGAATGCCTAGCATAGACATGAGAGAACAGGTCGTTTCAAGAATGGACATGAGATGACGCATATAGTCTCTGTACTCCTGTCGATGGTTGAATCGTTAGTGAACCATTCCCTCGGGGTGGGAGAGCCAAAACCCGACGGGACTTAATGACTCTTAGCAGGATTGAAATGCTAGGCCAGGTGGAGGAGTATGGACTAGCAACATCAGAGAAACCAATGGTTATGGAAAAGCCGAATGAAGAAGTGTACCTTAAAGTGAAGTGTTCCGTACAAAACGTGTTTAAGTGTTGTGCTCGATGTCTCACTTCTGAAGCTAAATCCTAAAAGACCACACACCCAGCCAGGACCACTGCTACCAACAACCCCTTTGCTCTGTGAGGAGGCCTGGGGTGCAGAATATTGGAGGGTATCCCTGGGCAGCGGTTACTGCCCCAGACCACCCATACAACAGCACAAAGGGGGGATGGGGGAATTGGGAGGTAGGTGAGGATGTTATCAGGGACTCATAATGTATTGTGGGGTGGGAAGGGGGGTAAGTGAATATAATGCTTTGCAATGAATTGAGGAGTGGGAGAGGGTGCTATCAGGAACGTATAATGATAGGGGAAACAAGAGGAGGATTGCATACAGGGATTTACAATGATTTGGAGTTTGGGAGAAGACTATCAGGAATTTATCAAGAATTAGAGGGTGGGGGAAAATGCTTGGTCCGTGATACTGTCTAACCCATTTTAACGACCTGATAGCTTTTGCTACTACCCCTAATTCATTATGTTGTTTTCAGGTACTTGCAATAATTGGACTTGGAGTGACAGTATACATGGACTTATAATGAACATTTGATAGGTACTTAAAATGAAATGGGTGATAGTCACAGTGACTGATTAATTTATATTACTTGGGCTGCGGAAAATAATGAGAGCACAGTGCTGACTCATCAATTTATATTTTGAATGGTGTGTGGCTAATTGATTATTAATCGTGGGGTACAAATTTGTATTCAGTCTCAGTGTGGGGAATTTTTTGTTCAGGAGGCAAATGTATATATACACTATATATACACTGTTTTATACAGTATATGTGACCTTGTTATTTTCAAGGCTGTGGTGATCAATGTAACAAGACAAGCAATGACTGGAAGATGTCAACATGATGGCCTGACCAGATGGAGAAGAAACAGCAGAAAGCAATTATAATCAGACAAGACATCAGTAGGTCATTGAAAGTAAATATTTATTCTGTATCTATACTATATAACCTGCAGTAATACTGTTATTTGTAAATAAACCAACCTTAGGCCCCATTCACGTTAAATATCCATGTACAGTCAAATTTTTGTTTTATTGGACCGTATGCAGACTCATAGAGTTTTGTAGATTCATTCACGTTCTATGAAGATCACAGGCCCAAGAACGAGATCTGCGAGCCTCCAAGCATGTCCATTTCTGGTTCAATTTTGGGACTTGAATAGGACATACTTAAAGTATCTGTGTGCAGTCCAGGAAAAAAATTTGAGCAGCATTCTGACACTTGACAGGAATTATTACACTAACAAGCAAAAGGGTAACAATGTTTTGAACTTTTGAATTTCAGGCTCCATATTTCACCATCAAGTACAGCTTCAAACAAAGACTACTTTCATTTAATAGACAATCTTCTCGGCTGTCTCATACATAAACTTGACTTGCAACTATTCAGCATATGATGAGTTATGCAGATTTTCGTCATGTTATTGCATTGATAATGCTTTGTTCCTGGTAGTGGAAAAATCTTTTCCTTCCTGTATACTACAAATTACAACCTGTTCTCATATTCCTGAATAGCTCAGTGTGTTATTAGGTTGATTTCCAAGCAAGAGGTATTTGGTTGAAACCGATAGCGGTCTCTTGTCCAAGAAAATTGCCAGTCTGCACCATGTTAGACCCGCAACACACATCCGTTTTTTTGTATGTGTGCGGTACGTATTTGCATGTACCGGAGACACGGAGACCCATGTTATTCAATAGTAGATGGCACACACACGTAAAATCACACGGAGCGTGTTTCCGTGTGGTAAGTACGTGTGTGCTCTTTTCTACACTGACGACATGTCCGTTTTTGGCCGGCAGCACGCAGGTACGGATCCGCTTTAGTCTATAGGTCCGTGCCTGCACGGACTGCACACGGAGTATGTCTATGTTCAGCATGTATCGTCCGTGTCCGTTTTTAATCACGAAATCTGAAACACTTGTTACCAATCTATCAGGTCAATTGATGGCAAACAAAAACATCAGGATCTCATGATGAATGATTAACAACGTTAATTGGATAAGAATGCAGGCATTTACAAATGGACAGCACACGGACAGCACACGTACGTATTTTATGTCAATACGGACATTTCACACACACACACGGCTCACATACGCCATCACAAGGATGCCATACGTACCGGAGAAACGCCCCTAAAAAACGGAACACGGAACACGGACCCGAAAAACGGAACGTGAGACACGTACCTTTTTTTTGCGGAAGTGTGTTTTAGGCCTTAGTGCTATAACAGTTAGAAGAATTAAATAATAAGAAATGAAGTCTGTCCATCCATTCAAAAGCCAAGAGGTAGGTGTCCAGGCTAAATTTTAGTGTCAGCAAGTCGGTTCATCACAAAGTCACAAGGTTCTGTCGTGACAAACACAGCAATGGAGGTGGCTCATATGCTTCATAATAGTGAGATCACAGACATCCATGTAAGCGCCATGTGATGCACATTACACACATCCGGACTAGTGCCCTGAAAAAAGATGAAGAAGCATCGACTTCAATATTGTCATAATAATAGAATCAGCTCGAGTTTGCATAAAAGTACAAACAGTGGAAATTAGAAGATTGGAAACAGGTGATTTGTTGTACAGAAATTAAAATTAATAGAATAGACTCTGATGGGTGCATATTATGGATCTGAAAGAAACAAGGGAAAAAGGGGCTAATGGATGGAGAAATTAAGAGAACTGTCAAGTTTAGTGGAGGAAGCCTGATTATATGAGGTTGTCTCACAGCCGAAGATGTTAGATACTTGACCAGGATCGATGGTGTTCTCAATGCTGAGCTATAAGGAAGTATCCTGCAAGACAAATTACTTTGTATACTTGAGGAGCCAATTGCAGAGAACAGCTTGACTCCATTGTGGTTTCGTCAGTAGTAGTTAGAGTGTAGAAAGCTTAAGTATCGGGTAATATAGCAAGCAGAAGAAATGTGCAAGCCACGATCATAGGAACCAATCCTTCCCCACTTGGTCTGTGGAGGTGGCTGGGGCATGGACCAACGAGGAACCTTTGTTTCAAGAGAAGCCAAAGACTGTACCCTGTGTCTTATGGACTGTTACTGTCCTAATGGACTGTGCCTCTGTCATGCTAGGTAAGGAGAAGTGCCAAGCAAATGGCGAAAGGGAAGGGAAACCCTGTGTATAGTTAAGGGGGAGATGGTGACTCCTGACCAAGCCTACCACTGGGCCTTGACTTCCCTCACCACCCTAGATAGGTTTCGCATCTATGCACCTAGCTGGATATCTGACTCCTGCTGAAATTGAAGTAAGCCCTAGGTAGAGAGCGGATGGGATGATCGCTTAGTCAACCCCACTAAGCAGTAACGAAGACACAGGGATAACAAACAGGGGGAAAGGGAACAAACAATATATCTCCAGATGACTCGAGGAGAGGAACTGCAACAAACACAAAGATTCTCCAGATGTATGGTAGCCAACTGCTTATGTACCTCCCCCAAGTCAGCGACCGAGCCGCTCGGATCCAGAGCCACGGTAGCTCGAGGGGTCTCCGGACTCGGGGGATCCGCGTGGACACTCGAATCAAAAGAAGAGGGGGAGTATGTACAGGGGATTTGGAAAGTTTGTGACGCCACCCACAGTGTTTGGTAATGTAGGAGACCACTGCTGCTGTTGGTGATGGTGTGGCAGCAGGATGTTTAACCCCTCTGTGGGTAGGGGGTTTGTGCCCCGGGGCCCGTTGGGATATTGGTGATGGGGGTGCCATTGGGTAGAGGAAAAGGGCTTTTCAGTGTACTCACTCAGTCCTGGAATAATCACACCGACAGCTTGTAAACCAGAATTCTGAGCACCACTGCAGCTTAGAGGGAGCACGCTGGAATCCATGCCCTTGGTGTCACTGTTAGCCTGTGGCCCTTTCTGTGGCACCTTTTTACTAGTTGGACACTCAAGCTTGAAACTTTTCGGGTCCCGCTCACGCGTATGGCTAATGGAGTGAGCTTGCTCTCAGGGTTAACGCGTATGATTTCTTTGGACTGTACTTGGGAAAGTACTATCCCATCGGTGCGCTAGTACGCTGATTTTGGAGCGGGTTGGGGATGAATCTTGAAGTCTTCACCCCCGTCGGGTAAATTACCAGGACACGTGACGTTACTTCCCGGCCTAGGGTCCACGTACCCCGTTGTACCCTGGCCCCTGCCCGGTGATGGCTCAAGGCCGCCGGCTGCCCTTCTCGGCAAACTGTGCCCCTTGACGTGATCCCCTGCGACCGGGGTTCCAGCTCTTACCAGGCCCAGACCAACATCTGCCACCTAGTAGTCTCCAGGAGCCCTGCTCCGGACCAGTGCCCTCTCCCTCTCGGAGAGTCACTTTTCCACCTCTTTGTCCTTGTTTCACTTCTCTCTTTCACTTCTCTCACCTTCCCCTACCAACCCCCTATCTGGGTGGCCCTATTCCCTTCAGGCCCCCCAATGGTGTGTCTGGTGGGTTTGGTGCAAAGTGTTCCTAGGATTTTGATTGGCAAAGCTAGTAGCAACACCAAAGGACCAGGATCCGTAACCAAGGAGGAGTGGATACTGTGCAGAAGGGCAGGTTGCACAATATTAGTATTATTATCATTTATTTATAGAGCACCATTAGTTCCATGGTGCTGTACATGAGAAGGGGGTTACATACAAAATACATATACAAGTTACAGTAGACAGACTAGTACAGAGGGAAGAGGGCCCTGCCCTTGCGGGCTTACATTCTATAGGATTATGGGGAGGAGACAGTAGGTGGGGTGTAGATGGGGCGGCAGCTCCGCACGGTGGTGAGGCGGCAGCTCCGCACGGTGGTGGGGCGGCAGCTCCGCACGGTGGTGGGGCGGCAGCTCCGCACGGTGGTGAAGCAGTGAGGTCATTGAAGGTTATAGGCATTTCTGAACAGATGAGTCTTTAGGTTCCGTTTGAAGTTTGCAAGTGTAGTAGATAATCTGACGTGTTGAGGCAGTGAGTTCCAGAAGACTGGGGATGTTCGGGAGAAGTCTTGGAGGCGGTTGCATGAGGAGCGAATGAGAGAGGAGGAGAGAAGGAGATCTTGGGAGGACCGGAGATTACGTTTTGGAGTGTAGCGAGAGATTAGTTCAGAGATATGTGGAGGAGACAATTTGTGGATGGCTTTGTAAGTCAGTATTAGTAGTTTGAATTGGATACGATGGAAGATTGGGAGCCAGTGAAGGGACATACAGAGAGGAGAAGCGGGGTGGTAGTGAGGCGAGAGGTGGATCAGTCGGGCAGCAGCATTAAGGATGGACTGGAGAGGGGCGAGCGTGTTAGCAGGGAGACCACATAGGAGGATGTTGCAGTAGTCGAGGCGGGAGATTATGAGAGCATGCACTAGCATTTTTGTAGATTGAGAATTGATGAAGGGACGGATTCTGTAAATATTTTTGAGTTGAAGACGACAGGAAGTGGTGAGGGATTGAATGTGTGGTATGAAGGACAAGGCAGAGTCAAAGGTCATTCCGAGGCACCGAACTTTTGGTGCTGCCGAGAGCGTGATGTTATTTATTGTAATAGATAGATCAGGTAGAGAGTGTAGGTGAGATGGAGGAAAGATGATCAGTTCAGTTTTGGCCACATTGAGCTTTAGGAAGCGAGAGGAAAAGAAGGAAGATATAGCAGATAGGCACTCTGGGATTCTGGACAGCAGAGATATGACATCTGGGCCAGAGAGGTAGATCTGAGTGTCATCGGCATATAGGTGGTACTGGAAGCCATGGGACTTTATGAGTTGTCCCAGGCCAAATGTATAGATAGAAAAAAGTAATGGTCCCAGGACAGAGCCTTGAGGGACACCAACAGAGAGAGGACGGGATGAAGAGGTTGTGTGGGAGTGGGAGACACTAAAAGTGCGGTTGGAGAGGTATGAAGAGATCCAAGAGAGGGCGAAGTCTCTGACACCAAGGGAAGAGAGGATCTGTAGTAGGAGGGAGTGGTCAACAGTGTCAAAAGCTGAGGATAGGTCTAGAAGTAGGAATATAGAGAAGTGGTTGTTAGCTTTGGCAGTAAGTAAGTCATTTGTGATTTTTGTCAGGGCAGTTTCAGTGGAATGATGTGGACGGAAGCCAGACTGTAGGTTGTCAAAGTGAGAGTTAGAGGAGAGGTGGGAGGAAATTTCAGCATGGACGTGCTGTTCCAGGAGTTTTGAGGCGAATGGGAGTAGCGATATGGGGCGATAGCTGGCAGCAGAAGTTGGGTCGAGGGAAGGTTTCTTTAGGATGGGTGTGACTGTTGCATGTTTAAAGGCAGAAGGGAAGGTACCAGTTGTTAAAGATAGGTTGAAGAGATGGGTTAAGGCTGGAATTAGGATAGTGGTGAGGTTGGGGAGGAGGTGGGTTGGGATGGGATCACGTGAGCAGGAGGTGAGGTGCGCTTTTGAGAGAAGATGTGCAAGATCTTCTTCGGTGATAGTGGAGAGGAAGTTTATGGGGGAGGAGCAGTGGTCTGTTATATGAAGGGGTTGTGGTGGTTGAGCAGAAAAGACTTGTCTGGTTTGGTCCATCTTTTCTTTGAAGTATGTGGCAAATTCTTCTGCGGAAATGAGGGAGGTTGGAGGGGGCAGTGGTGGGCGAAGGAGGGAGTTGAAAGTATTGAATAACTGTTTGGGGTTGTGTGTTAAAGAGGATATGAGGTTTCTAAAGTATTCCTGTTTAGCTGAGGTAAGGGCCAAGCGAAATGTGTGAATTGCATTTTTGAATGTGGTGAAGTCTTCCTGGGAGTGCGTTTTCTTCCAGCGCCGCTCTGCAGCCCTAGACACTTGCCGCAGTTTTTTAGTGAGGCTGTTGTGCCAGGGTTGTCTATTGATTTGTCTCACTCTGCCATGCACAAGAGGAGCAACTGAATCAATAGCTGATGTGAGAGTGGCGTTGTAGAAAGTGGTGGCACTGTTTGTGTCGTGCACTGAAGATATGGAGGACAGTGGTAGGATAGAGTCAGAAAGGGTGTGTATGTTGACGTGTGCGAGGTTTCTGCGAGGGTGTGATACGTGCTGGACAGGAGGGGCAGGTGAGGAGGACAGAGCAGAGAAGGTCAATAGATGGTGGTCAGATAAAGGGAGAGGGGAGGTAGTGAGGTTAGATAGAGAGCAGAGACGGGTGAAGATAAGGTCTAATGTGTGTCCATCTTTATGGGTGGCAGAGGTGGACCACTGAGATAGACCAAAAGATGAAGCAAGGGAGAGTAGTTTGGAGGCTGCTGACTGGCGGGTGTCAGTGGGGATGTTGAAGTCACCCATGATGATAGTGGGAATGTCAGCAGAGAGAAAGTGTAGAAGCCAGGCAGAGAACTGGTCGATAAAGGAAGTGGTAGGGCCTGGGGGTCTGTATATGATGGCCACTTGGAGGTTGGAAGGAGAATAGATGCGGACAGAGTGCACTTCAAAGGAAGGCAGGACAAGGGAGGGTAAAGGTGAGATTGGATTAAAGCTGCAGTTGTTAGAAAGAAGGAGGCCCACTCCTCCACCTTGTCTATTGCCAGGGCGAGGAGTGTGGGTGAAGTGAAGGCCACCGTAGCATAGCGCAGCAGGGGAGGCAGTGTTGGATGGTGTCAGCCATGTTTTAGTGATGCCCAGAAAGTATAGGTTGCTAGAGGTAAAGAGGTCGTGAATGATGTGCAGTTTGTTACAGACCGAACGGGCATTCCACAGCGCTCCAGAGAGAGTGGGCGGCGGAGTGGGTGAGAGGGGGATGGGTTTTATATTGGAGAGGTTGCGGTAGTTACTAGTAAGGGTGGAGCGATAGGGGGGTGGTAGAGAGTAGTGTCCCATCTGGGGGGGTCCAGGATTGGGAGATATGTCACCAGCAGTGAGGAGAAGTAGAGAAAGGGAGAGCAGGTGGGAGAAGGAGAGTGGACGGCATGATCTGCGTGTTATTAAGAGAGACCTGAGATTTAGGAGCAGGTCAGCAGATGAGGACAGGTGGGGAGGTAAAAGGGAAGGGGAGATGAATATTTGTTTGGCGAGTGCTGGCGTTGGGGGATAGCGAAGGAGAGTGAGGAGGAGTGGAGCAAAAACTGTGAGGGCATAGGTGAACATGGTGAGTTTAAAGTTTACATATGGGAATATGAAAAAGTGTAGGGGACAAAATGCAAGTGACAAACAGTTAAGGAGGTAACGCTCACCTCCTGGTCACTTCTGGGACATTTCTGGAATATTTCTGATTGCCCACTTAGAAAATCCCACTTAACAAATCACACAGACCAATACCCCTGTGACGACCTGGTAGGCCGGGGCGTCACACTTACACTGAAGACTTGTTAAGGGTATAAGAGCTATCACCAGCACTGAGTAATAGGATGTGAAGGTATATATTGACGCCAAGGGAAGTGCTGATGAAAAGCAGCTGAAAGGCTGAGGAACTCTGCAGTATCCTAAAGGGAGAGGGATAAAAACCAAGCAGAAATAATAGGAGGTCAGAAAGCCATTTACACAGTCAAATGCTGTGACCTTCTTTAGCAGGACACCGCAGGACTGTCTGTCACCCATGACACACCCGAGACAGACTCATGTCCCATGGACTAGGCCCCCATGTTCCATATTAGAAAAAGAGGCTGGGTTTTTTGTATTTTATTTCAAATAAAGGATTGTTTCATTGTTTGTGTTAATTTCTTTTCACTTACAGGATTAGTAATAGGGGGTCTCATTCACCTCCCATAACTAATCTAGGCTTAGTTGCAGCTGGGAGCTGTCATTAACCCCTTATAATGCCCAATTGCCACCGCACCAGTGCAATTGGGATGAGCTGGGTAAAGTGCTGGAATTGTTGCATCTAATGGATGCAACAATACTGGGTGGCTGCAGGCTGCTATTTTTAGGCTGGGGGGCCCAATAACCATGGGCCATCCCAGCCTGAGAATACTATCCCCCAGCTGTCGGCTTTATCGTGGCTAGGTATCAAAATTGGGGGGAGGGGGTGCTGCATGACATTTTTTCAAAATTATTTATTTAAATAATTAAAAAAAGCCACATAGGGTCAGTCTTATTTTGATACACAGCCAAGATAATCAAATGGCTGCAGGATGCAACCTGTAGCCATCTGATTTATTTGCGCTGGGTATCACAATATGGGGGGACCCAACAACACTTTTTTTTTAATTAATTTATTTTTACACCACTGTAGGGACGCAAACAGTGTGTGTAATTTCAACTAATCACAGACACTGTCACACATGGTGGGATGCGAGATTGGACTGCAACCAATCACCGATGTTGGGACTGACGGTGGGTTGGGGAAGCAGTGAATATGTATGAGAGTTAATGAGTGGACCCGGAAGCAATGTGACAGCCACGCGGGAAGTATAACTGTCTTGCTTTGCAGCCTCCTAGCTCTTTCTTCCACCATTTTACAGCACAATGTTCAGTTCCGCATAGACTTATATGTCATTTGGCATCCGAGCAGATGTTTGGGTTCAAGTTCGATCCCAAACTGGACTTTTTCTGTTAAGTCCTGCCAGACCTGAACATCTGAGGGTGTGCCCATCTCTAATCCTGAAGAATTACAGTAAATAAATAAAAATACTTCTTATCACTAGAGATTAATTATTAAATTGGTATTAAATTCTATTATAATTTTACAAAATTCTGCATTCTGGAGAGTACAGATGTTTTTTGTAATTTGCTCCGTGCAAATTTAACAAAATGGAGGGCCAACTAAAGAGGTGTGCGAAGAAGTGAGTATGAGATTTTATTGGTTTTTTTCGCTTTTACATTTTACATTTATCTCGTTCTGGTGTCTGGAGAGAAACCCCAGAGCATAATAGGGAAGATTCAACGTGCTGAGAATAACTTTACTAAATATTTAAATTCTTGATAAAATCCACACGATTTGGCAATTTCGAATTTTGTCAGATATACAGATTTCTATTTATCAAGTGACACTTCAGTTGATATTTAAAATACATTTTTTAACGTATTTACTGCTCATTTTTTTGCCTCTTCTTACTGTAAAACAATAAATTTCCAAAATATATCTTTCTAGCTTTGTTGTACTCCCTAACGTTAAGGTCTGACTTGTTCCAAAAAAGGACCAAACACAATTAAGCTGCTGGCCTAAATGTTTGTTTGTGACATCATTGTCCATGCTCTTCTTTCCTGTAATTAGTTTGGTAATTCTTTTGGGCTACAGTTTGATATCAACATACAGACAGAATAATCATCAGAAAGTCTGCATTGGGCTAACAATATGTCTCCATGGAGAGGATCTATCTGGCAGACTATCAGGATGGATGTATATTCAGTCTAGTGGCCAACTTTATTATTCATCAATGGAATGATCTTTTATTGAGTAACGCAAAGAATAAAAACGTAAGGAGGCATTCATTAAGATTTTATGCCAGAATTCTGGCATAAACACCTTAAAGGGAATCTGTCAGCAGGTTTTGCTACCTCATCTGAGAGCAGCATGATGTAGGCAAAGAGGCCCTCAGTTCAACAATTTATCACTTATATTACTGTGTGCAGCCGTTCTAACACAGTGAAAGACTTTAGATTTTGTATGTAGCACAGCTCTGAGAGCTGCCCCCGCCCACACCAGGCTTTCAGTGCACATTTCCATAGACAGAAGCTGCTAATCACAGAAGGGGCGGAGTTGGACTAGAGCTCATGTGCTGCTGAGACTCACTAATGATAAAGATTACAGATGTGTGCTGCAGCTACATGTGCACAGAGCAGGAGCCGGCACTGACAGTGAGAGCGGCGGAGGCTGGTAACGAAGGTAAATATCGGGTAACCAAGGACAGGGCTTCTTGGTTACCCGATGTTTACATTGGTTACCAGCCTCCGCAGAAGCCGGCTCCTGCTGCCTGCACATTTAGTTGTTGCTCTGTCGCTGTCACACACAGCGATCTGTGCTTCACAGCGGGACAGCAACAACTAAAAAATGGCCCAGGACATTCAGCAACAACCAACGACCTCACAGCAGGGGCCGGGTTGTTGCTGGATGTCACACACAGCAACATCGCTAGCAACATCGCTGCTACGTCACAAAAGTTGTTCGTTAGCAGCGATGTTGCTAGCGATGTTGCTTAGTGTGACGGGGCCTTAAGTCTTCCAGCATGATGTCTTCAGATTACATTGCAGAAACTTGCTGACACAGTTCCTTTAAGGGTATGTGCACACATAGATTTGGGGCAGAACTTTTCTGTATGAAATCTGCCCCTTCTAGCAGAAAAACGCACCAAAAAATTCACCCAAAAATGCATATGTTTTTGGTGCATTTTCAGAGCGTTTTTTTCCATGCATTTTTTTATTACGTCAATGGCTGGAAAGGCTAAAAAACAAAGTCAAAAAGCCCCAACAATTAACATGCTGCAGATTTTTTCTGCACCAAAATCAGCAAGGAAAAAAAAAGCAACGTGCACACAGCACTTCAGAAATCTCAGACTTTGCTGGCTTCTGAATAGGCATGCAAATTTTGGTGCAGATTTCTAAAAAAAAAAGCATCAAAATGTGCATAAAAAAATGAACAGTAGTACTATCGCAATATTTTTTGGAAATATTGTAATTTGTGCAATAACTTTACAATTTTTGGCCTTTTCATGCCAACTCCAAACAATTTCACCAAAATGGACAGACCATGGACAGGGTGCGGTGAATCCCACACATGTAATTCATGAAAAGTCATGTAGATTTCAGCAGGTGATCTTCAGTCACTGAATGGAGTATATCTCTGATGAAGACCACTGAATGAATTAGATGCATCTTATTCATGTATGCCCCTTCATTAAAACTCACATGTACAAGGCTAGTCTTAAAGGGAAACTGTCACTGGGTTTTTGCCACCTAATCTGAGAGCAGCATAACTTAGGGGCAGAGACTCTAAATCCAGCGATATGTCACTTACTGGGCTGTATTGATAAAATCACTGTTTAAACAGCAGTAGATTATCATTAGAGGACTACTTGATGTGCTACGAGGTAGTCCAACATATTCATGAGCTCTGTATTACTGCTGGACCTGCAGCAGAGAAAACATCAGTAAGGGACACATAATAATAATAAGTTTTATTTCTATAGCGCCAACATATTCCGCAGCGCTTTACAATTCAGAGGGGACATGTACAGACAATATGAGACAATACAAAATAACAAAATTAAGATACCAGGAGGAGTGAGGGCCCTGCTCATAAGATTACAGTCTATGAGGAAATAGGGGAGGCACAAAAGGTGAATGGGGGAGAAAAGCTTGTTATATATGGTCCAGCCATCGATTTAATAGGGTATTCAAAAGCAGCTGCATGAACCTGTCGGTGAGAATTTATACAGGTACAGGGGACAAGAACTGGAAGTAAGTTTTTTGAAGGGCAGAAAGGGACTAGATTAGATCAGGGCAGTGAGGTGATAGGCTAGTCTAAAGGAATGCGTTTTTAGGGCCCCTTAAAGGTGTGGATGTTGATGACACATCACTGGAATCAGGGTCTCTGTCTTTACATTATGCTGCTCTCAGGTGAGAGAGCAAAAAACTGGTGACAGATTCCATTTAATGAATTAGTGTCAAATATTGTAAGACAAAAATTGTATATAGATATTTTTATCTCATCATTTTGGCAGAAGAAATCATTTGTACTTTTGTATATAGATAGTTGAAAGAAATAATTAACAGTATTAAGTATACATTTTAGTCTACTGCTTATATACTGTATAATTTCTGTGTGTTGGAAATTATCTGTGTCAGAGAAAAGTAAAAACCCTGATCTCAATCCTATTGAAAATTTATGGACAAAGCTGAAAAGACAGGAGCGAGCAAGGAGACATACAAACCTGGCTCAGTTACACCAGTTCTGTCATGAGGAATGGGCCCAAATCCCTACCAACTATTGTGATAAGCTTGTGGAAGTATATCCAAAACGTTTGATCCAGGTCATACAGTTTAAGGGCAATGGTACCAAATACTAATGAAATGTATATAAACGTTTGACTTTGCAGAAAGTAAAAAAAATGCCTTAAAACATTCTCTCTCTTTATTCTAGCATTTGGCAAATAAAAATAATCTTGGCTCCTAATTGACCTAAAACAAGAAAGGTTTATTCTGATTTCATGTCAGATAGTGAGAAAAACATGCAGATGTGTCTTTTTAGATAGTTTATGTAAAATTCTGGTTTGAACTGTAGATAGATAGATTTTACTGGGTTTGGAATGGGAGTGTCTGATGGGAGTGTCATCTTTTTATTACTAACACGCTTGATGCCACCTGTGTTTTTGGACAAATCACAGCTGACAACAACCCTAGAAACTACATATTACACCGATTATCAGCGCACCAGGGAAATCATAAGAGTCGAGGTGAAGCAACAGAGTTAGAGCATCTGATGTGATTCAAAACTTCTGAGGCGGCTACAGTATGGTATTTTTAGGATGGGAAGGGCCCAGTAACCATGGACCTTCCCAACCTGATAGCCCCCAGCTGTCTGCTTTACCTTTACTGGTTATCAAACATAGGGGGGACTCCACATATTGTTTTATTTTAATTACAGTATGTATTTATTTGGTTATTAGCTGTAAAATCTATATATCTGTCTTTGCACATCTTTACCACATAAATACATTAATTTTAGTGTCATGCAAGTGTGGCGCCCCTGACCTGGTCAGGCACCACTGAGTACTGCACCCATCCTCAGACAGTGCTTCCAGGTAATTCCAAAAGGCCAGAATGAGGTGTGAATGTGATGCCCTGGACTAGCCAGGTAGTCACAGATAGACCCCCGCACTACACCTGCCCCCAATAAGGTGTCATCAGCCAACCATTAAAACCTAGTCACCTCTCTCAGTGCTTGATGGACTCACCAGGGAGGTGGAGCCAGGCAGTTGGCCACGCCCACCGAGGAGTTCAGAGGGCCTGAGGCAGGAAACACAGACAGTCTGTGAGTGGAGTCAGATAGTTCAGTTGTAGTGAGAGGAGTCTGACAGGTGCCGGGGTTGGAGCCCGGGCACCTTTGGCTAGAAGGCAAACAGTGGCCTTAGCCTGCAGGAGCCGGGAAGACGGCTCGGTGGAACCGTGGTGAACCAGGACAGGGTAGTGGCTCGCCGGTACCGACCCAGGGAACCAACTCAGAAACTGGAGCACACAGGGGGGTACTCAGACCCTGAAACGAGGTTCAGAATCCACTGGACTGAGTTAATTAACTGAATGCGGTCTGGACTATAGGTCCTTTCCCACCCAAGTCCCGACTGAAGACAACAGCCCACCGAGGGGGATAGAAAGCCACCGTACAGGCAGAGAGATCCCACAGGCCAGCATCTGCGGGCAAAAGGGCTCTCCCGACATTCACAAAGCCGGGGAGCGGACTCCCGTCGCTGAAGCGCAGGCAGCCCAAGTACACAACACGGTGCAGGAGAAAGACCCAAGACCACCGAACCGGGTGGGGGATCGGACGCAGCCGACTGCGGGCACCGACCACCATCAACTTGATTTACCAGAGACTTGTGTGTGTCAATAACAGTGAGTACAACAGTGCCATCCGGCCGCGCACCACCCTACACTGCCCAGCTATCCCCAACGGGCCCTGGGGTCACCATCCCTGCCCACGGAGGGGTTAACATCTTGCTGCACTACCATCTCCCCCGGGTGCCCTGTAACTGCAGCGGTGGTGTCTACCTTCACCACATCCCGTGGGTGGCGTCACGAACTCAAGAGCGGCTCCGACCGTGCATCTACCTAACCCCCACCAAAAGCGCCAGCATCCCCTTTCAGAGCGAAGTGACCCTGGGTCTGAAGGCGCTCGAGCCACCCACCAACGAGCCCGGATCCAAGCGGCTCGGCTGCAGCCGAGCGCGGGACGGTACATGTACACACAGACACATAGCAACCAGGTCTTCCACACCATTAGAGGGGAACCTTGGGTAGCCTCTGAAAGAGGTTAGCTTTCAATTCTCAGCAAGGGGTGTAGTGGAGGGCCAGGAAGCTAGGTTGCAGTGGCAGACAGGAAGGAGGAGGAGCAAGCCAGTCTGTGAGCAGAGTGTACAGAAGTTGCTGAAGGAAGCAGAGGTACAGCCACGCTAGACAGACCCTGCAAGTGTGGTAGCTGTTAGCGGGGGAGCACAGTGACCAGAAAGTCAGCCTGAAAGACACCTAAAGCGAGGCAGTCGAGTACGGGGATTGCTAGTGATTGGACACGCACAGGGAACAGGTCCCTAGAGCCAACCATCGATTTACTGATCTTCTAAACCTGCCGGTGAGGGGACTAGAGGTTCCTCACCAAAGATACAGAGCTCAAGCCTTAGCAGCAACAGGGGGACCCATAACGAGATTGGACCGGAAGCCATCTCACCTGGTCCACACTGCCGGCAAACAGGCCAGAAAGGGGAGGAGAGGCAGTAGCAACTTTCCCTGGATGAATCCCACAATACTGCAAGTCAGGGGTGATCCAAAACAAAAGAAGTGCAAAGAAGGCGAGTTAATAGCTACCCTCAGAATGGCCTGCAGGAATTCCTGGTTCCACCTGGTGTAATCTCAGCATCGCCCGCGTTTCTCACCAACCATCCAAAAGTGAGTAAACAAGTTGAAAGACTTTCTGGACTGTGGTTGAATTATTCTGCTACCTGTGGTTCTACGCACTTACACCCGAGCCCCTGGGGCCAGCCTCACTCTTGGGAGGCCATACCACCAGACTCCAAATACCATCAGTCCCAGACGCTTGCTAAACTGCAGTGGCAGTCCCCCATCACCCTGACCGCAAAACCGAGAGTGGTATTACGACCCGTATGAAAGTGAACCTGACATACCTGTGGCCAGAAGGGTCCCTACAGAGAAGTCCCCGCAGTGTCACACTACAGCGCTGTGGTGGGAGACTCACAAGTTTTTCTGGTATGTGTCACACAGATGTCACATGGATGTCACACAGACGGCACACAGATGTCACGAAAACTGGTGGGTTAATTCAAGAGGAGGCAGGGAGAAGGCTAATCAACAGAAATTAAGGTGTGCAGAATCACAGAGGATTTGTAAGCTGAAGTACAAAATTAACAAATGGTTGCGTATGCCAAAAAGAACACAAGCATCCTAACATAAGACACAGGAGTGTGTCTTAATTGGCCATAACAGGCCTAGGAAGATAATGCACGGGGCCACGCCAAACAACTTTCAAAACCCGACATAGAGCTCAACAAAGGGCAACAGCCCCACAGCAAGGAGTGGACAGCACAGAACTCTACAAACAACACTAATCCCTGCTGATCTGGATAGTGTTCTGAAATGATGACAACCATGTAACAATCCTGCATCGTTTATGGGAAAGGCCTCAACTTTTAAAATCAAAATTTATCTTTTTTGTACTTTGTTTTGACATTAGCACTTTGAGAAAAAAAGCCTTTATGGTTGAAATGCTAGAAAGAAGGCACTAACGAGGATCCCAGAAAAGAAGAAGAGACTTGTTTGGGTCAAGTAACATAAGGACTGGATAAGAGAAATCTGTACTGTGGTTTCATGAGTGAAAATGTGTCTTTGTGAGATGAAAAAAAGGTAAGCTGGTAGTTTCTACATGTTATGTGTAGTAGCGTGGACTGCGCATCACCATGTACATGTACCGTGTTTTATAGACTGTTGAATACTATAAGATGTATGTGTTTGTATCAACGACTGCCAACTAGTGGGGTGTTTCCTTTAGCATAGATATTCGCTAAGATAGGGATAAGGTAGTGGAAAGGAGGAGTGGCAGATGGTGGAAAGGAGAACAGGAGGGAAGGCTCATGAGGGGACCAGTACAGAAAAGGGTTCAAGTGTGAAAAGATGTGGTCTCCGTGCTAGGGCCAGTCAGGGAACCCTCAAGAGTTCCCGAGCCTACGGCTCACCCTGACAGGATTAAAGAGTCGTCCGGCTAGAGAGCCATCAGGGCCCAGAATCAGACAAAAGTGAACAAAGGTAAGAGGAAAGGAGGCACAAACCCCGGGCCTTGAGGATGAAATCCAAGATCGATCAAGGAGCAGTACCCCTCACTGAATGGAAGGAAGGATAGGAAGACCATGTCTGTCAGAACGGTGTGAAGAATAAAGTGAATGATTCTGGTTATCTAAGCGAATTCTGGTGTTGCGTGCGTTACTAACTGTCTATAACGACTACAAGCAGGGTGATGGACACTGGCCTGAAGAAACCAGTAAGTGTCATGCACCCCACCCACCAAAGTCGCATCCACACACAGAGTCTCCTTGGCAAAGGATTGTGGCGCTCGAGTGGCCCGGCACCTCCCTCCTTCATATTCCCACTATGAAGCATGGAGGAGGAGGTAAGAAGGTGTTGTATGCGTTGTTGATGAATGAATCCAAATTCAAGACATATTTACCCTACAGCCTATATATTGGGAGGATTCATAAGTCTGCAGTCACATAGAGCATCTAGGCTTTCTGGCACCCAAGACAAGAATTTTGTTTGGTGCCCCCTCCAAGTGGTTTGGGTAGTCATCAGGTGACTGCACATTGATACATGATTTGCACACTTAGTAAGATGTAAATCGCTCTTCCTAACTCTTTCAATGTTCAATGAGAAACAGAGAAGTAGGGAGAGAAGCTAATTGTCACATGACTAAATATGAAAATTGCATATGAGCATGCAGAGCTGAATCCTGACAGGGAGTATATTACATGTTGTTAGGATTTGACTACAGTGATTAATTGTATAATTAAAAGGGTTTAATAGGGTTAAATTTATAATTGAAAGGGTTGTCAAGGTCTAGGACTCTAGGTAGCTGCAGGCTTCTGAATTCTCTCAATGCATGCTCTGCACACTTTTAGGATTTTTCCATGCCAGTGGCAAGAGTGGACGGTCATGTGAGCACAAGTATGCCAGGTACTGGACATCAGCCTCATTGATTTGAATAGGTGCGGATGTGCAGTACCCAGCCACTGCCACAGTCAATACCTACAACAGCTGATTGGCGGGGGGAGCAGACCCCATCGAATCAGACATTGATGGCTTATCTTAAGACTACGTCATCAATGTAAAAGTAGTGGACAACCTCTTTAATATAGCCATGTGTAACATGATCTTACAAGTTATGAATTGTTACTTATATACAGGATCAGAACTAATATTACAGGTATACAATCACAAGATCCATACAGAAATACAAAATTAGAACCCCCATCAGAACAGAAACAGAGCATCACAACCACCAGCAGTAAAGAAATTAATTACCAGAATCCCCAACTGTACAGAAATTCCTAACCAGAACCACCAGAAATACAGAAATACATCCATATAAGCTTATCAGTACAGAAACACAGCATTAAAACACTCATCAGTATAGAAATACACCACCAGAACCACTATCAGTATATGGTACTTCAATTGTAAAGTCAGATTAGTCCCATATACATTTGTATTGCATGATCCTACAACATTCAGTACATCCTTGATAATGGTAAAGAGATACTAGGAGTTATCAGTCATCATCAGACTGTGGACCATAAAGGGACCACAGTACTTATTAGAATTAGTATCTCAAATAATCATTTACATTCAGTTACCTTATAGATGATGATGTCTCTGATCCAAGTCTTCTATTTCTTTTATTCAGCTTGTCCAGACACCGTGATGACTTTTCTCAATCACGGCTCACTTCTGCAGGCTTCTATCTTGTCCGGTCTTCTGCAGAACATCCTGACATGATACCCTTAAAAATATCAGAATGATTATAATACTCCTATATAAAAATATCTGCTCTATGCTGTGTGTCTGAATAAATAATTGATCCTCACTGAGTTCTCTGCATAAAATATGATGTACACACTGTCCCATTAATGGCCTTCACACCCTTTCTTTTCCATACTGAGCCTCCTCTTCACACCGTCCTCTACACTGTGTCCCCACTAAGCTACCCATTCTTTATACTCAATCCCCTCAACACACCTCTCCTCGCTATAGCCTCAAACTATCCCCTCATGCTGCCTCCTCTCCATACCCCCCACTACCCAGTCTCCATTTTGTGTCCCCTCCCACTTTTTTCATCCCATACTATGTTCTCACTACCTCCACACTCATTCCTCCTCACTTCCCATAATGTGTCGGCACACATTTTTTCCTTGCGCCCCATACTGTGTCTGCACCTGTTCTGCCCACTTGCTCCCCAACCCGTCCTCAAAATCCTTGTTCACATACAGTCCTGAAATTCCACATACTGTGAAATCAAAATCTCCTTCCCCTATTTGCTCCCCATACTGTGTTTGTATGCACTCACCCTCGCTCCCCATAATATGTCTGTATACATTCCCCCTTCACCCTCTCTCCCCATGTTATGTCTGTGTATATTCCCCCATTGCTCCCCATACTGTGTCTAAATACATTCCCTTCCCTACCTTCTGTCCCCATACTGTCTCAATATATACATCCCCCTTACCCATCCTCTCTCCCCATACTGTGTGGCTATATATATGTCTCCCATCCCCACCTTCTCTCCCCATACTGTGTGGCCATATATACTTCCCCCTCCCAGCCCTTTCTGCCCATACTGTTGCCACATATACATCCCCCTTCCTCACCCTTTCTCCCCATACTTTCTCCAGCGGTGTTCCAGGTGCGCTGAACGTCTATGTAGAAAATCCAATCTAGCTGAAGATTTCATCCACTATAAGTTTATGCTCAAAACATACAATGCTGCCCTTCATCTCTCCAAACAAGCGTATTTTAACACCCTCATCACCTCTTTAGCCAACAATCCTAAACGACTCTTTGATACTTTCCATTCCCTCCTCGGATCAAGAGTTCTGGCCCCAACCACCAACCTCAGCGCAGATGACCTGGCCAATTATTTTAAAGAAAAAATTGACCATATACGCCAGGAAATTTCCTCCCAGCCTCATAAAACCACACATTGTCTGCCCTCCTACACTTCATCTAGCTCACTTTCACTCTTTGATCCAGTCACAGAAGAAGAAGTCACAAGGCTCCTCACATCTTCTCGCCCTACTACCTGCACCAGTGACCCTATTCCCTCACATCTACTTAAATCTGTCACCCCAGCTGTCACCACTCACCTAACTAAAATATTCAATCTCTCTCTCTCCTCTGGTGTCTTTCCCTCCTCCTTTAAACATGCCAGCATACACCCATTACTTAAAAAACCATCCCTGGACCAAAATTGTGCCGCTAACTACAGACCTGTCTCTAATCTCCCATTCATCTGAAACTCCTGAAACGCCTGGTTCACTCCCGTTTAATTCGCTATCTGTCAGATAACTCTCTCCTTGACCCTCTACAATCCGGTTTCCGCTCCTTACATTCTACTGAAACTGCCCTTACTAAAGCCTCTAATGATCTACTTACAGCTAAATCTAATGGTCACTACTCCCTGCTGATCCTCCTGGATCTCTCTGCTGTATTCGATACTGTGGATCACCAGCTCCTCCTCACCATGCTCCGCTCTATCGGGCTCAAGGACACCGTTCTTTCTTGGTTCTCCTCTTACCTCTCTGACCGCTCATTCACTGTATCCTTTGCACGCTCCTCTTCCTCTCCTCTTCCCCTTACTGTCGGGGTTCCTCAGGCTTCAGTCCTAGGCCCCCTCCTGTTCTCTCTATACACAGTCCCTATTGGACAAACGATCAACAGATCTGGCTTCCAGTACCATCTCTATGCTGATGACACCCAACTGTACACATCTTCTCCTGACATCACCCCTGCACTGCATTACAAAATACAACCGATTGTCTGTCCGCTGTCTCCAACATCATGTCCTCCCTCTATCTAAAACTGAACCTATCAAAAACTGAACTTCTTCTGTTTCCTCCCTCTCCTAACCTTGTGAAACCTAATATTACCATTTCTGTGTGTGGCTCTACCATTACGCCCCAGCAGCATGCCCGCTGTCTTGGGGTTATATTTGACTCCAATCTCCCCTTCACTCCCCACATTTGTTCACTTGCTCGTTCTTGTCAATTCCACCTCAAAAACATCTCTAGAATTCGACCTTTTCTTACCGTTGACTCTGCAAAACTCTTACTGTCGCTCTCATTCATTCTCGCCTGAATTATTGTAATTCTTTACTACTTGGACTCTCTATTACTAAACTCTCCCCTCTCCAATCCATTCTGAAAGACGCAGCCAGGATCATTTTCCTCTGCAACCACTTCACTGATGCCTCTGCTCTTTGCCAGTCATTGCACTGGTTGCCTATCTGCTACAGAATCCAACATAAACTTATCACTCTCACTCACAAAGCTCTCCACGGTTCCGCACCCCCCTACATCTCCTCCCTCATCTCTGTCTATCACCCCACCCGTGCCCTCGTAGTGATCTAAGACTCACATCCTCAACAATTTGAACCTCTCACTCCCGTCTTCAAGATTTCTCACGAGCTGCGCCAATGCTCTGGAACACACTACCAAGAGCAATCCGATTAATTCCCAATATCCATACCTTTAAGCGAGACCTAAAAACGCATTTCTTTAGACTAATAATCCTACAAACAACTCATAGTATATGTAATCAAGAAATATTCTCCAAGTGGATTCAATATATCACTTTTATTAAATTAATTATTTTTTTTTTTTTTTTTTGGATACACAAAGTGCAAAAAGTGCAGCATTAAAACAAAATTACGTTTGGGTAAACAGAAAGACAGGACAGTGCGACCCAAGGAACAGGCAATAATCAAAACAATTTATATCATGATCTATTGTGCAGCATTCATAAGAGCAATATAGATATATATACATATATATGTACACGGAGATATATAACCCCAGATTAAAGTGCTTATTTATAGTGCTGAATTGTCAAATGACATATTTCATCTTATTGCACTTCAATCATATTGCACATATCCCATCATGTGCAATGTACATAACATGTATAGAAGAATAGTTTGGATAAAGCGCTTGACTATAGTATATGTATAGCTATTATGAACATATTGCACATATCCCATTGATCAAAAAGTAGGTCCTCATTGGGCAAAACCCATGGTACAGAGTTGTATTAAACACCATGCTCAATATGAATACTTAACAGTGTGGCTAAAGAGCCAGCAGGGTAGAAAGATTATATATAGTTATAGCGCAATGTTAGCATTATACCAAGCCCATCAGTCCAGCTTCAACACCCGCTCATAAATACAGTATGGGGAATTCGTAACCTGGAATAGCCACCTAGGATTAACGCGCCCGGTCTCAGGTCACACTGCCCCGCACCCCAACGCGTTTCGCCGGAGCTTCGTCCGGAGGTGCAGGGACAGTGAAAACCGGTTCCATAAATACCTCTTTCTTAACGTTCTTCCAGCAGTAATTGTCTTTCTGTTTACCCAAACGTAATTTTGTTTTTATGCTGCACTTTTTGCACTTTGTGTATCCAAAAAAAAATATAAAAAAATAATTAATTTAATAAAAGTGATATATTGAATCCACTTGGAGAATATTTCTTGATTACATATACTATGAGTTGTTTGTAGGATTATTGGAAGGTTTGGGAACCATAGTATAAAAATAGCAATGTTATAAAAACGGTATGGATCTGTTAATTCTAATTCTGAGGTTTTTGTTTCTAATTTTGGTGAATTTAGGTCCGAACATGGACTACAGGAGTCGAGATGTTAATTGGGTTACACAACTTGCAGAGGTGTTCGGTGGTGAGGTGAATGCAGGTGCACAAGGTTCGCCACCCACACAATGTCGTGAACTACAGGTTAAGCTTAAGAATTACCTTTTTAAACGTATGAAAACATGGTGGAACAAAGCGGCGCTGGAGCAGTATTTAAGCAAAGAGATTACCCCAAGAGGTTTACGTGTTCAAATATTCCCATCATTTGCAGTGGAGGATGATAATTTTAGAACAAGGTGGGAGGATGCGTGTAAACTATGCTCACATACTATGATTGAGCTGTTGATTGGAGCAGATAAAAGGCGGCTTGAGGAACTTGAGAAAGAGATAGAGGCTATAGATGCAGAGTTGAAGCAAAAATTGAGTAAGGAAGCATGGAATGCATTTGATAAGGATCTTGCAACTGAACTTGATCAGTGGGAAGCAGATATTAAACAAAAAAAGACAAATAAGTACCAACGAGATCTGGCAGATTATCAGAATGGTACGGTCTTTAAGTGGTACCATGAAAAGCGGAATTTTGCAAGATCAATATCTAAGTCCACAATACCTTCTACCTCCGGATCTGCATCTTCTAATGAAGGAAATGCAGCCCCCAAGTCTGGGGAACGGAAGATCAATGAAGAATATCCAACGAGGGGAGGAGTGACTAATCGGAATTCTGCCAAGAGACGACAGAAACAGAATAATTGGAGAAGGGAGGATTACCATCAGAAAGATAATTTGAAGGTAATTAATTTAACGGATAAAGTATTGACATATGAACAGACGCAAGTGTTGGAGCTGGGGTTGTCCTTTGCTCCAGTGGCAAACTTTGATCTGTTTACTGGAATTAAGGACATACAACTCTTTGGTAGGAAGTTAATGTATAAAAAATATTTTGCTAAGAAAAACACTATATTGTCAGAATTTTCCAGGGAAGAACGGGAGGCCATAGAAATTCTTGAGTCATTGTTAGCAGAGCAAGAATCGGATCAGATGGAAAAATTTCCTTCATTCATTAAGAAAAAATCGGATGTTTTTCCCCCTTTGTCCACCTGTCCAGCTATTGACATGTTCGTCAAAATGGTAGTTCAAGAATTCAGGAGATTGCCGTCCAGGCGCTCACATGACAACTTGAATAAAAAACAAAGAACTGCATTAAATGAACTGAGACAAATGAAGGACATTGTCATAAAACAGGCGGACAAGGGGGGAAATATAGTAATCTGGTCCACTGTGGCCTATGAAAAGGAAGCTTTTAAACAGCTAAATGACAAACTGTGTTATAGTAGAATGGATACAAATCCTACCCATAAATTCCAGAAAGAACTACAAGAGATCATACAAACAGCTGTTGATAATAATGTCATTCCCAAATCCGTGGCAGAAGGCCTTCTGTCAGAATTACCAGTTACTCCCACTATTTACTTTCTTCCGAAGATTCACAAGGATTCCCTACAACCACCTGGTAGACCAATAGTATCAGGCAACAGAAGCTTATGTGAGCCTGTCTGCCAGTTTCTGGATCATTACCTTAAGCCATTTGTCAGCACGTTGCCATCGCATATCCGGGATTCAACTGAATTCCTCAATAGGATATACGATATTAAGATGGGGGAGGATATGTTGATGGTAACGGCTGATGTACAGTCATTATACACTTCAATAGCACATGAGGCAGGCATCTCAGCGGTTGAATTTTATTTGAGATCCTCAAACATGGACAACCAAATGGTGGACCTCCTATTGCAATTACTCAGATTTGTTTTGACACACAACTACTTTTTGTTTAAGGACCGCTACTACCTCCAGGAGAGGGGTACTGCTATGGGGGCGTCTTGTGCGCCCTCATTTGCAAACCTTTTCCTGGGATGGTGGGAGCGGTCCATTCAATTTTCATCTGAGTTTTCAGGCACAGTTCATTTATGGCTAAGGTTTATTGATGATGTGTTTTTTATATGGGAAGGGGGGGTCCACCATTTGGAGAGGTTCATGGAAAATTTAAACAACAATGAGGATAATATCAGATTTACTTATGTTTTCAGCAATAAAAGTATCGACTATCTTGATGTCAAGATCACCAAGGACGATGATGGGAATTTAATAACTGATATTCACCGCAAAGAAACTGCTGTTAATGCACTGTTGAGTGCAAAATCTTCTCACCCAGCACAAATGATTAGGGCCATTCCAACAGGTCAGTTTATGCGGGCGAAACGTATATGTTCCTCTAATGAACTTTTTGAAGTACAAGCATCTGACCTAAAAAAACGCTTTCATTCTCGTCAATACAGAACGGAAACAATAGAGGATGGATACTTAAGGGCACAAAAAAGCACGAGAGAGCAACTTTTGAGACCAACGCAGAGAGGGCAGGATAACAAGGTGAGATACATAACTCCCTACCATGCTCAATGGCGGGAAATGTCAACTATTTTGGAGAAGTATTGGCCGATATTGTTGTCCGATGGGGACCTGGCCACAGTACTGACCCCTAGACCAGCTATTACACCTAAGCGTTCAAAAACGATCAGGGATTTAATAGTGAGAAGTCACTACATACCACCTCCTCAAAAATATTTTCTTGGATTTGATAGAGGCCCCAGATGGGGTTGTTACCCATGTGGGGATTGTAGTGCGTGTACGCAGGTGGAGAGGAGTTTTGATTTTTATGATTCATCAAGAACAAAGACGTACAAAATATTACATTACATAAATTGTCGGTCCTCGGGCATTGTTTACTGGGCAGTTTGCCCCTGTGGCTTAATATATGTTGGTCTGACGTCAAGGGAATTTAGGACCAGGATTTTGGAACACATCCAGGATATCAAGAGTGCAGCCAAGATAAAGAAAGATGAAGATATTGATATGTTGAAAAATATCCCAAAACATTTTAGAGAAAAGCATAACTGTAATTGGAGATTGTTGAAATTTAGGGGAATCGATAAAGTTCATCTGGGAGTAAGAGGGGGTGATCTTAAAAATAATTTGGCCCAGAAGGAAATCCGTTGGATTACCATTCTGGATACCACCAAACCAAAGGGGCTTAATGATATGGTGAGCTTTAGGCCCTTTTTGAAATATAGGTAGTTCACGACTGTGTGGTATTTGTGTGGCGGGCTGATACTGTACTGCATACCTTATCCCGACTGTTTTAATCTCTGGTTTTAATTTGTTTTAATCTTTGTATCCTTATAGAATTTACCAACTGGTTCCCAACTTACAATAATCCGAATTTGCTGTTGTGGATCAAATCTGGAGGGCCTTGAGAGCGAGCAATCGACTGTGATTCATAGAAATGGAACTTATTTATGCTGTGTTTGTCACACTTTGAGTACTGTTCAAAATCAAGTATGATTCCGTATAATAAGATAGTATGAGCGCTTGCCCTGTTAGTTGCCCACACTTAATATGGCATTCGGATCCTCTGTGCCCAGCGAGCGTGCGCGCGTGGTCCAGGTCACGGCCCCCTTCTATGCCGTGCTCGGCGTCCAATGGTTGTCCGGTACTGCACGCATGCGCAGGATGGACTTCCTGGACGCCGGCCGCGTCAGGGAATGCGGAAGTGACTGGACGGCGCGCGCCATTACTGCTGGAAGCACGTTAAGAAAGAGGGATTTATGGAACCGGTTTTCACTGTCCCTGCACCTCCGGACGAAGCTCCGGCGAAACGCGTTGGGGTGCGGGGCAGTGTGACCTGAGACCGGGCGCGTTAATCCTAGGTGGCTATTCCAGGGAACGAATTCCCCATACTGTATTTATGAGCGGGTGTTGAAGCTGGACTGATGGGCTTGGTATAATGCTAACATTGCGCTATAACTATATATAATCTTTCTACCCTGCTGGCTCTTTAGCCACACTGTTAAGTATTCATATTGAGCATGGTGTTTAATACAACTCTGTACCATGGGTTTTGCCCAATGAGGACCTACTTTTTGATCAATGGGATATGTGCAATATGTTCATAATAGCTATACATATACTATAGTCAAGCGCTTTATCCAAACTATTCTTCTATACATGTTATGTACATTGCACATGATGGGATATGTGCAATATGATTGAAGTGCAATAAGATGAAATATGTCATTTGACAATTCAGCACTATAAATAAGCACTTTAATCTGGGGTTATATATCTCCGTGTACATATATATGTATATATATCTATATTGCTCTTATGAATGCTGCACAATAGATCATGATATAAATTGTTTTGATTATTGCCTGTTCCTTGGGTCGCACTGTCCTGTCTTTCTGTTTACCCAAACGTAATTTTGTTTTAATGCTGCACTTTTTGCACTTTGTGTATCCAAAAAAAAAAAAAAAAAATATAAAAAAATAATTAATTTAATAAAAGTGATATATTGAATCCACTTGGAGAATATTTCTTGATTACATATACTATGAGTTGTTTGTAGGATTATTGGAAGGTTTGGGAACCATAGTATAAAAATAGCAATGTTATAAAAACGGTATGGATCTGTTAATTCTAATTCTGAGGTTTTTATTTCTTTAGACTAGCCTATCACCTCACTGCCCTGATCTAATCTAGACCCTTTCTGCCCTTCATAACAAAAAATGTACTTCCAATTCTTGTCCCCTACACCTGTATAAATTCTGCCAAATGACGCGTTCATGCAGCTGGTTTTCAATACCCTATTAAATCGATGGCTGGACCATATATAACAAGCTTTTCTCCCCCCCATTCACCTTTTGTGCCTCCCCTATTTCCTCATAGAATGTAAAGCTGGGTTCACACTAAACGACAGCGACAACGACGTCGCTGTTACGTCACCATTTTCGGTGACGTAACAGCGACCTTGTAAGTCGCTGTTATGATCGCTGCTTAGCTGTCAAACACAGCAGAAGCAGCGATCATAACGTCGCTGTGCTACATGTGCAGAGAGCAGGGAGCCGCGCTTAGCGCTGGCTCCTTGCTCTCCTACAGTACACATCGGGTTAATTAAACCGATGTGTGCTGCAGCTACATGTCACAGTGCAGAGAGCAGGGAGCCGCGCGCACTGCTTAGCGCTGGCTCCTTGCTCTCCTTGCTACAGTATACATCGGGTTAATTACCCGATGCGTACTGCAGCCACATGTCACAGAGCAGGAGCCGGCGCTGGCAGCAAGAGCGGAGGCTGGTAACGAAGGTAAATATCGGGTAACCAGGGAAAGGTCTTCCCTTGGTTACCCGATGTTTACGCTGGTTACAGCTTACCGCAGCTGCCAGACGCCGGCTCCTGCTCTCTGCTCGCTTCATTTCGTCGCTCTCTCGCTGTCACACACAGCGATGTGTGTGTCACAGCGGGAGAGTGACGACCAAAAAATGAAGCTGGACATTCAGTAACGACCGGCGACCTCACAGCAGGGGCCAGGTCGTTGCTGGATGTCACACACAGCGACAGCGACGGGACGTCGCTGCAACGTCACAGAAAATGGTGACGTAGCAGCGACGTCGTTGTCGTTGTCGCTGTGTGTGACACCAGCTTAAGCTTACGAGCAGGACCCTCACTCCTCCTGGTATCTTAATCTTGTTTTTTTGTATTGTCTCAAATTGTCTGTACACGTCCTCTCTGATTGTAAAGCGCTGCGGAATATGTTGGCACTATAGAAATAAAACTTTATTATTATTATTATTATTATTATTATTATTACTTCCCCGTCTCTGGCCATACTGTGTGGCCATATATCCTTTGTCCCTCCTCACCCTCACTCTCTCTCTATACTATGTGGCAATATATACATACTCCTCCTCACCCTCTTTCCCCATACTGTATGGCCATATATACAGTCACCCTCCTCACCCTCTCTCCCCATAGTGTGTGGTCATATATCCACTACCCCTCACCCAACCTCTCTCTATACTGTGTGGCAATATATACATCCCCCTCCCCACCCACTTTCCCCATACTGTGGGATCATATATACAGTTCCCCTCCCCACCCTCTCTCCCCATAGTGTGTGGCCATATATATATATTTATCCACATATACGCTGCACTTTCTCTGAGTCGACTGTCAGCTTGACTCAAAATAGCCGGCTCTCATTACAGAGGGTGGCAAAACACAACCAGCAGGGAGACTTTCAAACTGCTGCATCAGGTGGCACCACCTGACAGCTGCACCCGGGGCACATGCCCCCACCCAGATACGCCTCTGACAATCACTTTAGACCGGACAACCCCTTGAAGGAATGTAAGGTTTAACACATAAACACATACTCTGGATGGTTTCAGAAGTGTTTATTTACTCCTTGTTTCCACATGTGCTCCCTTGTGTTTTTCTGCCTTCAGTCTGAATCTACAATATACACATTCCAATATGAACAAGGAATACCACTGCATGAACAGATGTGTCCAGACTTTTGACTGATACTGTATGTCACTTTGTCCAAACCTCAGTATGATCTATTTATAACTGATTGGTATTATATTTAATGTATCATCAGTAAGTGAACTATTGTTTAAGGGCTCTTCTCCACTCGCGTTTAAAAAATCACAGCGATACTCGGCTACAAATGTGAGTTGAGTGTCGTGCGCGTGGTCTGCGTATGGTGTTTTTTTTTTCCCTCACATAGCATCCGTATGACATGCGAGCGTCATGCGAGTGCTATGTGAGTGTTTATGCAAGCAGCGTAGGACTGGCTACCGGAGGAATCTCCAGTAATACCAGGCCTGGTCGCGGTTACCTGCACTGAACTCCGGAGGTGTCACCTGAGCTCCAGAGATCAGCCCGGTCTGTTTGCAGCTGTCCTGAACTGAACAGCAATCGCCGGGGAATCAATCAGTCCAGGCTGCACTCCGGAGCTCAGGTGACAGCTCCGGAGTTCAGTGCATGTAACCGCGGCCAGGTCTGGTATTACTGGAGATTCCTCCGGTAGCCAGTCCGACGCGGTATGCAAGTGTCAAGGATCCGTGTGACATGCGTATGCCATCTGTATGACATGCGCATGCCACCCGTATTCTGAATTTTTTCTCGCTCCCATAGGCTTGCATGGGGGTGCGAGAGCTGAGACTCGGTGCAAATCGCAGCATGCTGCGATTTCACCGAGAGCACGAGTCGTATTGTATTAAATGAAGCTAGTGGACAATGCCTCATAGCTTAACATAGGTGCAAATGCGATCCGATTTTTTATCGGATCGCACTTGCACATGGAAATCGCAAGTGGAGAAGACCCCTAAATCTGATTCTTTTTATATACTATTTTACACATTTTAGGCAAAGCTTTTTTTAGATCACAATCTGTATAATAAAAATTAATAAGTAAAAATCTTTACATTTTCACATTGACTACTGGAGGTTTTCTAGTCTCATATAGTACTTTCTATTATTGACAGAATTTTCAGAAATTGCATTATCATCCTAGGCATATGATCTTGAACACAGGATCGACCATTCACAGTAGATGATGTCACAGATCCCCTCTGCTCCGCGTCTCTTCTCAATGACAGTCTCATTAGATGCTTTGATACAAAGATAGAGTCTATTGCTGGTAATGAACATGTAGATTTCCTTAAAGTACAGTATAAAGTTTGAGACTAGAATATTCCAAGTGGTCAGTGTGAATATTGCAAGATTTTGTTTTATATTATTTTAAGTAATGTGATATGAATCATAATAAAAAATTACCAGTACATTCTTCAAAATACATTTAAGATAAAAAACAGATATAAAAGTAGGTTGGTTTCTGTAGACAAAAAAATGTTTGAGTCTACTACAGACAATGATTTAATCCTCGTAAAATGATTTTATTAACTACAAATTTGTATGTTTTTGGCTGAAGGTTGAAGCATCCAGCTTTATATCATATAGTTGGATATCTTTTGCAGGCGTCTCATATTTGCATCTCTATTTTCTCAGTTGCAGAACATGTGTACAGTAAACAATGATTTCACCAATAAACAGACTGTTTCCTGCCAGATTGTTGGCATACAAACAAGTTAGCACTTCTCTGTTCCCATTTCAATGTTCTCTAAATGGCTGTTAAGTCAAAAAGTTGTTCAGGATAAAAAAAAAAGGCTTTATTTTTTTCCCCCAGAAACAGCACCACTCTTCTTTACAGGCTGTGTCTAGTATTGCAGGCAAGTCCTATTTATTTCAATGTGAATGTGTTGCAATACTAAACACAGACTATGGATGAGAGTTATACGGGCTTTGCACGTTGCAACATCGCAAGCCGATGCTGCGATGTCGCACGCGATAGTCCCCGCCCCCATTGCAGGTACGATATCTTGTGATAGCTGGCGTAGCGAAAATTATCGCTACGCCAGCTTCACATGCACTCACCTGCCCTGCGACCGTCGCTCTGGCCGGCGACCCACCTCCTTCCTAAGGGGGCGGGTCGTGCGGCGTCATAGCGACGTCACACGGCAGGCGGCCAATAGCAACGGAGGGGTGGAGATGAGCAGGACGTAAACATCCCGCCCACCTCCTTCCTTCCATATAGCCGCCGGCGGCAGGTAAGGAGATGTTCCTTGCTCCTGCGGCTTCATACACAGCGATGTGTGCTGCCGCAGGAATGAGGAACAGCATCGTACCTGTCGCTGCAGCGTAATTATGAAAAAGTCGGAGCCTGCAACGATGATACGATAACGACGCTTTTGCGCTCGTTCATTGTATCATCTAGGATTTACACACAACAATGTCGAAAGTGACGCCGGATGTGCATCAATTTTGATTTGACTCCACCGACATCGCACGTGCGATGTTGCAACGTGCAAAGCCGCCCTTAATGGTACTGCATATGCTGCGACATCGCTAGCGATGTGAAATTCTAGATCGCAAGTGCGATCTTTGGAGATCACACATAGGTCATTTTACACATGTGCGACCTCAAAAGATCGCACTTCCGATCTGGAATTTCACATCGCTAATGAGATTGCTAGCGATGTCGCAGCATGTAAAGTACCCTTTACACTGTTCCTAACAGCAAAAGGACCTTTTGTTCTTAATCCTCAATAAACCCTTTTTCATCTTTATAACTGACTTTACAACACTTTAAATGACCATGTGAATCCGTGTGGCCATCTTTTGTACCGCAATTGTATCTTACATGCGATGCTGCATTTAAATGTCAAAAAGTTGTGAAGTTGGCTGCAGAAGATAATTGACAGCTAGGGCTCGTTCCCACAGCGGGGCTCTCCTTTTGCGCGTTTTTCAGGCTCTGCCCATGAAGGCCCGCCCCTTTGTTTCCCGCTCTGCACCAACAATGGCGACAGAGGGACACAGTTTAACACAGTTTTGTAAGGCGCACAGTACCTGTGAGGCCCCTGGACTATTCAGGTTGTCCCAGGGTACTGCACAAACTGCCCTCCCCGTGCAGTATTCAACCCCCCATGGTTCTGGGTCTCTATCTATAGTACTGCCTCCATCAGCATTCACAAATCCTAGATACACCTTGCACCACACCTGTCAGGCACACCAGTGGGCTGCTTAAGCAGGAATAGGGCCGCCCACCTAGGGGTCAGACAGGGAGGTGGGAGGTGTCAAGTGAGTTCAGTGGTAGCCCTTGAGCTGTGAGGAGCTCTGAGGAAGCTGGGAGTTGGGGCTCCCAGGGGACAAGTACACAAGGTCGTAGATGGTGGTCTGGACCTAGAAGAGTCGGACCCCCGGTCGCAAGGGATTGAGGCCAGGTGCCTGGAACCCATCAAGGAGGACGGTCAGCAGCCTGGTCCTATCACCGGTCCAGGACCGAAGGCACGATGGGGTACACGGACCCTAGGTCAGAGAGAAGCTTCAGGTGACCCGGCAATTAACCTGCGGAGGACAGGGCATTTATGGACTATTCCCACCAGCTCAGAGATCGGGGGCACTAGCAAGCAGCCCACTGAAATCCCAAGCGTGAGCTCCTGAGAGCAGGCTCCTTCACTTAGCCACAGTGGGGAGCGGGGCCCGGATAGCTCCAAGCTACCGGGACACAATGGACAATCTAAAACTTAGTTCCAGGAGGTAGGTTACGAACCACTGGCAGTACTGGGGACGGGACCCGGACGAGCTCCCCTTGAAAGGCAACGGCGTTCAGAGACTTGGTTTACCCTGTTGTCAGCGTCTGCTTCATTGCTGAGTGAGTACCCGATTGATACCTGCACTGCGTCCCCGCACCCTCAACCAGAGTCCCGGGGCCTATCCCTACCTGTGGAGGCCAATGTCATCTTGCTGCCCCACTCCATCTCCCCGGGTACTCCCAACGTCAGCGGCGGTACTCCCAATTACTGTACACCACAGGTGGCATCACAAACTATACCAAATCCCCTGTAAATACTCCCTTTTCCATTTGAGTGTGGCCCCTAAGCCCCCAGTTCCGGAGACCCTCGAGCCACGAACAATCACCACCCCCGGATCCGAGCGGTTCGATCCGCTGCAGGGACGGCACACATCAAATTTCTGGCATCACAAACAGGATACAAACTGGACCCACTAACCTGGGTGACGTGCGCCTTTAAAAGCGAAGCTGCGTGTCAAAAATCCCGTTCCCGCCATTTACCGACATGTTTGGCGCCAAAACGCCATCTTCCTTGAGCAAAACATGTTTCAGTATGTCTGTGATTTGAAACTGGGACGGAGGTTCACCTTCCAACAAGACAATGACCCAAACCATACTACTAAAGTAACACTCGAGTAGTTTAAGGAGAAAGGTGTAAATGTATTGAAGTGGCCTAGTCAAAGCCCAGACCTTAATCCAATTGAGAATCTGTGGTCAGAATTGAAAATTGCTGTTCACCGAAGGAAACCATCTAACTTGAAGGAGCTGGAGCAGTTTTGACTTGAGAAATGGGCAAAAATGCCAGTGGCAAGATGTGGAACGCTCATAGAGACTTACCCAAAGGGACTTGCAGGTGCAATTGCTGCAAAAGGAAACTACAAAGTATTGACTTTCAGGGGGTAAATAGTTATGCACACTGAAGATTCAAGTTATTTTTCCTATTTGTTGTTTCCTTCACAATAAAGAGAAACTCAAATGTTTTAGGCATGTTCATTACATGAACTGATGCCAAAACTCAAAAAAGATGAAATGACAGGCTGTGAGGTAACAAAACACAAAAAATTCAAATGGAGAGGGGAGTGAATACTTTCACAAGGCACTGTAAGAAATGATATGTTAAAATCCCCCCACCCGTGGTATTTTAAACATATGGACTTTGATTCATCCCATTGCTTTAAAGACTGAATTCCCCTGTAACATTTACATTTTATGGCACATTTATCATTGCGTTTTCAATTGCATAAAAATATTTGCTCAAATAATAGATGAAAATCATTCCAATCATGCTGTAGAAGACATTGCTTATAAGGTACATGGATATCAATGTTTATTTGTGATATAGACTATGTCTCATCAGTACTTAAGTGCCGGTATAGTCCGCCATCTGTTGATGGCTGGTAACAACTCCTAACCATTGTTAAGAACATACTGAGAATTATAGCTTCAAGTGATATAAATGTATATAGCAGGGGCTGACATGACATTGCAAATGATCACTGAATTAAATATAGCGATGTAGTTTTGTACTAATGGTGGTTGCACTGCTGTAGTTATGTGCTGATAGTGGTTCTGGTGCTGTATTCATATATTGATAGCATACTGATGCTGTATGCATCTATTGATGATTGTTCTGGTGCTGTATGCTTGTACTGATGATATTTCTGGTGCTATAATCAAGGACTGTTATTAGGTTTAGTGTTGAGGTGTTCATGTGTTTATGGTAGTTCTAGTACTGTGTTTCTGTTCTATTATTGCTTTTGACAGTGTACAAGTGTACAAGTGTAGTAACTCACAACTTGAGAGATGATGTGCTGCATGGCAACCAGGAATTTATATGTAAATTAAAGATTGCCTACAAGGAAATGCAGCAACAGGGAAGAATTCCCAATGCTTACTGTTGCATACTTACCAGATGCACCTACAATTCCTCTATGGCCCGAAGTTCATGTGACACAAGTTGTTATTCCCATCTTAGGGAACAGAATACCCACATTTGAAGAAATCTCTGGATCATTCCTCTGGAGTGGATTTCATAGATGTACAGTGGTACCTTGGATTAAGAATTACTTGGTTTGAGAGCGTTTTGCAGGACAAGCAACGCTTTTAAAAAATTTGTAACTTGGTTTAAGAGCAATTATTTGCAATAAGAGCAAATACTCACAGTACACACTTCCGATTCCGTCCTTTCACCGCGCTCTGACCCGCTCTGAAGGTATCTTTCTGTACATATGTACTGTATACAGTATCCCATTGTACAATATAGTATATACTATATAGCATGTCAATTTGCATTTGTAGATACAGTATTGTACTTTCTTTCTGCTAACCAGTACAGCACATTACTTGTACTGTAATCTAAATGCCTGGGCAGTATTCCTACCCCACATTTGTTTAGTTCTGCCCTTATTTTGGAGAGAATAGATCTGGGTTGTTTTTTTGTGTATTGTACTAAAATAAAGGTTGTCATATTTATACATCATTTTTTCTCTCTATAGTACCTTCTCCCACACACCAACAATTCTATTGTAAACTAACGTGCAGTTTAATTTGTTTTGTTTTTTACTGTACTGCACTTTGTATCATTGTACTGTAATAATGTTATATGAACACAGTACATTATTTTGTACTACTGTAATAAGTTTGTATAAATATAGTAAATATTTTTGGGTTGTGGAACGAATTGTCTGAGTTTCAATTATTTCCTATGGGAAAATTTGCTTTGATATAAGAGTAACTTGGTTGAAGAGCACAGTACCGGAACCAATTATGCTCATAATCCAAGGTTCTACTGTATATTGTCATATTGCATTTTGTTTTTTTGATTATTTATTGTAGGTACTTTTATAATTGTCACCCTTTTTTTATTATATGTACTACTGTCTAATTGTCACTCGTTAATAAATGTACTACTATCTATTGTCTTTAAATCATGGCACTCCATCTTTTTAACATCATGCCCGGGTCCCACCTGCTTTCGTGGTGTTGCGTGTGCACTCATTTGCCCCCCTGTCCCCTGGTGCGCTCCAGCATTTGTTACCATGTCTGCGCATGTGCGGTAGCCTTGGTGAAGCGTCTTGGCTCCTGCGCGTGTGTCTTGGCGCGTTGATTGCCAGGGCAACATTGTGCCGGGGTGAGATCACTTGTCTCCACCAGGTTGGAAATGACTGCAGCCGGTGTGTTTCCAGCCACGGGGCTATTTCTGGATTGCACACAGCATGTGTGCACTACTGTTTATCCCCTCCTGATAAAGGGGCAGCAAGCTTTCTGAGCCATCAAAACGTGCATTGGGGCGCAGTGTTCTCAGATCATGTAAGCACCCTACCTAAAGTATTTTTGTCTTAATTACAGGGGTTGTCTTTCTCATCCAGGAGTTTTATTGCTCAGCTGTATTTGCATTCTGGGCTCCTTTTACTACTTTTAAGCCAAATTATTTATGGCCTTTATTTATGCACATGCTTGGTGCTCTTGTACTGGGATGCAGTCCACTTGAATAGGCACCCCGATTACAAGATCTGTGTTAGTCCACTGCTACATCCTTCCTCCTATTGTATGTATTGTCTTGTTTTTAATGCATGCACCTTTGCACTTTGAATATTTACACAATAAATGGTATCATTATTCAGCATTATGCTCATGGTCCCCGAGTTTTAAAGAATTTCCAATGTGTCTACAGTATCTAGACAAGAAATATGTATCCTAATGAATGCCAACATTTGCTAATAAACTGTAGGCTTATAAATCTGAAGCACCAGATGCTTTAAATACAGTTCTACCACATTTACAGTTACAATTTGTGAAAATGAAGTAATGTACCCTTAGAAAAAGGTCAAGGACCTACAAATTTATCAGCACCTGGAACCTAAACCAGAAAAAAGTCATTCTCACATAGTGATTACATAAAGTTTATCATATAAGCAAAAACGAGTGTAGAAGAAAGGAGGAAAGGAGCGTTTGTGATGACAATTTGGACTTGTAGAGTCCAGGACAAATCCACTTCAAAGATCTTCTAATCAGGGTTTCCCCTGTGGCCCAACACTTGGAACAGTGATTACATGTTTACAGAATTTGTATATGAATTCCAGTGATAATTGTGCTTAGTTTACAAGTCTTAAGGGAAGAAAATAATCTTTTTTAGCCTTGAAAACAAAATTGAACTCAAAATTACTGTAAGCAATGACAAGCATGGTTACGTATAAGAAGCTATACGTACTGACATATCACATTTCCCTTCAATTCATTGTGTCATCAATATTATGTTTATACAAATTTTCTAGAAACATGTAGGAATTAATAAAAATGTAGGGATTTTTGCAATAATGTAACTTAACGTTAAGTGGCCCAAATTCAAAATCTACAAGGCAAGTCTTTAAAGAGAGCTTGTCAGCAGAATTTAGCAACATAAAGTAAAGGCAGGGCCATAATAGTGCGGCTATACTGATTAAATTGATATATGTGGTGAATCAATCCAATCTGTGGTTCTTGCTTAATCAGGATTTGAAGTTTTCCTTTAGAAGATATTTCAGTGCACAGGGGTGGGACTGCGGGTACGTCTTCTCCTTCTGCTCTGGGTCCTCCACCTTTCTTCTGTGTTTCTATGACAAGTCACTGATTCTTCATTATCCTGCTTCCTTTTTGAGATTTTGATCAGCCGCCATTGGCGTGAGCAGCATTTTTGCAGTCTGATTCCACAACTATCTTCTGGTCTTCAATCACATGGCACCAGATGCAGCGCATGCGCAGATCAAGATCTTGGCTTAATGAAGATGTGGAATCAAATTGCGGCATTGTTGTCCACACATTTAACGGTGGTGAAAAATTTGAAAAGCAGGAGGGAGGACGGAGGGGCAAAAGCAAATTGAGAAGATTATATCTCCAGTCCCACCCTTGTGCACTGAAATATTATTAGATGAAAACTTCAAATCCTGATTAAACAAGAACCACAGATCGGATTGATTCACCACAGGTGTCAATGTAATCAGTATAACAGTGCCATTATGGCCATGCCTTTACTTTATCTTGCTAAATCCTGCTGACAGGTTCTCTTTAATAGTGTCGGTTTCACATATTGTCACTATGCATCAGGACCTGGGTACAACGGCAAACTGCACCCATTATAGTAACCCCTGATGCAAAGATGATAATTTTTTAATTATATTGTGACCTTGTAGAATTGTATTTGTTTCATAATTAAAATGGTCATTCATAAATATCTATTAGGAGTTCTACCCCTGCCAAGCCATTAAAATACATCCCACGGTCACAAGGTGTACCTAATCGGGATGGTCCATAACTCTAGAATCTCACCTCGCTATGCGTCAGTATCAGTAAGCCTCAAAATGGATGAGTTAGAGACCATTCTGATTAGGTACACCTTGTTGCAGTAAGATTGCTTTACACTCTTTTGATCAAAATAGTATGAACTATGTACCATATGTTATTTACATGTACTATTTATTTATTTACTTACTGCAAGGTATTTGCTTCATTGTTTTTATAGTAGGTTTTGTTTGTTAATGGCCACAACGTGAATGTGCACTTACAGGTTGCACTTATACCAACATGTGTGCTGGCCCATTTTTCGCTTTTGTTTTAGTCTTTTGGTCCCCCATTTTGGGCTGTGCATCCTGTCCATTTGGCTTTCAATGGGCGGGTATGAAAAAGGCAGGTCAAGGTCCTGCCATGCCCCCATCAATTTAGAGGTCTGATAGCACATACTGTAGTGAAATACAAGATTTAAGGACCATCCTAATTGGATACGCCATGTCACAGTAAGATGGTTTTTACACTCTTTTGATCAAAATAGTGTCAACTAAGTACCCTATGTTATTTACTACTACTACTATTTATTTACTGAGGTGTATTTGCTCATTTTTTTTTGTAGGTTTTGTTTGTTAAGAGACTCAGTGTGAATGTGCATCTACACATTGCACTTATACCAACTGGTATACCAGCCTTCGGGTTGCGTTAGCCTCTTAGCCTCTTTACACATATGGGCATGGCTCCCATTTTTGGCTGTGCATCTTATCCATTTGGCTTTCAAGGGGCAAGTGTGAAACAGTCAGTTGTAGGTCCTGCTGTGCATTGTCTATTTTGAGGGCTGCTAGCGCATAGTGAGTCTCAACTCACTAGAGTTAGGAACTAGAGATGAGCAAACCCATGGAAGTTTGGTTCAACTGGACTTTAGATAAGGTTTGGTTTGGGACCCAGACTTGATCTGAACCCCAATGGAGGTCACTAATTGGACAGTACTTAATCAGCCAGATATAAACAGATCACTTCCGGGGGTGGTTGGCCGGGTGTTTTCATTTTCTTTTGTTTGGTGCACACTACATCCGATCATGCTGTTGTTACCCCCAGTGAAAGCCATTCAAACACTGCAAGTGGCTCACACTGCGCTGAGCACCCATTGGGCTGAGCATCTGAGATTCTACTATTTCACACAGTACAATATTTAGCAGTGGACATTATTCTTGCAAGCAAAACCAAAAACCTGCATCTCCAAATAGAACATAGCAAGTGTGAACAGGTGCCAGCTGCTATAACTACAAACTAAAGAATACAGCAGCACTCTGTAAGCGCTAAGATATATGCAAACATAGAATATAGGAAATTTAAATTGCATTAAAGCGTACTTAAAAAAATTACGAATCCAGAAAAGGTTCCCGCAATCCAGTCCAAAAAGAGTTCTCTTAAAAATATACACATTTTTTATTTTTCAATTCATATTAAAAAAGTCCATTACAGGGTCAACAATAGCTATTGTCGACCCTGTAATGGACTTTTTTAATATGAATTGAAAAATAAAAAATGTGTATATTTTTAAGAAAACTCTTTTTGGACTGGATTGCTGGAACTATTTCTGGATTTACTGTTTAAGCCTTGCCGACTTCTCCTCCATGCACGGTCCAGAGTTTAACAGTCTACATTGAGCAGGTGAGCCGGACAAAAACCTTTTTTTCTTAAAAAAATTAAGGTACTTAGATAAATTGACCAATTCATGTGAGTCTATCAACCATGGCAAGGTGACCTTTCTATAATGGACCCGATGCTAATTTCATACCTCTCCTGGACTTAAAGTCTACAATATATGGGCAGGTAGGATCTGACACTAATTAAAAATGTGACGCCCTGGACTAGTCAGGTTGTCCCAGGTAGTCCCATGAACACACACCCCCTCCCTAAAAAGGTGACAGCAGCCAAACTTCAAAACCTTGTCACCACCTCCAGGTTTGATGTCCACACCAGGGGAGCGGAGCCAGGCAGTTGGCTCCACCCACCGAGGAGTTCACAGGCCTGGAGGTGGAAAAAAGCAGTAGTTCTTGAGAGTAGTTTGACAGTGGAGGAGAGAAGTCAAATTCAAGGGCAGACCTGTGACCAGGCCTGCCAATAGTCTACTCAAGTGTCTGGGTTGGAGCCCAGTCACCTCTGGCAAGGAGGCAGATGGTGGTGGTCGCCTGCAGGAGATGGGATTACAGCCGGTGGAACCGTAGGGACTGGGGTCGGGCGGTGGCCCGCCGGTACCGAACCGGGGAACTGATTGGAAACTGGAGCACCAGGAGGGGTACTCAGACCCAGTACGAAGCCCAGAACCCACAGGGCTGAGTCAAATCAACTGATTGAGGACTGGACTTAAGGATCTTTCCCACACAAGACCCGACTGAAGACAACAGTCCAACCATTAGGGTAAAGCCACCACCAAGGCATAGAGACCCAAGGGGCCAGCGTCTGCGGGCAAACAGGGCTCTCCCGACACCCAGCAAGCCGGGAAGCGGACTACCGTTGCTTAGGCATAGGAGTCAAAACATTCACATAAAGAGGTGCAGGAGAAGGGCGGAAACCACCAACCTGTTAAGGGAGAAGCTGCAGCCGGCTGCGAGCACCGTTCATCACCCCGTTTGGTTTACCAGAGACTCCAGTGTGTTGTATCATAGTGAGTACACAAGTGCCTTCGGGCCACGCGCCGCACCGCACCAGCACCCAGCCAGCACCCCTCCCCACGCCTCAGCACCTCCCTCAGGCCCCCAGGACCACCACTCCCTTACCCATGGAGGGGTCAACACCAAGCTGCGCAACACTGTCCCCGGGAGGCCTAGTCAATGGCAGCGGTGGTGTCCATCTATTCACCACAACCAGTGGGTGGAGTCACAAACTTATTTACCTTACAAACCACTGCGGCCCCGGCCGTGGAACTCCCCATCGAAGTCCCTGCGTGTAGCGCCAACCCCCTTGCAGAGCGACGTGACCCCCAGGTCCGTGAGGAGTTCGAGCCGAGCCCGCAGGGTGGTACAAAAACACCCTGGGGCTGATGGGAGAAGAGCACAGTCAGAATAAAAGCCTGTCTATACCTCCAATATATATTGCAAAAATCAAAACAAAACTGCATCTCCAAATAAAATATAGCAAGTGCAACTACATAAAAAAACAAAAGAATACAGCAGCACTTTATAAGAGCTAAGATATATGCAAACATAGAATATCTGAAATGTAAACTGCATTAATGCTATATGGAATAGAATATACTTAGAAAACTGAAGTATTTACTCATAAATTGGCCAATTCATGTGAAGCCATCTACTACGGCAAGGTGACCTTTCTTGCAAGATCTACAATAAGGCTCTGTTTGGCTACTGTTGGGTTTAGGTATGGAAATAGTTACTTTTAGAAGCAATGCTCCTAACTAAGATTACCTCCAGTACATAGTTCATAAATTGGAAAATTCATGTGAGCCCATCAACCGCAGCAAGGTGACCTTTCTTGCAAGATCTACAGTAAAGCTCTGTTTGGCCGCTGTTGGGTTTATGTATGGAAATAGTTACTATTAGAAGCAATGCTCCAAGGAAAAATAACCTCCATATATAGAGTCTAAAGAAACGCTCCACAAGGTTTTTTTTTATGTAAGATTTATATGGAATCCAACAGAACCAAACACCATATATTAAAAGTTACAGTAGAGGCACATTGTTCTTCTGTGGCAGCCCTAATATGCGCCATACAAAAGAAAGCTTTAGTACGTCCTTGTAATTGAGGCCGTAGATATAATTTCTACCACTGACCAAATAGAAATGATAAAGTGCTACGCTTTTTATGGAACTTTCTTTGAAAATTTCCAACTCTTGGTATAGATCTACAGAAAACAGAGTAGTAATAGAGCAAGCTCATAGTTTTCTACGCTGAACATGAACCCAGTAATACGAGCCTCCATTTAAACATTGCTGAGAGTGGCTTTAGCTTAGGAAGATTAAGACGTTTTAATGTCTGGGTCAAATGTAGTGTGCATTTTATTCCCTTTTGTTATTGTACAGTATAGATTTTTTAAGTCATTTCAAGCTATCATTTCCACATTCTGGTGTTAATAATTTCAGTGGGGCACAGAGCAGACTGTGTGTTTCTTCTGTCCTCTCTGAAAAAAAGGATTCTTTACCAATCCTAAGAAAAATACTTTCCTACAAAGTGTTCTGCTCATAGCAAATTATTGGCATTAAAATAATTACATATTGCAGAAAAAGGAAGTAGAGAGGAAACACATGATTAGTAATATATAGTACATGGCAGACACATAATCACATGCCATGTAAAGCTACAGTTTCTGCACAGTCACTTAGAGTAAATGTTAAAATAGCTGGCTTTTATTCTGCATAGTATTTTGGCCTTTAGTTTTTAATTCCATTTTTAACAATTTTAACCACATATTCTAAGGCACTTTTACACAGATGCCATATTTTTCAGTATGCACTTTTTCACCCAAAAATTTATGAGGAAAATGAGGGGTGCGTCTTATAACCCGAATGTAGCTTACCGGGAGGTGGTGGAGAGGGTAGCAGGAAGCAGCGGGCGCTGTGCTGCTGGGGCTGTGAGTGCTGTGCTGCTGGGGCTGCAAATGCTGTGCTGCTGGGGCTGCGAGTGCTGTGCTGCTGGGGCTGCGAATGCTGTGTTGCTGGGGCCACAGGCACTGTTCCGCTGGGGCTGTGGGCGAGGTGCCACAGGGGCTGTGGGCGCTGTGCTGTTGGGACTGCGGGTACTGTGTTGCAGTGCTGCTGGGCTGCAGGCAGTGAGGCACTGGCAATGGCGTCAGTGCGGAGTTCAAATAATGGTGCCCGGAGGAGGTGCGTGCACAAATGGAGCTCTCGACTCAAAATCTCATCTGTGCATGCGCCGCCTCCGGCCCATTGATCTCTCAGCAGCAGACTTAAGAAAAATGGAGCCTGGTGGGGGTTAATGCACAGATGAGATCTCGGCTTGTAAATTGAGCCGATAGCTCAATTTGCACGCTCGCCGACTCCGGGCATGAATTCTTTGCCTTCCTTATAATTATGCCAGATCAGAGCCTCAATTTACAGACATGGTGTTTTGGGGTGATTGCCCCTCGTCAGTGCAAAGTATGAGATCTGATCTGGCTTTATGAGAACTATATGAGACTTTGGCAATGAGACTTCTTCAACTTTAAAAATGCTCATTGCCAGAGCCGAAACCTTGTGCACACAGGCTTGTAATAATTTTTCACTTTTTTGAAATGACAGTGCTGTCATTTTTTATTGATATACTTTCCATCAGTTCTGTAATGAGAAATGCTTTCTAACAATTTCTTCTATGTTTAGCCTTAAGGCTACTTTACACACTGCGATATCGGTCCCGATATCGCTAGTGTGGGTACCCGCCCCCATCTGTTGCGCAACACGGGCATATCGCTGCCCGTTCCGCACAACATCGCCCACAGCCGTCACACATACTTACCTGTCCGGCGACGTCGCTGTGACGGGCGAACCGCCTCCTTTCTAAGGGGGCGGTCCATGCGGCGTCACAGCGACGTCACTGAAACGTCACTGAACCGCCGCCCAATCGCAGCGGAGGGGCGGAGATGAGCGGGACGTAACATCCCGCCCACCTCCTTCCTTCCGCATAGCGGCCGGGAGGCAGGTAGGGAGAGTTTCCTCGCTCCTGCGGCGTCACACGCAGCGATGTGTGCTGCCGCAGGAACGACGAACAACCTCGTTACTGCTGAAGTAACGATAATTGGGAATGGACCCCCGTGTCGCCGATTAGCGATTTTGCACTGTTTTGCAACGATGCAAAATCGCTAATCGATGTCACACGCAACGGCATCGCTAATGTGGCCGGATGTGCGTCACGAATTCCGTGACCCCAACGACTCCGCATTAGCGATGTCGTAGCGTGTAAAGCCCGCTTTAGTACTGTGTAACGATGTCTGCTTACACTGAGTAATAATTATTAACAAGAGAAAACTGTTGCATCAGCTATCCTCCTAATGTGAGCAAAGGTGCCTAATTATAATAATTATTAACATAGCTGACCCAATATATACTGTAAATGTGGCAGCAAACTATACCACATACCTGCATTTTTGCTGAATATATGATTCTATAACTTGTTTTTTCTACTTTACATAATCATTGGCTAGGTCTGTTCAACAATATTAGTGGAGACCTACTCCTTAATAGGAAAAGAAAAATGACACAACATTTTGCCAATTGTCTGGACAAACATATGAAATTGTATGCAATTGCATTCATCTCCTATAGGCTAATATCACACACATGTACAGTACTAATCAACACACCTATTCATTCAATGGTTTTCCTTGCTCTTATTGTAATGTGTATATTAAAGATACAGACTGAAGGCAGCAAACCTTGGCTGGTTATCAAAAGTAGAGGAGATCCCATGCCATTTTTTAAAATAATTTATGTAAATTATTTCGGAAAAAAAAAAAGGACTTGGGGCCACCCTTATTTTTGATAACCAGCCAAGATAAAGCAGACAGCTGGGGGCTCGTATTTTCAGGCTAGGAAGGCTCATCGTTATTTGACCCTTCCCAGCCTAAAAATCAAGAGCACTACATCCTCCCTTAGTTCCTGCGCTCCCTAGTGGTAGCAATACCAAGTTAATAAAATATTGTCAGTGTCACCAGTTTGTGTGTTAGCACTATAATTTTTTATGTGATGTGCTGCCCCAAAAGATGATTAAATGTCCAACATGAATGATTTAAAAAGCTAAAAAATTAGCATTTTGTTAATTAGTTGGCTGATCAGTGTCCTGTTAACACAGGCCATTGATTGGGAATGAGACATCTTATGAACACTTGTTTGCTGATTATCGGCCCATGCATATAGCCTTTAAGCTATAACTTTCCATGTCCTTGTCAATGGTCTCCTCTGTCCCCACTGTGCCTTCTGGTATAATGTCTCATCCAGAGCAACTCATTCCAATAAACAATCACTTTGTCGCAATATCGTTTCCTGGTAGTTTTCTTTTTTGACTAAGAGTAGTGAGAATGTCCTTGGACCCCTGCAAAAGGAAATAGTTGCTTCAGTAAAACATTACACATTGGAAAGTATCATATTGTATAAGAAATATCCTTGGCTCTAATCTGCTCTATGAATATTCTCAGCTGTTTGCTTCATTCACAGAAATTGTTATCAGCTCAAAAGCAGAAATGGAATAAACAGAATAAAACTGAACAAATCCCACAAGTTGTATTTTACATTGCAGCTGATACATTCTCTTCATATCCTAGCTATGTGTTACATTATTTGTACTGGAGAGTTTTCACTATTGAATTTGGCTTGATAACATGAGCCATGTTGCATATAGAGGCCTTCAGGGTCCGGATAGAAGAGATTAGAGAGAAATCTTATTGGGAACCACATTTTACTAATACGTTAGGATTTTGTATGCAAAGTTTCTAAATCTGTCTCTAATTTCACCGTCGAAGGTCTTGCCAGTATTTTTAATATGAACAAAAGACCAATATTTCAGCCTTGTCTGAAACTGTTAGACTGAAGACTATCTATACCCTATAATATATAGTATTTAGTGATTGGCGAGAGTGCTCGGCACTACTCGATGCTCGATCGAGCTTCAGGGAGCTTGAGATGCTCATCGATCGAGACTCGATCGAGTATCCTTGTTCTTGAGCGCCATGCTTAATTCCCCACCCCACGGATTTTCGCGGGTTTTTTTCAGCCTCTAAACATCTCAGGATTTTCTGCCAATCTTGGTAATGACTAATTAAATCAAGAAAGTAAAATTCAAGTAGTTATATATACCTAAGTAGGTCAATGATAGATAGTGCAAGGGTTGTGGATATGAATACAACCTAACAGAAAATTTAAGACCAACACAAGAAAAAACTAAAAAGGTCAATATAAATAATGATGCTTTATTAATTAAATATGTGACAAGATGAACTAATCCAAAAATATATTCACCCCCCTGTGTGCATACCACATACAAGCAAAGAGTATGGACTATATGAAACAATTACTTCAATAAAACAATATAATTAAATAAAATTATCAACAAAAACAAAAATATATTAAAAACATAAAAGAAAATATCATCAGTGTGGGAGTAACAGACAGGACCAGTGCACAGAATAGATGTAAAAATCCCTTTAACTATGCAGTATATGCAAGTTGCAAAACCACAAAAATACTAATACAATAGGTAAAGTATGCAGACCACAGTACTGTGCTTAATTATGACAAACATCAGCCAGTGCTTGGTACAATCACCAAAATACACCTTATACACCTTATAATAAATGTTTCTTCTAAATGCACATGTATTTAAGACTCTGTGTGACCCATAAAATTAACTCTGAAAAAGAATAAATATTTCTGCATGTATAAGACTAGTGATTAGCCCCTGATCACATAACTGCAAGAAAGGGAAAAAATCTTAAAAGAAGTAACTATTGGCCCATGCTTCTGCCTCCTGCCTCCGACGTGCGTTTTGTCTCCTTCATCAAGGTTGTTGAAATGCGCGTAGGAAGAAGGGTGCAGACACATGGGCCAGTAGTTACTTCTTTATGTAAGTTTAAAAATATGTTTGCCTTTCTTGCAGTGATGTGATCAGAGGCTAATATTCTATTTCAGAGTTAATGTTATGGGTCACATAGTGTCTGAAATACAGGTGCATTTAGAAGAAACATTTATTATAGCTAGGTATATTTTGGTGATTGTACCAAGCACTGGCAGATGTTTGTTATAATTAAGCACTTTTTGGCCCTCTGCACTTTAACTAATACTGTGGTCTCTGCCCTTATTCAGAATGTTGTTTGTTGACAAGGTGAGGTTTTGATATTAGAGAGTGTAGGTACTGTCCCGATTGGGTACATCTTGTTGCGGTGGGATGGCTTTACGCTTTTTTGATTAAAAATAGTGTTTACTAAGTACCCTATGTTTATTTATATGCATTATGCTTTTAATTAGTTACAGCAGGGACCCACCTGCTGGCCCTCTAAAAAATATGAGGAAGTGCTGCTGCATGATAACTCTGTGGATATGGTGGAAGAGGAGGAGGACAAGAAAAATAAAACTCCATCAACTGTATACCCTTTTTTGGGTTTGAAGAGGTGCATGAGAATACACTAGAAAAAAGAAATATATTTGAATTTCCTTTATGTTCCGCTTTTGTCATCCGCTGGAGTTGAAAAGTTGGTACCAATCCCAGACTTGTTCATTTTCAGAACAGTCAGCCTGTCAGGATTTTCAGTTGACAGACAGATGTGCCTATCAGTTATTATTCCTCCGGCGGCACTAAAAACCCATGGAATGAACTTTTGAATGGGAGTAACTGTGAATATGGCCTGCAAGACTCTAATTTGGCTCAAGTCTATGGAGAGTAAAATTATGTGTAACGACCACTTGATGTCTCGGTAAAAATTTGGAGTGGGTGCTGCATGATAACCCTGTTGATATGGTGGAAGAGGAGAAGGAGTTGGAGGAGGAGGACAAGAAATATTATAATAAACCATGAACTATATATCATTTTTGTCGTGGGATAGGGTGCATGGAGATACACAAAGAAAAAAAAAATATTTGAATTGGCTTTATGGTCTGTTAATGTCATCCACTGAGGTTGAGAAGTTGGGGCCAATCCAAGTCTTTTTCATTTTAAGAACAGTCAGCCTATCAGCATTTTAATTTCAAAGGCTGATACTCCTATTAGTTATTATATTCCTGTGGCACTAAAAACCCATGGAATCAACTTTAGCAGGGAGAGCAGCCTGCGACCCTTAGATTTGCCTCAACTGTGTAAAAAAAAAGATGAATTAATTAAATGGAAGAAATGCCTTCTGTGAATAAATGGACAAAAGACTTATAGCGTTCTTTCCTCCAGAAATGATTGGAGACATTCCCCCCACGTTTCATGAATTTGCATTAGCAAAGGTCTCCAAGGAGACAAAAAAAAAGTTTGGAAACTCGTGCTTCAATCTATTTGAAACTTCGGGGCTGTCTGATGCCCTGAGTCGTCACAGGAGGAATTGCCGTCCACCTTAGCTGGAGCAAAATCGGAGTTGGGTGTCTGAAGCTCTTTGTTGTGCCACTTGTACTCTGAGTAGTGGACTCCTTGTTGTTGGCCAAAGAAGTCGTACTCATTCTAAAAGTAAATAATTTGTGAGTCCCTACTCTACATGTGTTCCAGGGTGTATTGGAGTTCCATCTTATAATTTTTAGCAGTCCTTGTACATAGTGCATACGCTTTACCAGTCTAGGAGTCCCACTCCTTCCAAATGGGGAAAAAATGTTTTCTGAGGCAATCTTCTACGTGTATTCCCGGGTGTATTGCAATCCCTCCTTTCAATTTTTGATATGCCATGCACTTATTGCATAGGCTTCACCAGTGTACGAGTCCCACTTCTTACAAGTGTGAAAAAAATTAGAGAAATCTCATGCACGATTCCTTTATTTTTCTGATTGAAATGGAAAAATGCTACATTTTTGCAAGAAAGAGCATGTCAATGCTTTCAGCATTTTGCAGCATTTTTTCAGCATTTTTTGACAACTGAAAGTAATGAAAGTGCAAAAATGCAGCAAAAATGCAGCAAAAATGCTACGTGTAAACATAGCTTAAAGGGAACCTGTCACCACAATTTTCGCTATTAAAGTAAAAGAATCCCTTTCTGCAGCTCATGGGCTGCATTCTATAAAGGTTCATCTTGCTACTGGACCCCCTTTTAGACCTAAATAACAACTTTATAAAATATTACCTTTTTCTATGGTAATGAGGTTTGCTGGCCCTGGGGGCGGGCTGTATTTCGTCTGTTATCCCCCCTCCTGACGCTGTTCGCCGTCCCCCAGTGTTCATTTACATAGATGAGGCTGCCGCCCTCATCTTCTGCAGTGCTCCAGGAGTCTCGCGCATGGGCAGTGGCACTATCACGGGACTGAGCACTGTTTTCAAAAAAAGGTAAACGGGGATGATAAAAATAAACAATGGCCAGCGCAAGCGCATAACGGTAGAGGCAAAGGTAAAAGTGCGGGTACGAGATTATGGACGGGTACTTGGATGATGCTGGTGATGACATTCACAGCGCCGCCCATAATCTCGCGCCTGCCCAATAACATCACCGGTGCTCGCGTTTTGAAAACTGTGCTCAGTCTCGCGATAGTGAAACTGCGCAGGCGCGAGACTCCCGGAGCACTGCGGA